>NW_006256547.1:14026906-14089474 GCF_000478725.1 Eutrema salsugineum
AAAATCTGAATTTTTTGCTCGTCCTTCTCCTTTGTTTTGAGGGCATATTTATAGGAGAAAGATTGTGTATAGAGTCCTGATACGTGGAGCTCATCAGATGGTGCCCACACTCTTGTGACATGTGTTGTTCATCTAACGGTGCCGACAGTTTTGATTACGTCATTGCCTGCGTCATTGCTTACGTCCTTGCTTACGTCTTGCTTGCGTTATTGCTTACATCTTTGCTTACGTCAAGCCTGCGTCATATTTTCTGTGTCTTGATTTATTTTTCGATTTTACAGAGATATACTCTGTATTTTATTTTGAAGTTAACTGGGGTAGCATATAGCCGGAATACCCATAAAGCTTAAAATAATATATAGAGTTTTCCCGAATATACCTTATTAAAGGTAAATTTAAAACTATACAATACTATTGGGTTTTTTTTTTTTTTTTTTTTTTTTTTTTTTTGGAGACGCACAAAGGAGATTTACCATCGGTCTTACGGCCTACGCTCAGGACTTGCAGCCAGGCCAGGAACATCTACCTTGCCAGTGAGTCGTAAAATCTGAGATGAATTTTTTTTTTTTTTTTTTTTTTTTTTTTTACAAATCAAAAGGGTCTTGACTTAATGGTCCGCCAAATAGATCTTCAGGATTTTCGGCGGGTTCTTGACCGTGAACACTATCGTCGTCGGACGATATATTCATCATTTCTTGACTAAGTGCCTTGAGGGTTTCCTTCATAGCTTGAAGTTTGGATTTTTTTGATTTCGATTTTTGGGATGAGGAGGATGAATGGGTAGGGCTTGATGGTTTTTTGTTTTTAGCTGGGCTTGGTGGTTCTTGTTTGATTTGGGTTGGTGGATGATAAGGAGGAATGTTGGCTATTTGTGATGGGGTTAAGAGTGGAATAGAGCGGGAGACGGATTTGATTAAAAGGTGGTCTTGTTTATTTGCGTCAAATAATTTCTTGATATTAGTCAGGGAACATCTTTCGATGTTATATTTGTCCCACCACTTGACACGAAATTCTTTGACTAAGGAGTATGGCATATTAGGTAGGGCTAGGACAAGGTTGAAATGCCATGAACAGATCCATGGAATTCCCATGTCTGTATGGAAGTAAATTTTGTTTAGAGGTCCAATGGGATTGGTGTTGGGTAGGTGTTTGGTGTAGAATGGATAAGAAGTCTTGATTATTTCTGGTGGATAGATTTGGTCAATGGGTCCAAACCAGTGCCACCATTCGTTGAACCAACCTGGTACGTGTTTATTGAACCGCTGGTCAAAGGATAAGAACCAGGAATGGTCATAGGGTCGTAGGTAGAGAACACGAAAAAAGGCTTGCATATAGTCAACGTAGGTATAGCCGGGGAGAACAAATCCAGGCTGAGAAAAGTTTTTTGAGGTATGGAGGTTGAGAATACCAAGCTGTTGCATAGATGCAACGCGGAGTATTTTACAGGTTGAATAGGAGATATGGTTAGGGTTTTTTGGATCTGGGTAATGAGTAACTTCGATAGATTTAGAGTCTACCAGAATATACTCATAAAAGGTACGGTTTTTGGTTACGTTATCTGTTGGATTCAGGGCATCACCGTAAAAGAGGTGGTTGGTGTAAGAATATAGTTCTTTAAGGGTGATTTATTTGGTATAGTGGGTTGTGTTTAAGTGTTGGTTGTAGGATTTGAGATGATAACTGGCTTTTTGAAAAGGTGGTTGATTAGTGTTTGAGGATTGGCCTGACTGTGAGATTACGGCCTTTGAATAAGATAGAGGTGGAAATTCTGCTAAAGCTGAATACTGGTTTTGAGTAGTCAGGGGCTTGCCCTGGAGGTGTGGCATATGCTTGATATAATCCGATGCGCTCATCGGTTTCTTCTGCTTTTTATCCGTCATTTTGTTTATCTTGAATATCTGTTGTTTTACCCTGTAAATATTCTCTTGTTAGAAAATCCGGTAAAGAATTATTTTCTCCTTTAATATGTTGAATATCAAAATCGAATACAGATAAGATAGCTTGCCATCTGGCAAATATTTGTTTTGATACTAAGTTTTTTACATCTTTTTTTAATATTTCTTTAGCTGACTTACAGTCAACTCGTAATAAGAATTTCTTATTGATTAAATCATCTTGGAATTTGGATATACAATTAACAATTGAAAGAACTTCCTTTTTAACTGTGGAGTAATTTCTCTGCGGTCCTATCCAGACACCAGAGTGGAATCTTACTATTGTTTCTTGAGTATTTTCTGAAATTTTTTGCTTTAAAATGCCACCATAGCCAATTTCTGATGCATCCGTTTCAACAATCATAGATGCTTCAGGATTTGGTATAGTAAGGCACGGAAGAGTTTTAACCTTCTGTTTAATTTGTTGAACTAATTTAGTGTGTTGACTAGTCAATGGTTTTGGATTTTTTTGTAATCGTTGGTATAACGGTTGAATAGTTTTTCTAAGATTAGGAAGAAAGTCTGAAACATAGTTCAGACACCCTAAAAACCTTTGTAATTGAGTTTTTTCTTTTAATTCATCTGGAAATTTAGCTGCGAATTCTATCGATCTTGAAATAGGGATGATAGTTCCTTGATATATATTATGACCTAAAAACCTTATTTTAGTTTGGAATAATGACATCTTTTTGGCTGATACTACCAAGCCATGTTTTTTAATTATATTTAAGAATGTGTTTAAATGACTAAAGTGTTGGTCTATAGATGTTGAGTAGACGAGTACATCATCAATATAGACGATAGTGAATTTTGAGTATTGATTGAATATATCATTCATTATATGTTGAAATTCAGATGGTGCGTTTTTAAGGCCGAATGGCATTACATTCCATTCGTAATGTCCGAATGGTACTGTAAATGCAGTTTTATATTTATCCTTTTCTGCTACTTGGATTTGCCAAAATCCACTTTTCATATCAAATTTTGAATATACCTTTGCATTATATAATCGTTTGAGTAAATCTCTTTTATTTGGTATGGGATATCTAATCCATTGTAATACATTGTTTAATGGTTTATAATTAATAACTAATCGTGGTACTCCACGTTCTTTCTCAGCTTGATTATTAACATAAAAGGCCGAACAACTCCAAGGGGATTTGGATGGCCTGATTAATTTCTTTTTTAATAGATCGTTTATTTCTTGTTTACAGGTTTCTAATAATTCTTTATTCATTTGAATAGGTCGTGCTTTAGTTGGTATATTTTTCTCGTTGAAGTCTTGTATATAGGGAAGTTCAACATTATGCTGTTTCCTTTCCCAAAATGCATTTGGTAATTCGGAACAAATTTGATTTAGTAAATCGTTTTCTATAGTTTTTATTTTATCTTTTACATATTGAGTATTAAGTTGTTCTTCTATTTTTTATAGGTTATTTCTTCCTGTAAATATTGGATATGGGCTTGCTTACTTTTTATTAAATTGATCGTTTTATTTATTGTGTTTTGTTGAAGATTAAGAATTTCTTTAGTCTTCATAGGCGATAGGAAATTGAATAATAATTTTGTTCCTACTACCTTGGTTGATATTCCTTGTTCTGTTACTTTAAAGGGATATATTTGAGTAAAAAATGGAGTTCCTAATATTACTTCTTGTGATAAATTTTTGACTAAAATGAATTGATTTTTAAAACAATAACCTTGATTACATATTTTTGCGCATGGTAGTTTATATTGAACTTTTAAATTACTACCATTAGCACCGCTTAATCTTTCAGTAGTTTTTTCATAGTATTTTGTTGGGATAACTCCTTCACGGATACAGTTATAATCTGCACCAGTATCCATTAAGGCTATTATGTTTAATTTAAAGTCATTTCCTATATGTAAAGTAATATTTGTATACCATTTTTGATAATTGATTTTATTGATTATTTGAATATAATCTTCGGAATCTTGTTCTTCATTAATTTCTAAGTTTTGTCTATTTGAGGATGCTTGAGTATTATTGTTATTCTTTGATTCTATCAGAGATAATCTTGCATTTATTTGTAATTGCTTAATGTCTTGATCATTTACAATATCTTGTAAACGTTTAATTTGTGACTTTATTTGTTTAATTTCATTTTGTAATTCTCCCGTAGATACTTGTTTAAACAAACTCTGAGTTGGATATTTTTCGAATATTTTGTGTAAACTAAAAGGTTGCGGAGATTCTCTAGTATTTTCTCGGTTTATCATATCTTTTAATTTTATTAAATATTCTCGTTTAGTATTTGGGTCATCAATTTTATCTATTATTTCTAGTAAAAATTGTTTATCATCTTCTTTGGTTATAACATTGATAATTTTACAATTGCATAAATTATCGGATAACTCTTGTGATTCACTGGATGAATCACTTGAATTTCCTATTTCGTTTATTGAGTATTCATTATCTGAGTCTTCAGATGACTCAGATTCTGATAACAATAATTTAGATAATTTTTCTTGAATATCAGGTTGATCTTGGAATATTTCATTAATTTTCTTTTTCATTTTGCATTCCGTGGATCTATGTCCAGGTCGCTTACAATTCCAACATACTATTTTTTGCTTATTGGTTGTATTATATCGTTTATTTTTAGAGTAATGTTGATTTTTTGAATATTTTTGGTTATTAGATTTATTGTTAAAATTTCTTCTTTTATTATGATATTCTATTTGATTAGACCTTCTATGCCTATGCTTTATACGCTTAACTCTGGATGGTGGATTAAAGGTTTCGTAACCATATTGTTCACAGAATGAACCCATAGTTACTTTAAATTTGAATTTATCGTTACGTTTTTTATCTTTTTGTTCTTGACATCTTGATAATCCTATTTTCTTAACGAATGCAAATAATTGCCCATAAGTTATATTATTCCAGGGGACCGGTTGTCCTCCAGAGATTTCTTTAAGTTTATTGATTACTTTTTCTGCAAAGAAATTTGGTAATCCTGAAATGAATCTTTCTTTCCAGAAAGGTTGATTACAATCTGGTCTTAAAAATATATTGGTTATAAAAACATCTTTATACCATTTAAAATCTCCTAGTGTAGGACATCGTAAATTTGTTAGGATTATTCTTTTACTTTCTAATTCTTCGGTTGGATTGCCTACAAAGTGCATTAATATAGTGTGTACTAATACTTCTATTGCATTGGACTTTTCGGTTTCAATAACAAAACCATCTTCATCTTCTGTATAAATTTTCTCTACATGATTGATTATAGAGTTTTGTTGATTAGTATCTAATGCGTTATCCCACCAATATTTTAATGATCCAGAAAATCCTGCTACTAATAGTACACATGCTTCTTTATCAGTTATTGTTTTGTCTGTTTTAAATGCTGCTGTTGCCATACCCATTTCTTGTAATACATTCATTATTTCGTATTCGGATTTACCATCTATGTTCCATTCATATATACCATTTCCTGAATACATATTGTTAGAATATTTATGATGTTCTTCAAATAATAAGTCTGGTGGGGTATGCCTTGAATAATAAGGTTTATTAGATCTCATAGTTCTATTTTTTATTCTATTTATTTCTTGTATATCACTTTCTGACGATATAGATGTTTGAATAGATTCATTATCGTTTTCATCTATATTATTGATACTTTTACCTTTGTCTAATTTGTCTAATCTATTGGCTATAGATTTTAAAATTTCATTTTCACCGAATTTAACTTGCCTTGTAATTGGTTTAAATATTGGGGTTGATACAGATGAAAAGGGATGTTGGGTAATTTGATTATCTAGAGATAATTTATCACTTTCATTTATTTTATTATCTATGTGATTTACTTGTTTGGATATTGTATGGAGTAACTGACTTTGATAATTATTTTGTTGATATACTGCTTTAATATCTTGTTGTGTTATTATATTCTTATCATCTTGATTAGCTCCTGTTTTAAAGGGTGAGGCTACGAGTATTCTATCAGGTGTAGTTATTTTTAAATCTTTTAAGGGTGGATGGACTGACCTAATTTTATCACCATCCGATAATTCCCATATTTGACTTAAAGATGCACTAGTATTTATTGATTTAAACGGATAATTAATATTATGAGAGATTGCATATGTTTCAAACCAAGTGAAAAATGGAATATCTATCTCTTTTATTGTCATAAAGTTATACCAATCTTGTCTTAATTCAATTGTTTGTTGTTTAGAAAATGTCTTGAAATACCAATTTCTTTTTTCTTCATTTTCTTTTGAATAGAAATCTTTTCTAATATATTGTTTATTAATTGTATATTCTTTTAATATTACATTAATAGATTTAAAATCTGATGGAGTAGGTGATGTTGGACATCTTAATTGAGTAGGTTCAGCTATTGGAGCATTAAATTTAATTTGATTATCTTGTTGAGTATTTTGATTTACACTTTCTGTATCAGAATCTGTACTAGTTTGATTATTACGATATTCGGAAAATGAGGCTCTTGAATTTGAATAATAAGAGTTAATTCTTGGGGGAAGTGGTTCTCTAAATGATCCGAATTGTAATAATATTTTACCATCTCTTTGTTCGAATATTCTTGAAATATTTCTTTGTTCAAAATTTCTAGGGGGTTGTGTAATTTCTATTTTCCATTGGTCTGGAATAGTTATTTCATTCCATTTTAATTGCTTAGGTGTGTAAGTAGCAGTAGGAGCATCTTTACTATGAACTGCTAATATTGTCGTTTCTCCTTTATCATCTTGTAATAAGCATCTTGGATTAAATTCAGAAGTTGATTGTTTAAAGTAAATTCGATAAAGTAATAAATAACCATGTCTTTCGTTTTGAAATTTCATTTCTGGTAAATGAACATTTAATACTAAAGTGTTCAATATAGTTGGATCGTATAGGCTAACTTGATAATTTGGGGCACAATTAAAGTACACTGCTCCGTTACATAAGTTTGATTGTACAGCTCCTAATAAGGAGTCTTCATATTTTAATAAGGTTTTGTCTCGTAGTAACATGAGTATAGGTGAATCTATACCCGTTCTTGATAATGGTTTGATAGCAATTTGTATAAGTCCAAAATGAATATAATTAAATCCTTTTTGTTTATATTTGTCTAAGGCGAGTGATGATAATAATTTTATCTCTTCAAATTCATTTTGAAGAGACAAGGTTTGCTCATGTTCTTTTATTGAATATGCCGTTTTAAAATCAAATGTTCCAATTTGATATATGTTGTCTGGATTGATATGTGGTAATTTATCCTTTGTTATTTCTTGATTAAAGGATGTTATTTTTGACATTATTTCTCTTGAATTAATTGTTGTATGTGACGAAGATGCAGATGCATATTTCGACTTAAAAAACTTTCTAAACGAGGATGCCATGATTTATACAAAATTTAGACTCATGAGAAGAGACTTACCGATTCTAGTTGATCACTGCTGCTGGCTTGCCAACGGACTCACTGCCTCTCTTAGGTCTTGCTGCCTGGAACACCATCAGCTTCGTGGTCTCATAGATTGGAAAGGTCTTTTCTTAAGGTTTAATTTTAAAATCACGAAATCCTTGTTTTTTAAAACTTTTTAAGAAAACTTTGCAAAATCTGCAATGGTTTTGTTAAAGATCGTTTTGACAACTGATACCAGTTTAATACCTAATTTAAAATTTATAGCCAATAGATTAGACAAATTAGACAAAGGTAAAAGTATCAATAATATAGATGAAAACGATAATGAATCTATTCAAACATCTATATCGTCAGAAAGTGATATACAAGAAATAAATAGAATAAAAAATAGAACTATGAGATCTAATAAACCTTATTATTCAAGGCATACCCCACCAGACTTATTATTTGAAGAACATCATAAATATTCTAACAATATGTATTCAGGAAATGGTATATATGAATGGAACATAGATGGTAAATCCGAATACGAAAATAATGAATGTATTACAAGAAATGGGTATGGCAACAGCAGCATTTAAAACAGACAAATAATAACTGATAAAGAAGCATGTGTACTATTAGTAGCAGGATTTTTCTGGATCATTAAAATATGGTGGGATACGCATTAGATACTAATCAACAAAACTCTATAATCAATCATGTAGAGAAAATTTATACAGAAGATGAAGATGGTTTCGTTATTGAAACCGAAAAGTCCAATGCAATAGAAGTATTAGTACACACTATATTAATGCACTTTGTAGGCAATCCAACCGAAGAATTAGAAAGTAAAAGAATAATCCTAACAAATTTACGATGTCCTACACTAGGAGATTTTAAATGGTATAAAGATGTTTTTATAACCAATATATTTTTAAGACCAGATTGTAATCAACCTTTCTGGAAAGAAAGATTCATTTCAGGATTACCAAATTTCTTTGCAGAAAAAGTAATCAATAAACTTAAAGAAATCTCTGGAGGACAACCGGTCCCCTGGAATAATATAACTTATGGGCAATTATTTGCATTCGTTAAGAAAATAGGATTATCAATATGTCAAGAACAAAAAGATAAAAAACGTAACGATAAATTCAAATTTAAAGTAACTATGGGTTCATTCTGTGAACAATATGGTTACGAAACCTTTAATCCACCATCCAGAGTTAAGCGTATAAAGCATAGGCATAGAAGGTCTAATCAAATAGAATATCATAATAAAAGAAGAAATTTTAACAATAAATCTAATAACCAAAAATATTCAAAAAATCAACATTACTCTAAAAATAAACGATATAATACAACCAATAAGCAAAAAATAGTATGTTGGAATTGTAAGCGACCTGGACATAGATCCACGGAATGCAAAATGAAAAAGAAAATTAATGAAATATTCCAAGATCAACCTGATATTCAAGAAAAATTATCTAAATTATTGTTATCAGAATCTGAGTCATCTGAAGACTCAGATAATGAATACTCAATAAACGAAATAGGAAATTCAAGTGATTCATCCAGTGAATCACAAGAGTTATCCGATAATTTATGCAATTGTAAAATTATCAATGTTATAACCAAAGAAGATGATAAACAATTTTTACTAGAAATAATAGATAAAATTGATGACCCAAATACTAAACGAGAATATTTAATAAAATTAAAAGATATGATAAACCGAGAAAATACTAGAGAATCTCCGCAACCTTTTAGTTTACACAAAATATTCGAAAAATATCCAACTTAGAGTTTGTTTAAACAAGTATCTACGGGAGAATTACAAAATGAAATTAAACAAATAAAGTCACAAATTAAACATTTACAAGATATTGTAAATGATCAAGACATTAAGCAATTACAAATAAATGCAAGATTATCTCTGATAGAATCAAAGAATAACAATAATACTCAAGCATCCTCAAATAGACAAAACTTAGAAATTAATGAAGAACAAGATTCCGAAGATTATATTCAAATAATCAATAAAATCAATTATCAAAAATGGTATACAAATATTACTTTACATATAGGAAATGACTTTAAATTAAACATAATAGCCTTAATGGATACTGGTGCAGATTATAACTGTATCCGTGAAGGAGTTATCCCAACAAAATACTATGAAAAAACAACTGAAAGATTAAGCGGTGCTAATGGTAGTAATTTAAAAGTTCAATATAAACTACCATGCGCAAAAATATGTAATCAAGGTTATTGTTTTAAAAATCAATTCATTTTAGTCAAAAATTTATCACAAGAAGTAATATTAGGAACTCCATTTTTTACTCAAATATATCCCTTTAAAGTAACAGAACAAGGAATATCAACCAAGGTAGTAGGAACAAAATTATTATTCAATTTCCTATCGCCTATGAAGACTAAAGAAATTCTTAATCTTCAACAAAACACAATAAATAAAACGATCAATTTAATAAAAAGTAAGCAAACCCATATCCAACATTTACAGGAAGAAATAACCTATAAAAAAATAGAAGAACAACTTAATACTCAATATGTAAAAGATAAAATTAAAACTATAGAAAACAATTTGCTAAATCAAATTTGTTCCGAATTACCAAATGCATTTTGGGAAAGGAAACAGCATAATGTTGAACTTCCCTATATACAAGACTTCAACGAGCAAAAAATTCAGATTTTCTCTCTCTCGAAAAAGCTCTCCCTTCTCTCTAAAAATTGTAAAAGATTTTTTTAGTTTTAAGTTTAAATTTATCTTTGTAATTTAAATCTCTAATCTTTGTATTTCGATTTAAAATAAAAAATAAAAATTTACTATTCAAAAGTTACTGTTCATGGTTACTGTTCACAAAGTAATTAACGCAAATTAGTATTTGTAAAACGTTTTATAAATTTTAAATTAGGTATTAAACTGGTATCAGAGCATCCACCCTTAAACACTTTAGTATTAAAAAATCCAAACTTAAGCTTGAAGGAAACCCTCAAGGCAATTAGCTTGCAATCTAGATTTCGCCTCTGTAATGGATTTAGCTTGATTTTAAAATCTATTTAATTTTTTGACCTCAAAGTGGTTGGTTGGTGATGGGATCTTCTTAATTGGACCATGTTCATATTTCTTGATTCTCTTTTTTTTTTTTTTTGGTCGTGTTTCTTGATTCTCTTTGATCCTTATCGGTGCGCATATTTTTCTCTCTTCTATTTAATTATTTAGCGAAGTTTGTAGTAACTATTGTGACGTCCAGAGAATGATATAAACATGAGAGCTATATGTGCCAGCAGCATAATTAGATTGATTCATCGTTTAAGCCGAATATGTTCTCTCAAAACATGTTCACAAGTACACTGCTAAATACCCCAAAAAAAAGTTGTTTCATGGCTGTTAGCACTGCTACATTGGTTCTTCAAGTATGATCTTTCAATTATTAAATCTTAGTTATTTCTTAAAAGAGTGCATATAAGGATTCATTTTCACTCGTTAATACCAATTGTCAAGTGAATTGCTTATTCATTAACTATATATTTGTTAACGTTTAAGGAATTTATAAGAAAATCATCCAATTGAGTGCATTAGAGAACTAAGAACTTGAGCTTAGTTTACCGAATAGTAACCAACCAATTCATAAATCCCCATGAATAAGTTATACCTTAATGACGTGATAATTGTAGAAAACTTTCTAAAACACTGATATGAACACTCCCAGAAGCCCTCAAACACATCCTTTTATTAGTGTATATTTGGTTAGAGAATCAAATATATCTTATTAAACTAACTATCAAATTATTTATTATTGAAAAAAATCTCTCCTTTGCCTTAATTGGTAGCTACGAAACTTATAAAATATATTAAATTTATTAAATTATACAGCAGTTACGAAAATGTATAATTAAATAATTTATCCCAATATATTTTACTTTTAAATTATTAGAAATACATTAAATGTGTATACAAATTTTTAAAATTTATTTTGATATTTTCTATATTTTATAACGTGTCTACTAAATTATGATAAATAGGATTGTCAAACTGGCATAACCTATTTACTTAACATATTTCACAATAGAGTAAAATATAGACTTAAACATAATCAATTTTAATTTAGTTTGATATATATATATATATATATATAAATAATTCAAATACAATAATACAAAAATTATTGCAAATTTTTTTAAATATACGTATTGATTTTTGTTTTAAAATATATAATATCATAATATTATAATAATGAAAAAATAAATAATAATATTTTATTTAAGGAAAACAAATATATTTTATATTTTTTTGATAGTTTTGAAAGACAATTCTATTCACTCCTATTTTATTTATTCTTTATTATTGTAATTGTATTTAATGTAATAACTTATAAAATAAAATTCATAATGACTTCAAAGATTTTAAAAAATGACTCATTAAATAATAGTATAAAGATCTTTTTCTACTGAAAATGCACCTTAAGATAATTCAAGATGTCATATGTTTTAGTGGCAATTGGGACAAGTAAAAATATTAAAGGCTGGTCCAGACCTAATAAGATGTTATTGTACAGTTTTCAACCCAAAAAACCTCTTAGTTATAAAAAAAAATCAACTACTCACCCATAAATATAAAATCCATGTGCTTCTGTTAATCCATGGAGCTGAATCAACATCTTAGTCTAGTCTACAATCCAACTATCTCTATGTTGTTATGTGTCTCAGCCTCTTTGAAATTGGTTTTGGTGCTTAGCTCCTCAAATGTGTTAACAATATTCTAGAGCCTTGCAACAAACTCGATCAAAGGGACGCAATTGTGGCTATCGACAAAGAACTTGCACTTTCATGTTCTTTACATTCTCTCTTTTTGTTTTTTTTTTTGTTTTTTTTTCCGGTACCCAACTATTACAATCACATTTGGCCTATCATAGAAGTGATTTGTGAACCATCTTCGACCGGCTCGTTATGATCGATTTGGAAAAAAATAACTCCTCTTGCTCGAGCTCCTTTTGCAAGACTATCCGCCCGGACATTTTGAATTCTCGAAATATAGGATAAGGTAAATTCTGAGAAGCTCTCGCGTAGTATACGAAAGGATTCCAATTCTGTCATAAAGGACGACCAATCTGTTGGTGATTTACACATGCTCATAAGGTCCAAACAGTGGGTCTGAAAATGCACCGAAGTCATCTGTCTTTCTCTCAGGCATGACATAGCCCATAAGAGGCAATCCATCTCGGCGTGAAAAGCCGAGAGGCTTCTACGACATCCATGTAGACCAATAATCTCATTTCCTCTGCTATCCTTAAAACTCCAACCAAGGCCGCTAACCTGTCCGTGATTGATCCAAGAAGCATCAATCCGGCATATCGGTACCTCGGGTAGTGATATCGGGGCCGGAGGGGGAGAAAACGCCTCAACGTGAGCATCATCATCGTCTTCAGGTTGGTTTGCTTATCTCCAACTTTCTGCTTCCACCTTTGCGTGGATCAAGGTGTCTTCCGGGAAATTTCTTTCCCGTTGAAGATTTTCTCGTTCCTTGCTTTCCAAATAAACCATAGGATCCAAGGATATACATCCTTTTGAGGATCTGTCTTGACTTGCTCTTTTTTTTTCCAAAAGAGAAAACTCATATTTTGATAAATATAGGTACTCGGGAAGACACCCGGAAGGGACGGAAAGTCCGATAACGCCCTGACTTGTAAGGCCGGGGGACATAAAAACAGTAGATGGTTTATAGATTCCTCAGGATCCCCACAACGAGGGCAGCGTTTGTCTGAACCCATATGTTGGTAGGTGAGGTTCTGACATGCAGCAACGCACCCTGATAAAGATTGCCACATAAAGTGTTTCATTTTTCCAGGTGTACGGACTTTCCAAACATGTCGTTGTAGGGCGTGATACTCGGTTCCCTCATCGCTCCAGCTTCCCAATCTAACTTCGTCCTTCGAATCAGATCATATCCCGACTTAACTGAATAAAGTTCCGATTTGGAATGATTCCATGCATATCCATCCAAGGTACGGGTACGGCTAGGTCTCAACCCGTGGATAAGGGAGACATCCTCAGGTTGGAAAAATTCTCTAAGTAGGGGAACATCCCATTGCTTTGTATATCTTGACGGATGAAGGAGTATACCAAAATTCCCGGGTCCCAGAATCCGATCTGCGGAGCGGCTCTTGGTGGCCGAGCTCTAAGATCCCGGATCCACGATTCACTCCAAAGTCTCGTATTTAGGCCCGATCCAATCGTCTTCCTCAAGCCCATCTTCAGGAACGGTTTTGCGGCCATTATACTCCGCCACCCATAGGATGGTGAGTAGACATTTCGGTCCTCTAGAGGATCAGATTTTCTGTAGTATCTGCCTTTTAAAACCCGAGCCAAGAGGGATGAAGGATACTGAATAAGTCGCCATAGCTGTTTAGCTAGAACGGCTAGGTTAAAGTCTTGTAAATCTCTAAACCCAAGGCCTCCCATATCCTGGGGAATGCAGATTTTGTCCCAGGCAATCCAGTGTATCCCGCTGCTATTCTGCTTTGAACTCCACCAAAAATTGGCTATAGCACTCTGCAATTTATCTGTCACTCCTTGGGGTAATAGAAAACATGACATGACATAGGTTGGAACCGCTTGTGCGACTGATTTTATTTTAATTTCTTTTCCACCTTTGGAAAGAAGTCTTGCAGACCAATTATTGACTCGGTTACTTAGGCGGTCATGAACATAAGAAAACACTTTCCTCTTTGATCCACAAATTTGTTCTAGGAGGCCCAAATACATACCCATGCCGCCCTCCAATGAAATTCCGATGGCATTTTTGATACCTTGCTTCAAAAACGGGTCCACTCTATTCCCGAACATGATGGATGATTTTCCAAGATTAAGTTTTTGTCCTGAGGCTGATCCATAGGTATTAATAATCCTGAAAATCTCAGCTCTCTGCTAGATATCCGCTCTACAAAAAAAAAAAGGCTATCATCAGCAAAAAGAATGTGTGAAACCGGTGGACTCGCTTGGGCTACTTTCAGCCCAGAAATATGTTTTTCCTCCTCTGCTCCATTGAGAAGTGAGATTAGAGCCTCAGTACACAGAATAAAGAGAAAGGGAGAGAGAGGATCTCCTTGGCGCAATCCTCTCGATGGAATGATTTTTCCCTTCGGTTCTCCATTTATAAGGACTTGATATGAGATCGTGGAAATGCAAAACATCAAGAGTCTGACCCATCTCTCAGAGAATCCTAGCTTGATCATAAGGGCTTCAAAGAAGCTCCATTCTACCCGATCATATGCTTTACTCATGCCTGTCTTGATAGCCATGAATTCTTCTCTACAAACGGTATTAGTACGGAGGGCATGAATGTTTTCTTGTGCCAACAGAATGTTGTCTGTAATAAGACGCCTAGCCATGAAGGCCGATTGAGTTTCCGAAATAAGGTTTGGTAGGGTCTTCTTTAGTTTTTTGCACAAAAGCTTAGAAATAATCTTGTAGCTTACATTGCAAAGGCTAATCGGTCGGAATTCTGTCATTGCTCTTGGCTTATCTTTTTTAGGGATAAGGCATATATTTGTCTGGTTAAGTCTAGGATCAAAGGATCCTGAAGCGAAAAAGTCTTTTACCAGTTTAACAATGTCAGGGCGAGAATCCTGCTAGAATTTCTGATAGAGTTTACTCGTCATTCCATCTGGCCCGGGGGCTTTATCTGGGTTAATATCAAAGAGGGATTCCTTAATCTCTGCTTCTGAAGGATCCTTTAACAGGAGCTGATTAGAAGAATCAGTAACTTTCTCGGTAATATACCGGAGTGCATCATCTGGGTCTGTAGGCTGTGAGGAGGTGAACAGGTCTTGAAAGTAAAGAGCCGCCACCCGTTCAATACCTCTAGCATTCTCCACCAAATTCCCATTATTATCTTTTAAGGAAATGATACGGTTCCGGCTCCTCCTTTGCTTAGTAAGAGCGTGAAAAAATTTTGTGTTCTTATCGTCCTCCTTATGCCACCACTCACGTCTCTTTTGTTGCCAATATATTTCTTCCCCCCCGAAATGCTGAGCAGAGTTTTCTCCTGATCTCTTCTATTTCTTCTGTCGTTGTGTTCTCATCATCTTCCGCTACATCTAGTTGATTCTTTAATTCCTCAATCATCTTCTCCGAATTAGTTGGAAGAGATTTCTTCCAAATGGAGATGCTTTTACGACAGTTTGCTACTTTTTGGTGGAAATCTCGACGTGAGATTCAATCAAAAGAGCCCATCCAGAAATGACTGCATCTTTGAAACCCGGCTTTCCAAACCATCTTTTATCAAACTTAAACGATTTTTTCCTTCGTTGTTATGGACTCATATCAAAGCTAGAACCGAACGGTGGTCTGAACCCCATAATTTCAGATACTCCACAGAGGTGTGGGGAAATCTTGATTGACATTCTTCATTACCCAGAGCTCTATCAAGCAGACACTTAACTTTACCGGAACGCCTTTTTCCAACCCATGAGAATGAGTTTCCTTTATACGGAAATTCTAGCATGCCACAATTATCCAACATAATTCGAGAGGGAATAAAGGAATATTCAGATCTCTTTCGCCCTCCCCATTTTTCATGGTTTCCGGTAATATCATTGAAGTCCCCTATCATAAACCAGGCTTCTTTTCTAGAGAGGCTCATCTGAGTGAGGCGCTCCCATACATGTTCTCGGTTTTTTATAACCAGATCTCCATAGACGAATGTTAGAAAAATTTTATGTCTGTCTAGAGTAGTTTCTACATCAATCAAATGCTCATCCGAATAAAAAATAAAAACCGAAGGTTCATCCATATAAAAAAGGGCTAGACCGCCGCTTCTACCTCTCGGTTCAACGGTACAAACATGGTCATAGCCAAAAAACATTTGCATATCTTGCATAAAAAACGATTGTTCTTAGTTTCTGACAGAAATAAAAAACGAGGCTGAAACAGTAATGAAGTTCTTCTAAGTGCTCCTTTGTCAAGTCGGCTCCCGCGCCTTGACAATTCCATCCAATGACATTCATTTCGGGCGGTTTGCTGGCTTCTGGGCTCCACCCATACCAGAAGATGAGGATTTTTGGCCATTTGGGCCTTGTTGTTTTTATCTCCTTTCGCCCTCTCTATTTGCTCCTTTCTTGGGCTTGGCCCTAGATCTCCTTGGGCTTTTTTCCCAATGCTCTTTCCTTTAGGCGAGCTACGGCCCAAGAGGCTCTTTTTCAATGATAATCCTTCATTCGCCGGCGATCTGGGAATCGACTTCTTTTTCCCATTGTTCCGGCCAGCTTTTCCGATTTCGTCATTGTCTTGGTTTACATCGGTTTTTGTCGGGCTTCGCCACCATGAGGCAGCTGGTTTCAGTTGTGTCTCGTCCAACAAGGTCGTCTGGTCCAATTCCCCGATGGTCTGCTCCATGATTTCCGCATCTGCTGGGTCTTCGCCGATCTTCTCACCAAGCTCGTGATATACTCATATTTTTTCATGTTTAGGATTGCATTTTTGTCCAAATATTGAGTCTCATGCATACATTTAGGTAGTTTTACATATATTTGTCTTTGCTTTTGTCTTTAGTTAGGAATTGCATTAGGTCCTAGAGGGTCCTGCATTTTTGGAGTGTTCTCAGGTAATTTGGATACTTTTGGGAGCAACTTGGAGCTAGGATCATGGAGGAACCCTCACCTGTGTACAGCAACCGGACAGATGGTTTGGTGCAGACAAAACCCTCACTTTGATCGCGTGGGACGAAGGGCTTGCAATGCGATTCAACCTCCAGTGTCTTCATCAAGAATCAAGAAGAATGAGTCTAGTGTCCGGAACACTTGGAATCAGACGATTTGGAGCCGTGAAATAGGAGATATTGCCATCGGAAGGAACACATGTCTCGCGGCCCGATCAGGTCTTACGCGATGCGCCTCAAAGAACCGGTGGAACGGAGCCCTTTCAGACGTCACCTGAACCCAAACCCTTAATCAAAGTTCGAGATATTTGAGTTGTCTTTCCAATTCAGTTTAAATCATGCCATTTGGAGCCATATCCTGGAAATTACTCTCCCCTCAATGCAAAGTGATCTGAGAAGGCTTAGGTTGTGCGATACGGTACTGCGACTTGATTAACTCGCACCCATGAATGTTCAACGCTCTGGAAACAAGTTGAGACTTTATAGATGAGTGTAAGGAGACTCTGAGCAAGGTAGAGACTTCCATAATCAAATTTGAGTAAGTGCACAATGCTGTGCGAGATAAACCTGCGAGTTGGACATGAAGTGGAACCATGTAGCACATGTGTTCGCAAATTACACCGACTTGGGCATGCGACTTGGGCAAGGAAGTGAACATCTCGCACACATATTATCTTCATAGTGCGTCCTGGTTGTGCGAGTTGAAGAGAAGGAAGCCTGAGCAGCACAAACATTCGCTGTTTACACCTACATAGGCATGCGGCTGAGGCTGAGGGATTTATGACGCACAAGGCTGCTTCTATAGCTGTGCGACTTGGGCCTGCGACTTGGGAAGCACCTGACCATGTCGCACACCAGCCACCAGACCCAACTGAGCCGGGTGAGTACCCAGTTTGTCCTGGGCTGACCCGGTCCATTAGCACTTAGTATATATAGCTTTTTGGAGAAAACCCTAAAGATATTATCTTCTATCTTATTTTGTCTCTAATTTTCTTTCCTTTTGAGTGTAAAAACGTTTTTGATTAAGATATATCTGAAGGACTACATCATTCTAAAGCTGTTTATTATCAATTACTCATCTCATCTAAACTCCTAATTGATAACTTAGAGTTTTCAAGGCTCTAAATGAGGGGTTATCAATCCCTTTTGTCACTTTGCTGTACAAAGGGTATCAATCCATCATGTGTAGACACTTAGATACAGTATCAGTTCTTAAGTCAAGCCAAATGAGTGAAGTTTTGATGATTAATGATAACTAAGAATGGAAAAACAAGGATTAAAGCTAATGATCAACTTAAACAAGCAAGTAAATGAGCTAAATGAGATGAGAATGTATGTATGATGATGAGAAAGGTCTTAGACATGATAGTGGATTAGGGTGCCTTCAGTGATAAACTAGTGAGCTAATGAACCGTATGATCAAGCAAACCATTCAACTTAAACATCATTAATTAAGTTAATCCTCTCATGAAGGTATCAACTCCTATGCCAAAACAGTTTCTAACCTAATCATCATTAGTGAAACATGAATTAACAAGCATTAAGAATCAGTTTAATCTGTCATTTAAGCATATAGACAATCATTCCCATGATGAATAACACTTAAACCTCTAACAACCTTGGTTCAGACATTTCATCAAACACTTTTGGTGCATGAAATGTCCAGAATCTAGACCACATATGATTTGTATGGATCTAGCATTAAGAACAGGTTGTAGAGAATGGAATATGCATGATCTGACCCCTAAGTTCACTGATCTACCACTTAAGCACCCTAATCTACATATCTAAGACCTTAATATGGGATTACTCACTAATCATGATCAACACACTAGATCTTTTGCAAGATGTGTTGTTAATCATGATTAGAAGTGTGATTTGATGATGAGAAATGATAGAGCAAGATGGAAAACACTCTTCAAATCGATATTAAACTCAAAAGCAAGGTATTAACAAGTGGTTCTTTCACCAAAAAGGAAAAGGAGACTAAAGATAAGATAAGCCCTCTCCAAATTAGGTCTAAAAAGTATTTATAGAAGCCTTGGACGAACCGGGTCAGCCCGGAACAAACCGGGTACTGACCCGGCTTTGGTGGGTAAAGAAGAAGTTTGCCACGGTCTAGCAGGTTTTGGTCAGGCCGTGGCAAGTGACCGTGTCAAGTCCTGTATCTCTTGTTCTTGGGTGAATCATGGTGCCACGGGTCTCCTCTGATCGTGATGCATGGACGTGTCAATCGCCGAAAGATTGCACAAAGTTGCCACGGCCACGTCTAAAGCTGTGGCGTGGAGACCGTGTCAAATGCCGAGAGATTTCATCAAGTTGCCACGGCCAAGTCTGAAGCCGTGGCATGGAGACCGTGTCAAATGCCGAGAGATTGCATCAAATTGCCATGGCCACGTCTGAAGCCGTGGCATGGAGACCATGTCAAATGCCGAGAGATTGCATCACAAATGTTGTCTTGCCATGGTCAAGTGTAGACCGTGGCATTACCCCGTGGCAATTCCCGAATGCAAGTAAAATCCTTCCGCGGCCAAGTGTTACCTTGCCACGGTCAAGTGTAGGCCGTGGCATGAAGATCGTGTCAAACCCCGAAGAACTGCAATCAAGTGCCACGGTTAGATTTGGACCGTGGCATTCCACCGTGCCATCTTTCCCTTAGCATAATTTAGGCTTTGATGGTCTGAAGCTCCATTCTCTATACCCTTTTTATCTTGTACTTCCATATCAAACTCCTGAAGTAGAAGGACCCATCTCAATAGTCTTGGCTTAGCATCCTTCTTGGTCATCAGATACCTGAGGGTTGCATGATCAGTATATACAATGACTTTTGATCCCACCAGGTAGCTTCTGAATTTATCAAAAGCAAAGACTATTGCCAACATTTCCTTCTCAGTTGTAGCATACTTCTCTTGGGCTGAGTCAAGTGTTCTACTGGCATAGTAGATGACATGAAGCTTCTTATCTCTTCTCTGGCCAAGTACAGCTCCAACTGCAAAATCAGATGCATCAGTCATAACCTCAAAAGGCAGGGACCAGTCTGGGGCTTGGACAATTGGTGCACTGACTAATGCATCCTTGATCATCTTGAAGGCCTCTTCACATTGAGCATCAAAGATGAAATCAACTTCTTTACACAACAGCCTTGTCAAGGGCCTGGCAATTCTTGAGAAGTCTTTGATAAATCTTCTGTAAAACCCTGCATGCCCAAGGAAACTCTTTATCCCTTTGACTGAAGTGGGGGTTTGCAGATTCACCATTACTTCCACTTTTGCTCTGTCAATTCCTTCCTGCACCATGAAGTGGTATTTCTCCCAATCCAGCACCAAGTTATGCTGCTCACATCTCTCCAAGACCTGTGACAAATTAGAGAGACAATCCGAGAAGGAGGATCCATAGACACTAAAATCATCCATGAACACCTCCACCTTCTCTTCAATTATGTCAGAGAATATATGCATCATGCAACGTTGAAATGTGGCAGGGGCATTACAGAGACCAAAAGGCATTCGCCTGTATGCAAATGTGCCATAAGGGCAAGTGAATGTTGTTTTCTCTTGATCTCGGGGATCTATGGGGATTTGAAAGAACCCCGAGTACCCATTAAGAAAACAAAAGAAGGGGTGGTTTGCAAGCCTCTCTAACATCTGATCAATGAAAGGCAAAGGAAAATGATCCTTCCTAGAGGCTGCATTGAGCTTTCTATAGTCTATACACATTCTGTGTCCTGTGACAGTTCTAGTAGC
Organism: Eutrema salsugineum; assembly: GCF_000478725.1. Taxonomy (NCBI): domain Eukaryota; kingdom Viridiplantae; phylum Streptophyta; class Magnoliopsida; order Brassicales; family Brassicaceae; genus Eutrema; species Eutrema salsugineum. The sequence goes on from NW_006256547.1 coordinate 14,047,641, forward strand.
TATCAGCTCATCCTTGTCGTTTTTAATCACTGTGATACCACCCTTCTTGGGCACAACATGAACAGGAGATACCTATCTTGAGTCAGAGATTGGGTAAATTATCCCTGCCTCAAGAAGCTTGAGTATCTCCTTCTTAACCACCTCCTTAAGGTTGGGGTTAAGACGTCGTTGATGCTTAATAGAAGACAAAGATTGGTCCTCTAGGTGTATCATGTGGGTGCAAATGTCAGGAGAGATCCCTCTAATATCAGCCAAAGAATATCCTATGGCTCTCCTGAACTTTCTTATCTCACTATGCAATGCACTCTCTTGATGCTCTAATAAGCTATCATTGATGATTACTGGATATGTGGAGTTTAAGCCCAAGAATGCATACCTGAGCCCTGTTGGTAGAGGCTTGAGCTCAACAGGGGGTGCATCAGCCTCATTCCAATCCTTGTCCAAGCTGCATTGGCTCATTTCTGCTCCTTTGATAGCCAAGACCTCAGAGCCACTTTGTTCCAGTTCCAAAAACCTTGTCTCAGGACCCAGCTCTCTAGCATTATCCAAATACAGCTTATACCCCTCACTTTCTTCTTCTAAGAGCCCATGGTCTCCTTGTTCTTGAGTTAGAGCAGCTTGGAGAGGATCCTCAGTGTTCAGCTCCTCAAGCAACTCATCAGCCAACTGATCCATTGTTTCCACATAGAAGCATTGACGCTCAATGGTGGGTTTCTTCATCATCTCATTCACATCAAACTTGAGCTTCTCAGATCCAAGTTGAAGCTCTATTATCCCACGTCTCACGTCAATAATAGCTCCTGCAATTGCCAAGAATGGCCTGCCCAAGATAAGAGAATCAACTGGTTCCTCATCCATTTCCAGCACAACAAAATCAGTTGGAACCTCAAAACCACCAATCTTGACAGGTAGATCTTCCAACATACCAACAGGCAATCTAACTGATCTATCTGCAAGGATAAGAGAGATCCTTGCAGGTTTGAAGACTCTAAAGCCCAGCTTCTTTGCTATGGAGAATGGCATCAAGCTGACTGATGCTCCTAGATCACAAAGACATCCAGAGAATAGAAGAGGTCCAATGGCACAAGGGAGTGTGAAACTCCCTGGATCAGTCAACTTCCTTGGAATAGATTTCTTCTGAATGATATCACTGCATTCATGACTTAGTACCACCATGCCTTGAAGCTCTTTAGTCTTGTTCAGAATGGCATCCTTCAAAAACTTACCCATCTTTGGCATCATTAGAAATGCATTAATGAGAGGCATAATGAGTGGTGTCTCATTGAGTGCCTTCTCAAATACAGCTCTTGCCTTGTCCAGAAGCTGCTTCTTAAACCTCCCTGGAAATGGGAGCTTGGGTTGGTATGGAGGGGGTGGCACATATACCTTATCTGGTTCAGGTTCTCTTTCTACCTCTTTACCCTTTTCTTTCCTTGGTTTCTCAGCAACTTGATCATCTTTTAAGGCTGCCTCCCCCTCAGTTTTATCATTGTCCTCAATGATCACATTGTTGTTCTCAATACCAGGTAACTCCTTTCCACTCCTCAGTGTAATGGCCTTAGCATATTTCTTGGGGTTGGGTTCTGGTTTTCCAGGTAGGTGGCCTTGGTTCCTTGAGCTTGAGGCCTGGTTCTGCTTCAATTCCTTGATTTCCTGTTGCATGGCTGCATTCTGGCTTGCAAATATCTGTTGACCCTGAAGTAGTTGTTGCAGAATACCAACCATGTCTGACCCCATCTATGGCTGCTGCTGAACCGTTGGTGGCTGAAACTGTTGTTGAACCGGCGCCTGCTGTTGGAACTGTGGTGGACCAAACCCTGGTGGTGCCTTTTGCTGCTGTGAACTGAAACCAGTACCCTGAAATGGTTGCTGTTGCTAACCAAAACCCTGATTCTGAGCAAACTGATTCTTGGGTTGGAATGACCCTTGAAAGTTGTTCTTGGGAAGAAAGTTGTTTGGAGCTTCAGAATTGGGATAGACCTGATCTTGTGGGTTAGCTACATTGGGATTCCTGTAAGAGAGGTTCTGATTTGCATTGCCATACTGATATATCTGGAACCTCTGATTCCCAATGTAGTTAAGCTCCTCTTGGGTTAGGCCTTCTTCACTTATGTTCTCAAAGATTTGAGAAGGTTCCTCATACTCACCAACAAAATGCATTGGCTTCTGAGTTGTGAATTTCAACTTGTCCAATTCACTCCTTAGCTCCTTAACTTCTCTACTGAGCCTCTGTTCTGAGCTTGAACCTTCAGATCTATTTGATCTGTCATAGTCTTCTCCATAAGTGTCATTGCTCATTGCTAAGTTCTCCACTAGCTCTAAAGCAGCATGTATCTCTTTTCCCAGAAAGTTCCCATTGGAAGCAGTGTCCAGCTGGTTTCTAATCTTGGGAAGAGCTCTTCTATAAAGTGTGCTGAGAAGAGAAGCCTCACTAAACCCATGGTGTGGGCATTGGTTGGTATAGCTCCTCAATCTTTCATATGCTTCACCAAAACTCTCATTGCTGTGCTGAGTGAAGCTAGAGATTTGATTCCTTAGTTTAGCAGTTCTGGAGGTGGAGAAGAACTTTGATAGAAAGGCTTGCTTGCATTGCTCCCAGGTTTGAATGGAGCCTCTTGGAAGATTCTTCTCCCATTGGTGAGCTTTGTCACCAAGACTGAAGGGGAATAATCTTAGCTTGAAACTGTCTTCAGAAACTCCATTAATCTTTGTCAGGTCACACACTTTATCAAATTGATCCAAGTGTTCCAAGGGGTCTTCCAGTGCTAATCCATGGAACTTTGAGTTCTGAACCATATTCAACAAGGATGCCCACTTCAAAGTTGATGTTTTGCACAGGTGGTGCCTGAATTCCAGCTCCATACTGATGAGCATTTGCCCTGTCATTCTCTCCAACATAGACCTGTGGCTGCTCATATCTCCTTTGCTGGTGTTGGAAGGGCTGATGTTGGTGGTGCACCTGTTGTCTATGCTGTACATTGGCTTGATGCCTCTGTTGATGAGCTGGAGCTTGTCCCTGGTGGACATAAGCTTGCTGTTGGTGCACCTGTTCCTGATGAACATTACCCTGATGTAACCTTTGACCAACTCCATTACCAGCTCTATTACCCTGAGCCTGTTGCTCTTGAACCGGTTGTTCTATGTCCACCACATGCTCTCTTTGGTCTTCCATATCAGCCTGATCAATCTGTCTTCCACGTCTGTCCCTTCTCCTTCTTGGTACCAAAAGGTTAATGTTGTCGTTTAAGCGGAAAGGTGGACCACAGCTTCTTGATCTGGACCTGGTGTTCATGCACCTGAAATCACAAATAGAACTTGAAAGAAATTAGAAAACACAAAAGAAAATGCTTGATCTCAAGAAGTGACACAATCTCAATGCTATCACACTTTGGCTTCGCCACCATGAGGCAGCTGGTTTCAGCTGTGTCTCGTCCAACAAGGTCGTCTGGTCCAATTCCCCGATGGTCTGCTCCATGATTTCCGCATCTGCTGGGTCTTCGCCGATCTTCTCACCAAGCTCGTGATATACTCATATTTTTTCATGTTTAGGATTGCATTTTTGTCCAAATATTGAGTCTCATGCATACATTTAGGTAGTTTTACATATATTTGTCTTTGCTTTTGTCTTTAGTTAGGAATTGCATTAGGTCCTAGAGGGTCCTGCATTTTTGGAGTGTTCTCAGGTAATTTGGATACTTTTTGGAGCAACTTGGAGCTGGGATCATGGAGGAAACCTCACCTGTGTACAGCAACTCGGACAGATGGTTTGGTGCAGACAAAACCCTCACTTTTTGATCGCATGGGACGAAGGATTTTCAATGCGATTCAACCTCCGGTATCTTCATCAAGAATCAAGAGAAATGAGTCTAGTGTCCGGAACAATTAGAATCAGACGATTTGGAGCCGTGAAATGGGAGATATCGCCATCGGAAGGAACACATGTCTCGCCGTGCGATCAGGTCTTATGCGATGCGCCTCAAAGAACCGGTGGAACGGAGCCCTTTCAGACGTCACCTGAACCCAAACACTTCACCAAAGTTCGAGCTATTTGAGTTGTCTTTCCAATTCAGTTTAAATCATGCCATTTGGAGCCATATCCTGGAAGTTACTCTCCCCTCAATGCAAAGTGGTCTGAGAAGGCTTAGGTTGTGCGATACGGTACTGCGACTTGATTAACTCGCACCCATGAATGTTCAACGCTCTGGAAACAAGTTGAGACTTTAGAGATGAGTGTAAGGAGACTCTGAGCAAGGTAGAGACTTCCAGAATCAAATTTGAGTTAGTCCACAATGCTGTGCGAGATAGACCTGCGAGTTGGACATGAAGTGGAACCATGTAGCACATGTGTTCGCAAATTACACCGACTTGGGCATGCGACTTGGACAAGGAAGTGACCATCTCGCACAAATATTATCTCCATAATGCGTCCTGGTTGTGCGAGTTAAAGAGAAGGAAGCCTGAGCAGCACAAACATTCGCTGTTTACACCTACATAGGCATGCGGCTGAGGCTGAGGGATTTATGGCGCACAAGGTGGCTTCTATAGCTGTGCGACTTGGGCCTGCGACTTGGGAAGCACCTGAACATGTCGCATACCAGCCACCAGATCCAACTGAGCCGGGTCAGTACCCAGTTTGTCCTGGGCTGACCCGGTCCATTAGCACTTAGTATATATAGCTTTTTGGAGAAAACCCTAAAGATCTTATCTTCTATCTTAGTTTCTCTCTAATTTTCTTTCCTTTTGAGTGTAAAAACGTTTTTGATTAAGAGATATCTGAAGGATTACATCATTCTAAAGCTGTTTATTATCAATTACTCATCTCATCTAAACTCCTAATTGATAACTTAGAGTTTTCAAGTCTCTAAATGAGGGGTTATCAATCCCTTTTGTCACTTTGCAGTATAAAGGGTATCAATCCGTCATGTGTAGACACTTAGATACAGTATCAGTTCTTAATTCAAGCCAAATGAGTGAAGTTTTGATGATTAATGATAACTAAGAATGGAAAAACAAGGATTAAAGCTAATGATCAACTTAAACAAGCAAGTAAATGAGCTAACTGATATGAGAATGTATGTATGATGATGAGAAAGGTCTTAGACATGATAGTGGATTAGGGTGCCTTCAGTGATAAACTAGTGAGCTAATGAACCGTATGATCAAGCAAACCATTCAACTTAAACATCATTATTTAAGTTAATCCTCTCATGAAGGTATCAACTCCTATGCCAAAACAGTTTCTAACCTAATCATCATTAGTGAAACATGAATTAACAAGCATTAAGAATCAGTTTAATCTGTCATTTATGCATATAGACAATCATTCTCATGATGAATAACACTTAAACCTTTAACAACCTTGGTTCAGACATTTCATCAAACACTTTTGGTGCATGAAATGTCCAGAATCTAGACCACATATGATTTGTATGGATCTAGCATTAAGAACAGGTTGTAGAGAATGGAATATGCATGATCTGACCCCTAAGCTCACTAATCTACCACTTAAGCACCCTAATCTACATATCTAAGACCTTAATATGGGATTACTCACTAATCATGATCAACTCACTAGATCCTTTGCAAGATGTGTTGTTAATCATGATTAGAAGTGTGATTTGATGATGAGAAATGATAGAGCAAGATGGAAAACACTCTTCAAATCGATATTAAACTCAAAAGCAAGGTATTAACAAGTTTTTCTTTCACCAAAAAGGAAAAGGAGACTAAAGATAAGATAAGCCCTCTCCAAATTAGGTCTAAAAAGTATTTATAGAAGCCTTGGACGAACCGGGTCAGCCCGGAACAAACCGGGTACTCACCCACTTTGGTGGGTAAAGAAGAAGTTTGCCACGGTCTAGCAGGTTTTGGTCAGGCCGTGGCAAGTGACCGTGTCAAGTCCTGTATCTCTTGTTCTTGGGCGAATCATGGTGCCACGGGTCTCCTCTGATCGTGATGCATGGACGTGTCAATCGCCGAAAGATTGCACAAAGTTGCCACGGCCACGTCTAAAGCCGTGGCGTGGAGACCGTGTCAAATGCCGAGAGATTGCATCAAGTTGCCACGGCCAAGTCTGAAGCCGTGGCATGGAGACCGTGTCAAATGCCGAGAGATTGCATCAAGTTGCCACGGCCAAGTCTGAAGCCGTGACATGGAGACCGTGTCAAATGCCGAGAGATTTCATCACAAATGTTGTCTTGCCATGGTCAAGTGTAGACCGTGGTATTACCTCGTGGCAATTCCCGAATGCAAGTAAAATCCTTCCGCGGCCAAGGGTTACCTTGCCACGGTCAAGTGTAGGCCGTGGCATGAAGATCGTGTCAAACCCCGAAGAACTGCAATCAAGTGCCACGGTCAGATGTGGACCGTGGCATTCCACCGTGCCATCTTTCCCTTAGCATAATTTAGGCTTTGATAAGGGTTATCAATCTCGCAGCGTTCAGTGCTCCTCGGACCACTGCGCGTTCAGGGAAGCATAACTTCTAGGGTACTGGTCCGAATGGTGTGATTCCAATTTCAGAGGATAGAAGACTCAGACATCTTCAACTTTGGTGAAGGAACCTTCGGTGCTTGGGAAGTGGAAGGTTTCCTGGAGGGCTCATCTTCGCAGTACATTGACACGATCAGAAAGATACTTCTAGACATGTGTCTATTCCGGAAACGTTATCTTCTTTCACATAGCTCCGAATTGAATGATCTCAGACGTTATAGAAAGAGGACTCAAATATCTCGGATTTTGATGAAGGCCCTGTAAACTGAATCGGTCTGGAAGTGCACCGTCCTTCGCATTCTTTAGAGCTCATCGGGTCGATCTAAAATGGCAGCGAGACAGGGGTTTCTTCCGACGAGCTTAACGCCTCCAAATCCTATGATTCCACCTTCTCTCGAACCATGATCGAATCTTCTCCAACTTTGATGAAGCACCCGACAGCTGAATCGGACCGGAAGATTCCCCGGACAGGCAATTTCAGAAATGTGTCTGCACCCGGAAATTTTGGCCGAGAGACTTAACTAGCCGGTACGCGTTTTTGGCCGAGGAATCCACCCGCGGTACATGCGAATGGCCGAGAAAAACCTTCCTGCGGTACGCGAGAATGGCCGAAAACCTCCAAGACCCATTTTCACCATCTTTCAAGCCTTGATCACCATTTCTCTTCCTAGATTCACCTTTTCAACTCTAAATAGCTCCAAATGCACCTGATACACACTCCAAACATGCAAAGACTCATTGGGACCTAATGCAACTCCTAAGTCCTAAAACAACCCCTAAAGACCTAAAATGCATGAAATAAGATATGATTTGGAATGAAATATACAACCTAAATGATGCAAATTATGAACATATCACTAATCATGATCAACATCACCTTTTGCAAAGGAAATGGTGTGTTCATCATGATTAGTGAGTAGTCACATTTTTAAACTTCTAGGTGTGTAGATTAGGGTGCTTAGATGTTTGATTTATGATGTTTAGGGTCTAGATTCTCATTTTATTTCCTTAGTTAGCTGTTCCTAATGCTAGATCTTTGCACATCACTCTGGTCTAGAGCTTAGGCAAACCTCCACCCACAAGGTGTTTGATGAAATGCCTGAATGAAAACTAACTAAGGGTTTATGCATTAATGCCATGGGAATGTTTGTTAATTGCATAAATGATATATTAGAACTGTTTCTTAATGCTCATTAGTTCATATTTCACAAATGGGAATTTAGTTTGAAAGTGGATTAGTGTAGAGATTAATGTCTTCATGAGAGGATTAGTCTAGATTAGAATTCTAAGTTGAAATGTTTGAGATCATCTGATTGCTTGCTATGTCTTTCTGTGTAAGATTCAGTCTTCTTGGTTGAGAGATTGTTTGGTCACTTATTAGGCTTGATGCATTATGCTTGTTGATTGCTTGATTATATCTAATGGTTGTTACACTTGATTAAGTGATTAGCAAAGGGATTATTGTCATGGGAATGAATTAATCTGATTAAGAAGCCTAGACTAAAGAGTAGTAAGTGTTGCATTATGTTCTTAGCACCATAAATCAATATCTAAAGCACCCTAATCAGTGATCACATCTAGAAGTTTAGCTTTTATCATTTGCTTAATCATCATCACTTTGTTTTGTTGCTTGCTTTGTTTAGTTCATTCATCATAGCTTACTTGTTTCTTGTTTTATGCTTTCTTGTTACCTTGTTCACACCAAAACTCAATTGTTTGCTTGAATTAAGATCAGTTGATATAGTCTAGTGTCTAGCTTCCACATTCTTGGATTGACACCCCTTATACTACTTTGACAAAAGGGATTGATAGCCCTTAAGAGCCTAAAACTCTTGTCTATCAATTGGCGCCGTTGCCAAATTGTGGATTGTTTAGCATTAGTCTTTGATCTTTTCTTGAGATCAAGTTTTTACCTTTTTGTTTTACTGATTACTTTTCAAGTTCTATCTTTGTTTTCAGGTTTATGATCACAAGAAGCCAAGCAAGAAGACAACGAGAAAGAGCAGTTCACTTGGAAAGGTTAGGAATGATGGATCAGCAAGGTTGGAATGAGCATCAGGCTCAAGAAGCTGATCACGGTCAAAGAGCTGGTAATGGGATTGGAATTCAAATTCAACAGGCTCAGGTCCATCAGGGACATGCTCAGAGTAATTAGAATCAAGACTGACCTCAAGTTAAGCAGCCACAACCCTTCCCCAACCCACCCATACGCCATCAGCCACCACCAGTCTTTGTTGGTGAGAATGACTGAGCTTATGCACACCAGTATGGAGCAGGAATCCGGCCACCTCCTGTCCAAAACAACAACTTTAAGGTGAAGGCCTCTTTGATCAATATGGTTCAGAATCAGAAGTTCCATGGCTTACCTATGGAGGATCCCTTGGAGCATCTGGATCAGTTTGACAGAGTTTGTGATCTCACTAAGATCAATGGAGTATCAGAAGACAGTTTCAAACTGAGATTGTTCCCATTCAGCCTTGGAGATAAGGCACATCATTGGGAAAAGAACCTCCCAAGAGGATCCATCCACACATGGGAGCAGTGCAAGATTGCCTTTCTATCCAAGTTCTTCTCAAGCTCAAGTACTGCAAAGCTAAGGAACCAGATTTCCAGCTTCACTCAACATTCTAATGAGACCTTTGGAGAAGCTTTGGACAGGTTTAGAAGCTACACAAATCAGTGTCCACATCATGGCTTTTCAGAAGCCTCTCTCCTTAGCACTTTATATAGAGGAGCTGTCCCAAAGATCAGGAATCAGTTGGACACAGCATCAAACGAGAATTTCTTGGCAAAGGAAATCACTGCAGCCATGGAACTTGTTGAGAACTTAGCCATGAGCCAAGACACCTATGGAGAAGACTTTGATAGAGCCAACAGATGTGAGGACTCTAGTACCCAACAAAGGTTGGAAGAGAAGATCAAAGAACTCCATATCAAGCTTGACAAAGCCCTGGTTGCCACTCAAAAGCCTATACACTATGTAGGTGAGTCTCAAGAGAGGAGTTGCTTTGAGAACATCAATGAAGTGGGCCTTACACAAGAGGAGATGCACTACATAGGTAATCAGAACAAGTTTCGGGGTTAAAACAACTTCAACAAGAACCAGAACTTGTCTTATAGAAGCACCAATGTAGCCAATCCAAGATCAAGTATACCCTCCCCAACAAGGTCAACAAAGCTTTGCTCAAAAGAATCAGTTCCAAGGTAACTTCCAAGGTCAACAAGCTTTTCAGCAGCCAACAGCTCAGCCACAAGGGAACAGCTTCAATAACCAACTCAGCTTTCAGCAACAAAGGCCACCACCTCCTGGTTTTGCCCCACCACCTGTTCAACAAAGTCCTGATTTCAATGTTGTTCTCCAACAGCTCTTAATAGGACAACAAAAGATGGTATCCGACCTGGAGACACTAGGAGCTGAAATAATGGCTATTAAAAAGAACAAGGGCATCTGCACTTCTGAACCACAAGTCTCTCTTCCTGGTAAAGCTCTTCAAAACTCAAAAGATTACTGCAATGCCATCTACTGCAATGATGACCATTCAGCTGCTGTGCAAGAAATAGAAGACCTTCTCTATGGTCAAGTCTCTAGTGAACCTGCACAAACTCACGTGGATGAGAATGCCATTATAGAGGATTTCATGGGCTTCTTACATGAACTCAATGAGGACATTGAGAATGAAAGTGTGGGGGCAGCCGGTCCAGTTTTTTCTGTTCAGCAAGGGAATGCTTCAAGGTCTATTGCAACAACAGAGCTGCCACCTGGTCAAGCAAAGCCAACAGATAGTGACTCCACCTCTGAATCAACTCAGATGAAGCCCACCTCCCTCCCAAAGCTAGGCAACCCAGGGAAGTTCACCATCTCTTGCACTCTTGGCAATTTTAAAGTGGAGAATGATTTGTGTGACTCAGGGTCAAGTGTTAGCATAATGTCTAAGGACATGATGGAGAAGCTAAAGTTCAAGTCTATAACGTCCTACCCTTCTTCTATCACCTTTGGAGATTCCTACTCCAAGAAACCATATGGGTTTCTGGAAAACTATCCAGTACAGGTTGGTGAATGCATAATTCCCACTGATTTTGTCATCATGAAGATGAAGAAGACCAAAGAGCTCCCCCTATTGCTTGGAACTTCATTTCTAAACACCACTGGTGCAATGATTGACTTTGATACTCAAACAGTGGTGCTTTCAAAAGTGGATAAGGATGTCTTTTACCCTGTTACACCTCCTTTGGCTGAATTTTGTGGATCAGTCGTTCAAGAGATAGAACCCCCTAAGGTACTTGAGATGAAGTATGTGGGCACTGCTGGAATTCTAGATGTTTCCCAATCTTTTTCAGTTTTGGAAAAGGAGAGAGACTCTCACCCCAATAGTTACAAGCATGAGAATGGAGGGTCATTGATCAGAGAAGAAGACATCTTGCTCTCATGGTCTCCTACACTTAGTGATCTAAGGATGATTAACACCAAAAGTGATGGGCCAGCATCAGAAGACAAGAGTATTGAACCTACTCTTTCTTCCCAAGACTTTGATCTCACTCCTTGGGTTGATGATGATGTCTCACAAAGGCCATCTTTGATAAAGACCCAGATGGTATTCAAGAGCTGGTGGACAAAGGTCTCAAGATGGGATCTCAAGGACAAGGGTCTAATGGTTCCCAGGCAGCAAACCAACTCAGCTTTCTTGCTCAGGACCATTGAAGTGCTGAAAAGCATCAGTGCTCAACCTCACCCCAGCTAAAAACAGGTTTTTCAAAGTCAAACTTAGTGACTTTAAACAAAGTGCTCTTGGGAGACACCCCAAGCTTATCCTTGTATATAATCTTTTTAATCTTTTCTCTCCTTTCTTTTTATGTTTTAGGATCTTTTGATGGGTTTTTTGAGCTGTTCTCAGGTCCCAGGTAACTTTTGGAGGCTATGGCTCAGGGACAAAGTGGAATGAAGCATGTGAGAAAACTGAGAAAAGGGTTTAAGGCATGGAAACTTGATGGACGCATGTGTGCTACCTGGGTGTGCGGCTCAGTCAGGCCATATACCAACTCGCACAAGAGCTCGCTGTTAATACCTACTTGGTCTTGCGAGTTATTCACCTAGCAGCAGAAGATTTGAGCAAGAAAAATGCTAAGTGTTGCTGTTCTGCGAGTTGGGTCTGCGAGTTGGATGCATGAGAGACCAAGCCGCACTAATGTTCGCTGTTTACACCGGCTTGGGTCTGCGAGACAGACCAAAAGGAGACCAGGCCGCACACCAGGAGAAAGAGTCCAAGGCGTTTAAGGATGGATCAGTGCGAGATGACCATGCGGCTTGAACAAAGGAGGAACCAAGTCGCAGGAACACTCGCTGTTTACACCTACTTGGTCCTGCGTGTTGATTCAATAGGATGCCAGGCCGCACGCTGAGAAGAAACAAACAGGTTGACCAAGGTTTAAAAAGTGCGACCTGAGCGTGCGAGATGGTTCAGAGTCTGTCCAGGCCGCATAAACGTTCGCGGATTACACCGAGTTAGACATGCGGGTCATTAAGAGATCAGGCCAGGTCGCAGCATAGAAGAAGAGGCCAGGACGTGCAAGAGAGAGTTTTGTGCGACTTGGGCATGCGAGACAGGAAGGAGATGGTCCCAAGTCGCACAGATACTCGCCGAACACACCGGGTTAAGTGTGCGAGTTGGTCCAAGACAAGTCCATGCCGCACAAGGGAGTTCAGGCCAAGCCAAACCCATCTCCAGAGATGTCTGGCCTCATCTGGTGCAGATACTCACTCCCCTTTTGCATAAGATCCACACCAGGTATCACTCCAAACCTTTGTAAATATGCATCTAGCTTAGCTTATTTTTCTCTTTGCATTTTGTGATTTTGCTCTGCACTTCTCCTTCATGCTTTTATAACACAAGGGACTGTGTTATCTAAGTGTGGGGGAGGGGTTTTGTGTTTACTAATCATGTTTATTCTGCTCTTATTTTCCTTTTCACTTTGAGTCTCATTTTGCATTCATCTAAGTGCATATAAAAACCAAAAAATGGAAAAATCTGAAAAATTTTCACAAAAAAATGCTCATGTAGTTGCATTCATATTTTAGGTTGAGTCTAGTTTGCATTTTCATATAGGTTGCATCATATGCAAATGGGAGTAATGATAGATTTTTTCTTGAAGAGAGCATCATTTTAAGAGCTTGGTCCCTTAAGGCATTGCAAAACTGGTATGAAATCAAGTGTGAACCATGCTTTGAACTGGTGTCTCAATACTTCTGTGCTAGCTGAATCAAGTTGTGAATAGCCTCAACCTTGCTTAAGTGAGAACCCTTGAATTTGACATCTAATTATCATGATTGTGCATATCATTGTGAATTCATGGGTACCACATACATATTTGAGCTTTCTTATCCCTTTTTATCACTCTTGCTAGCTCAAATAGCTGATCTCTCATCTTGAGACAGTTCCCTGCCTTTAGCCAAACCTTTCTTTGAAGCCTAAACACCCTTCTTGTGTGCATGATTTGTGAGGCCTTGTTTCTAGTAGACTTGGTAAAAAGTGTTGGGTTTAGAGCGACAAAGATAGTGCTGTATGTAGATACTAGTTCAACATCAAGGGCTAGTCTAGGTTTAGGTGAAAGTGAGAGCATTGATTTTGAGTGTGTGAGCTGAAAAGAAAAAAATCTGAGTGATGAAAGTGGAAAGAACCGGATTGGTTAGGGGAATGAATGCTTAAATGAAAGAAAGTGAGTGTGTGTAGAAATGTAAAGCTCATGTGTTGAAATGAAAAGAGTCTCATAAAAAAAAAAGAGAAAAGATTCAAAAAGAGGCTGAATTAAAGAAAAGCTTGTGTGTTAAAGAAAAGAAACTCACTAAGTGGTTGTTAAAGAAAGCATTCCCCTAAGAGATGAAATGAAGAGAGTTGATGTGTGACTCGTGTCAACTACGTGAGGGAACAAGTTTTACCCTTAACAAAACAAATGAAAGCTGCAAGTGCACAGCTAATCAGTTGTAGTATTTAGGGATCGAATCCACAGAGATTTGTGTGTCTGGTATTCTTCTACGGTTTTTAACTTTATGTCTAGACTAAATTGGTTTTAAAGGTTGGTTGTTTTTCTTGCGAATTAACTAAAACAAAAGAAAGCAAATAAATCTATCCTAAAAAGCAAGTAAAGAAAATCGAATGAAATGCAAATGGAATAAGTAAAATATCAAACTAAACAAAAATAAGGTTAGTAAAATATCGCATGAAAGGTAAATAAAGCAAGTAAAATAACGAACTAAGGAAATTGAAATGCAGGTCTAAGAAAGCAAGTAAAAATCGATGGAATTGTAAATTATGGCTAAAAACGCTGAGCTTTTGGGAACTCTAAGGGATCATAATCGGTTTTAACACTAAGGTAGATAGATTGGGATTGACAGATAACAATATATGGGTTCTAGAGCTAGAGTACGGCGGTATGACTACGTCACTGTCGTGATCATAACCAACTGTTTCTCGCAACCCTGACCAGTAGGTTTCCACTCTGGCCCTGGAAGGGAGAGAACGCAAGAGCTGCACAAGACTCGTCAATACTCACGATCTCGCCGCAGGTAGGTTTCCACTCCTACGGAAAAATCGCCTGTTTCATTCTAGGGCTGATACTTAATGAAAACTTTCGCAACACTAACTATCTAGATCAGATACTAGGTGATCAATCAAGCATACATGCAATAAGAACAAGAATAAACAGAGAACAGGTCGAAATCCCAGATCTATAAACCTAGATGTCTTAATCGATTATGAGAGCCCCTTTCGGGAACCCTAAGCCCAACTCGGGATCTACTCAGACATGGCTGAGCTCGACATCATCATTGGTTTTAATAAAAGTAATGAAAAACAGTAAAGAAAAGAGATAAAGAAAGCTTCTCTATTGAAGAACTCGGACTTGAACAATCTTCTACAAAAATCTCATAAAAACGGCTAAAGGAAAAGGGTTTCTGTAAAGTATGAAGGGTGGTGTCTAAAAACGACCTAAATGACATGTATTTATAGTCTCCAATACTCCATGGTCTCTAGGGTTCCAGAATTGAGGCTGGGAATGACTTTGGGCTTCAGTAAGTGGGCTTTAAGTCGGAGCTTGAATGCCGCGGTCGGGAGTGTTGTGACCGCGGCAATTGGCTTGTTGGCCGCGGTCGGGAAGCTTCTGACCGCGGCAAATAGCTTGTTGGCCTCGGTCGCGTGAGCTGCTGGCCGACTTCGAGTGGCTCCAGGGCTAATGAAATATCTTGAGATCCAACCGTTGGAATGTCTCCAAACCAAGTGCAATTGAAAGCTGGTTGATTCTTCTATAAGTTGTCCAATTTTGAGGGTGATCAGACGGTGAGAAGGTCTTCGTCTCTCCATGAGAGTTCTGACGGTCTGCATTTATCCAAAAGAGTCTTTTTGTTCCATTTTGTGCCTCTTTATCCCAAATTACCTGAAAAGTCTTTTAAGATTCGGAAACATAGAAATCCTTTGAAAACCTTTGAAAATGGAGTAAAAATACCTGTAAAAGATATTAAAATGATCCATAAAAATGGTCAAAATCCGGTGTTATCAACTCCCCCAGACTTAGTCTTTTGTTTGTCCTCAAACAAAACAAGGCTAAATCTCGGTGAGAGGTTTGAAAACGCAGGAACTAAACAAAATCTCAGAGACCAAACTTCTAGACCAATATCAATCAGTATGCATCAATCGGGAATAGCCTAGAAAATTATCACTAGCAATACAGGCATAACTAGTCTGTTAATCCATCATGCAGAAATCTATGCACTAAGATCTAACTTCCAGTCAACTAGTTCTTAACATTCATTAAAAATCTCGGTGGTTCTCATCAAAAAAAATCTAGGCAAGGCAATCTAGACTAGGTGTAAAGAAGGATTATTTTGGGAGTATGGCCTAAAGTGTTTAATGGTTACCTGAAGATCTGGAGGATGCAGGACATTATGCAAAACCGCAAGAGAGAGTAAAGCTGTTGGTATCCACAGTTTTCAGTCACTTTTTTCTTGACATAAATTCATGGTCTTCTTCCTCAAGTTCTCTCCAAACTCCCCCAGACTTAGATTTTTGTAAATCTTTCAAAACAATAGCTCCTTAAACGAATAGTGGTTGCTCATTGCTCCACAAATTTCGACAATCTAAGACTCATTAGGCTTTTTGTTTTCCTTTCTCTTTTCATGTTTTTTTTTTTTTTTTTTTTTAGAGAAAGATAGGGAACACCTTTAGATATAGAGTCTTAGAGAGCACGAATTTACCAGTTAATATCTGTCTTGTAAAGCTTTATTATGTTTCTGATACTCTTCCTTCCCAATTCCATTCAGTCTCTTTTGCGAGTGACTAAAAACTGCGTCGCTCCTCTTCTCTCCGACGTTTTTGCACATATCTGCTGATATAAACTAAAGAGAGAATGCATGAGGATTGAAAAAAAAGGTTTTGGGTTTAGGGTATGGTACCAGATAAAGATAAACTGGTCATCTAGGACGACAAAGAGTGGTAAAAGTGATGGTAAAAGACGTCCTAGATGTGTATGTCGATGCCTGCCTAAAATTAATGATGAGAAAATTAGATATCAATATTAAGTCCAAATAAAATGAGCTAGTATATCCTGTCAGAAAGAATCTCCATGAATAGAAGTTCTCTGGTGGGAGTTCGTAGTGCAAGTACTCTAGCTACCGCCTAGTCTAGTGCTAACCACAAATGAGCTATTATGCATAGTGTAGAAGCGTGCAGGTCTAAATCATCATAGTTTTGCGTCAAACATTCCTGAAAAATACTTAATGTCGAATAGGTTACATATTAAAATATAAAAAGTACTTGAAATTAAAAAGCAAAAGCAGGAAAATAATTAGTACGGATAGACATCCTCCCCCAGACTTAAATCACACTGTCCCCAGTGTGAAAAAGTTGGTGAGAAGATGGTGAATAAAAGCGAAATAAAATAAGATAAAAGAAAAGAAAATGATGATAGAACCGTGATGGTAGTGAAGTGCTGATCAATCACTCATCCTCCGAAGTGTCGTCTGCGAACTGGTGCTGCTCCTGTAAGAAGGTGACAACGCGCTCAAAGCGTCGTCCCTGTCTCTCAACTCTGCGCTCCAGATCGGAATGAGTGTGTGATGATGTAGATGATGAGGTGTGGCCGGTCGGAATAGATGGCTGAAAATGAGCACGGGCCGCAGCTGCATCACGCTTCGCCTTGGCCACTATGTACTGGCCAATGGTGAATGGTAGACGAGGTACGGATGGTAGAAAATCATCGGATTCCGGAGTCCATCGAGGGCGTCCTCCATTGCTCAATCTCGGGATAGATGCTGAAGGTAAGCGGACTCGGTGCTCCTCAGTGCCAGTGCAATACTTGTAACCAAACCTGTCTGGATCGAAAGCGGCACGGGAGATAGTGTGATCGCGAGAGAGATAAAGTAGATCATACCAGACATCGGGAAGTGGATCATCAGATGAGAAATCGAATCCTACAGCCTGTAGTATCGCTGTAATAGCACTCCCGAAAGCTGGAGTAGCGTCATCGCAACCATGTAAATCATGCTTCACCTTTACCATATTCTGCGATATGATCCAGGCAAAGCAGGCAAGTCGTGGGTCGTTGATATGATCTTGGATAGCATCAATAATGAGTGGGAACCAGATGGAGAACCGCAAGGAGCTAAGGAGCTAAGGAGCAAAGACAAGGTTCAGGAAATGGAACAAGAAGACCCTTTGCTCATTACAAAAGGTCCCATGACCCGAGCAAAGGCTAAGAGGCTCAAGGAAGCTGTTGGGGAAATACTTAAGCATGGAACACTTGTGGAACAGAAGGGAAAAGAGATGGGCACAACTACACTAGTTGTGATCCAAGTCCGAGAAGGCTAATGGGCTTATGATCCAACTATGTACTCTTTTTCCCTATCTCAAGTTTTGTCCCAATGGGTTTTCTTGAGATAGGTTTTTAATGAGGCATAGTTTGGATCACCTCACATCTAAGCCCATCAGCCGAGTCCAAAGAAGAAGAAGAGGAGCGTGTGAAGAAGAGTTCGAATTCAAACTTGGCCAGCTTTCAAAGAACTAGTTCCTAGACACTTTAATGCTTTGTAGACTCACATGTGTTTCTCTTTATATTCGCTTGTAAACTCTCTTTTGAGACTATCTTATCTTTTAATCAAAATCTTTTCTAAGTAAGATCAAACTCTCTTGTTGGTGTGTAATATCCTTCAAGGCCTTTCGATTCATCTCTGGTGTGTAATATCCTTAGTTGATTCGGAAACCATGTTGGTGTGTAATATCCCAAATTTTAAGGTTCTTTTTAATCAATGCACGCAACAAGGTGGACAAAGTTCTATTAACTACTTCAGTTTGACCGTCAGATTGCGGATGACATGTGGTAGAGAAAAGCAGTTTAGTTCCTAGCTTAGACCAAAGAGTTTTCCAAAAGAAACTAAGGAACTTAGTATCTCTATCAGAAACTATAGTTCTAGGCATGCCATGCAATCGAACGATATCTCTAAAGAACAAGTTAGCAACATTCATGGCATCATCGGTCTTATTACATGGAATAAAATGAGCCATTTTAGAGAACCTATCTACAACCACAAAGATAGAATCCTTACCTGTCTTGGTCCTAGGCAATCCAACGACAAAGTCCATAGAAATATCGTGCCATGGATGCAAAGGAATAGGCAAAGGAGTATACAAACCGTAGGGTTGTTTCTTAGCCTTAGCTTGCTTGCAAGTAACACATCGTTCACATGTCCTCTCGATGTCTTTCTTCATATGTGGCCAATAAAAGTGTTCTTGGACTGTACTTAGAGTCTTGGCAACGCCAAAGTGACCCATTAGTCCACCTGCGTGAGCTTCTTTGACAAAAAGATCTCGAATAGAAGAGTTAGGTACACATAGACGGTTTTCAAAGAACAGGAAATCATCAGCTCTATAGTATTTCCCACTACAAAACTTCTCACACGAAGGATATATTTCTTTAAAATCAGCATCAGTAGGATATAGACTCTTAATGTGTTCAAAACCGAGCAGTTTAGTCTCTAAGGAATTCAAGAGAACATACCTGCGAGACAATGCATCAGCGACCACATTATCTTTACCTTTCTTGTACTTGATGACGTATGGGAAAGTCTCGATGAACTCGACCCACTTAGCATGTCTTTTGTTCAGCTTCTGTTGGCCTTTTAGATACTTGAGGGACTCATGGTCAGTGTGAATGACGAATTCTTTAGGCCAGAGATAGTGTTGCCATGTTTGGAGAGCTCTCACAAGCGCATACAGCTCCTTGTCATATGTAGGGTAATTCAGTGTAGCTCCTCCAAGTTTCTCACTGAAGAATGCAATGGTCTCTTTTCCTGCATAAGATGGAGAATGTCTCTCTCACGGAGCTGTTCCTCACGGGCTGCTTGGGCAGAGTTCCTCTCAGCTTCTCTCTCCAACATCTTTTGTCTCCTTTGTTCCTCAGTGAGGTGAGGGCATGTCTTCTCATCATGAGAGATGTATCTACAGGTAAGACACCATCTTTCCAGTTTTTCATACTTTAAATCAACTTTTACCACTTCTCCAGATTCTAGACGAGCTCTAGTTGTGAATTTTAAAGGTGCATCGGCATTCACAGAGACCTGAACCCTCGCAGCTCGTTCATCAACCGCCTTAACCTCGCCGAGTCTGCTTCCAATAGCTTCGAAGTTTTTTTCCACCCAGAAGTGTGTTGGGATTCCAGAAACTCTAACCCAGAAAACCATATTGTTTGGGTAAGTGTTCCCTACATGTGGTGTCCATCTTTCCAGAGAGAAGGACCATTTGTTGAAATGACACGGTCGTTTGTTTAGCACCTTCTGCAGATCAGCCTCCGAGTCAAAATCAAATTGAAATCTGGAGTTGCCGAGGTCGATACCGGGCACACGCCCCTCCACGTCCCAGATGTTCTATCTCGGCATGAAAGCAATGATGCTTTGAGTGCTGCGGATTTCGTGGTTGAACATACGCCCCACCAGACTCCGGCTAAAACGAGCTATGAGTTTAGAGTTATCTACATGAGGTAGATCAATAATTTCATCATCTTCTTCAAGGAGACGTAGGGTTGCAGCTTTGTTTGATCGTTCCATTAGAGAGAGAATAAGATTTAGGCGTTCAGTAGAGCTGCAGGCGAGGTTTCTTTTGAGAGCAGATAATAAGCTTAGCACAGAGCTATATTTCTTTAGTCTTCAATCTTCAGTAAACACAAGCTTCCCGGGGAAGGGAGAGATCTTCAAGCCTTACTCCTTTGGTTCGTCAGATCTGTGCCATGGATAAGAGAGATTGCGTCATCTTCAGGGCTTGAGCAAAGGGAGTTGACAGACTGAGGTTGGAACTGAGCAAGCTTCTCTGGGCACAGGAATGAAAGTCTTTCGTCTTTGAATGAAGTCTTAGCGTGAGCTAGAGAGTTTAGAACATGAGTGATGTGGTGTGCTGTCGTGTGTTGAGAGGGTTGTCAAGTTTTACCCTAATTGAAATCAATAGCCGCAAGTGCACAGCTGATCAATTGTAGTACTTAGGGATCAAATCCACAGAGAAGGAGGATCTTTTCCTGCAAAAAGCCTTTGAAATAAGTTAAAGTAAGGAAGTCTAGAACAAAAACGGTTTAGTGGGGATTTGGTAGTGTGTTTAAAATCTAAAAACGAAATATTAAAAGAGAATATGGAAATTAAATGACGTAATAACTAAACTTAACGAAAATGACTAAAAATAATAAAAACAGATATTCTAATGCTTAAATGAGAATGAACTAAAAAGGAAAGACAATATTGAACTAAAGCTTTAAAGAAAATCGGTGTAAAACAATGGAGAAGAAAGTGTTGGGCTTCAGGGAAGTTTTCTCAGGGGTACGAACGATTCAAAACATTGCTAGAGAGGAAATTTTGTAAGATCTTAGCTTAAACTTTTCGAACTGGAGTCACGGACGTATGAATACGCCACTGTCGTGATCATAGACAACTATCTCTCTCAACCCTGACCAGTAGGTTTCCACTCTGGCCCTGGAAGAGAAGAGATGCATTATGTTTAAGACTCGTCCTAATTCACAAATCGCCCATAGGTAGGTTTCCACTCCTATGTTTGTTTTGCTCTCCCAAACTAGATCTGATACCTGATGAACACTTTCGTGTCACCATGCATCTGGATCAGATTGTAGTTCATGACGCTACTCTCATGCAGTAAAAACGAATTCAAAAGAAAAAGTTCTAAGATTCAGCTCAATAGCCAATGGAATCCTCATCGAACATATAAATCCCCATCGAAAGTCCTTTAATCCCAACAATAAAACTACTCAGACATAATAAACGAAATCAAAGACATAGTATTAAGAAGTAGAATAGAAACCGAAATTGAAAAAGAAAGAACAAGGGTTCAAGAGAACAAATCTCTCTCTCCCTAAAAGCTAAAGCAAAAAAAATAAAAATATGAAGTAATGATAGATGGTATTCGGTTACACGATTTCTAGGGCTCCTAAGACATGTATTTATAGTGCTCAAGACCTCTCTGGACGTCACTTAGGGTTTCTCCAAATGTGGGCTTCAGAAATGGGCTTTTTGGGCTCGGAGGTTGATGGCTGCGGTCGGGAGTGCTCTGACCGTGGGGAATGAGTGGTTTGCCGCGGTCGGGATGCTCCTGACTGCGGGAAATTGCTTGTTGGCCGCGGGTGGAAGTGCTTGCTGGCTGGTTTACGGGACATCTTGCTCTTCGCGTATCTTTTGATTGAACCGTTGGATTGCCAAGCTGTAAAGTGCACTGGAAAGCTGATACTTCCATCTTTAAGATCTCCAAATTTGAGCTGGATCAGACGGTGAGAAGGCCTTCAATCAGGGGTGAACTTCTAACGGTTTGACTTTGAGCTGAAATCTGGTTTTTTATCCATTTTGTTAAGCTTTTCCCTAAGTTACCTGAAAAGAGTCTTAGAACTACAAATACTAGAAAAACGTGATAAAAGTACTTAAAAGCAATTAAAAACATAGAAAAAGTATTTCAAAACTATCCATAAAAGTGGTCAAAATACGGTGTTATCAACTCCCCCAGACTTAAACCTTTGTTTGTCATCAAACAAAGCAAAAGCCTAAACTGGTTAAGTGAAAACAAAAATAGGGAATGCACAAATCTCATAGACATGAACTCCTAAACTAGAACCAAAGATAGTGCATCAATCCACAACTTAGTCTAGAAAATTCTCACCAAAGCACAAGAGATACTAGTCCACTTTTTCCGTCATGCAAAACTTAAACAATTTAAATCTTGATTTCATTCAACTAGCTCTCTACATTCATTAAGTTCTATAGTGAGTTCTCATTAAAGACATCATCCAGGGTAGACGGCGTTTGGCATTAAAGGGCTGTTTAAGTGGTGGAGTTAAAGTGTTTCGGGTTACCTGAAGATCTGGAGGATGCAAGATAATATGCAAAACAGCAAGACAGATAAGGACCTGTTGATGACCACAGTTTTCAGTCACTTCTTCTTGCCAAATGTTGTTGCATAATCTTTCCTCCT
Organism: Eutrema salsugineum; assembly: GCF_000478725.1. Taxonomy (NCBI): domain Eukaryota; kingdom Viridiplantae; phylum Streptophyta; class Magnoliopsida; order Brassicales; family Brassicaceae; genus Eutrema; species Eutrema salsugineum. The sequence goes on from NW_006256547.1 coordinate 14,069,625, forward strand.
TTGTTGTAAACAGTTGTTCCTCTAGACTTAGATTCTTTCCGAAAATCAGAAAACAATCTCCAAAACTCCATAAAATCAAACTCCAGTTGCCTTGGGACTTAAAATTCGACCTCTCTAGACTCTCTAAGGCTTTTATTTCCTTTCTTTTCTTATTTCCGGATTTTTTTTTTTTTTTTGGAAAGGAAATGCCTTTTAAAGAGAGAGAGACTAGATGACGAGATTGTACCAAAATTTGAGATTTTTCTAAGGCAAACTGAGCTTCCTCTTGTGTTGAATCCTTCCGGGAACTTTTCCGGCAAATCGCAGGTCTCTGTCCTTGGTGACTGAAAACTGCGTCGTTCCTCTTTCTCTCCAACGTTTTTGCACTTATCTGCATATAAGACAATAGAAAACAAGAGTGCATGTGGTTTGAAAGAGGATTGGTTAAGGTGGGGAACTAGCTAAAGATGAACTAGCCATTCAGGATCAACAGAGAGTGGTAAAACGATAAAGGAGTACTGAATGTATGATTCGTTTCCCTGGTCTAATGCTTCAATGAGAAAATTAAGTCCAAATTATGTCCAAATAAAACAGAGCTAGTGTATCCCTTCATCTAAATCGAAATCATTCAAATTCCTCTGGGGTACTTCGTTTCAAATGTGCTTAGCTACTGCCTAGTCTAGTCCTAAATCATGTATGAGCATGTCACTAAGAACAGTCTAAAAGCACACAGTCAACTATCATTGATTCATGTTCACCATTCCCTTTAAAACGTATTTTGTTTTGAAAACCGATTTTGAAAAACTTTAAGGAAAATGCAAAAAGTGTACATAATGCAAGACTCATGAAAGAAAGGTGGTTAGAAAGGGATGAAATCCTCCCCCAGACTTAAATCACCTGTCGTCAGTGTGAAACAAGTCGAGATTGGATGAGAAAAATGCATAAATAACCGAATTGGTAAGGACAAAGAGAACTTACCTGGATCCGGGATGCTGGTGGAGATTAACCGGATTCATTCGAAGGGGTTTGGGAAGGTGATTAGGTGGTGATGAAGGTGGTGGAAGGTGATGAATGAGGTGGAGGGTGATTGGTGAGGTGAAATGGGGTGAAAGGGGTGGTTTGGGTCGGGTTTGGATCTCAACGACCAAGTGCCACGGTCAGGGGCTGCACGACCGCGGCAAACAAGCTCTTGGCCGCGGTCAGGACTACGCGACTGCGGTCGATGGGTCGTTTCCCGCGGTCAGAACGTCTGCGACCGCGGGGGCTTATATCGCGGCCTCTTCCTGCTTCTCCTTGGTTCCTGCTGGGCCGAGCAGTCAGGTACCATCCTCCTTTTTGGTCTTTTCGGGTTTTTTTGATTTTTTTGGCTTTTTGTTTTATAAGAAACACCGGAAACTAAGAAAAAGAAAAAGATCAAAAGAAAAAGAAAGAAAAATTCTAAAGAAAACAATACCTAAATGGGTTGCCTCCCATTAAGCGCTTTTGTTTTATGTCGTTTAGCTCGACTTTTGGTGTTGGACGTGACTTATTCCAATGAAGAAGACCTTGTCCTAAGACAAGTCTTTTTCGACATCTCCTTGCTTTACCTAGCAGGTTCTTCGTCACTCCAAAGTTCTTCTTCAAACTCTTCTGCTGCAGAACGTTTTCCTGCTTTGCTGTTGTATGGGACAGCTTCTGTGAAGACATCTTCGTCGATATTAGCAAATGAAATCCTCCGGTTTGGCCAGTCCATTATAGCTCCGGAAGTTGCTAGAAAAGACCATCCCAGAATCACTAGATATGTTGCATCTCTCGTTTTGACAATGTAGAAGTCGACAGGCACTATGCAATCTCCTATTCTCAAAGGAATTTCATGAGTTATTCCTTGAGGTGTTGCATTTGAATCATCAGCTAGGCTAATCTTTGCTCTAGTCCTGCGCAGGTGTCTAATACCAAGTCTCAAAGCAATTGCCTTGGACATCATGTTAAGACAAGCTCCAGAATCACATAGCACGTTTTTAAACATTTCTCCTCTAATATAACAAGAGATAAGAAACTGACCTGTAGTCTTGACCTTATGGAGAATTCGAACTTGCCTTTCTCTGTAGGTGTTGGCTGGTGTCTCAAATGCAGAATATGATTCACAAAAGAAAGCTGCAGCATCATATTCAATGATTGAATCAATGTATGGCATCTTTATCTCGCTGCACGTCTGGTCTTCTTGGATTGAAGAGTCAGCTGAATCTTCAACACATTCCTTTGCCATCATACAAGGTAACGATTCCTGCCAATCTGGTTCTTCATCTGAAACTTGGTTTTCTTCTTCGTGAGTTGCCTTTTTAGGTGCTGGAGGCTGAAGTTGGTACAGAAGGTGTATTATTTTCCTCTCAAAACCCGGAGTAACATCTGAACGACCAACTCCCGCGGTCAGAGGAGTCGCGACCGCGGGAAACAAGGCATTGGCCGCGGTCGGAACGCTTGGACCCACGGCCCCGGATGTAAACTGCTCGTAGTCCGTCTCTTCCTTCTTGTACTTGATACGAACCTCTCCAGCTTCTTTATTGGGTAGACTAGCATCATATGAACTCATACCAGGGCGTTGATGTGCATCTTCATCAGGATCTTTGGGAGATTTCTTAGTAAACCTCTCAAATTGCTCAATGTTGGGCATCTGCTCCATTCTTGCATCAATCTCCCGTGCTTTGAGCTCGAGTTTGTTCAGTCTGTGCTCGATCTCTTGCAACTCTTCATCTGTCTTCTCTCTATACCAGGAGGCGGATTCTCTGACTTCTTTAATCTCCTGTTTTAATTTGACAATATCACTTGAGTTTTGTATGATGTCATACCCTTGTCTTGTCTGCTCTGTTGCGACTTGGTGGATCATCCCAGCTAGTGTTTGTGAGTCCTTGTGGTTTTGCTCTTCCAAAACTCGAACATGATTGGCCATATCATCGAGTTTTTTGTTGAACTCTTCAGAGATTGAATCAATTTTCTTGAGCAGGGTGTTCTCGGTGAGAATCTGCTGATCAAGGAACTGGTTTATCATTCCTTTGAGGCGTCCCAAACGTCTGCTGATCCTCAAGTTGTCCTCTTGCTGACTAGGGTTCTGAAGTGGAGGATTATAGGCGTGTGGCTCGAAGTAGATCGGAGGAGGGCCATAAGGATCTTCCCGGCATCGAAGAGTATCTCTGCGCCGATGGTAAGGGTGGTTTGGCTGGCTGTATCGATCCATGTAGCTAAGATTTCGGCCTTGGTATTCTTCTCTGCGTCTTGTGGCTTGAGGAGTGTTAAAGAAACCTTCCTCATAGTGTATATTTTGATTTATAGGATCCATATCTTCTGAAATGGAAACAAAATAACCGAAAAATGGAAAGTTGCAGAAAAGGGGGTTCTAGAGTCGATTTACTAACCTTTCTCGGGGTTTTGCAGAAAAGAAAACGCGTGCCTTCCCCGGCAACGACGCCAAAAACTTGATGTGGTGTGCTGTCGTGTGTTGAGAGGGTTTTCAAGTTTTACCCTAATTGAAATCAATAGCCGCAAGTGCACAGCTGATCAATTGTAGTACTTAGGGATCGAATCCACAGGGAATGAGGATCTTTTCCTGCAAAAAGCCTTTGAAATAAGTTAAAGTAAGGAAGTCTAGAACAAAAACAGTTTAGTGGGGGTTTGGTAGTGTGTTTAAAATCTAAAAACGAAATATTAAAAGAGAATACGGAAATTAAATGACGTAATAACTAAACTTAACGAAAATGACTAAAAATGATAAAAACAGATATTCTAATGCTTAAATGAGAATGAACTAAAAAGGAAAGACAATATTGAACTAAAGCTTTAAAGAAAATCGGTGTAAAACAATGGAGAAGAAAGCGTTGGGCTTCAGGGAAGTTTTCTCAGGGGTACGAACCATTCAAAACATTGCTAGAGAGGAAATTTTGTAAGATCTTAGCTTAAACTTTTCGAACTGGAGTCACGGACGTATGAATACGCCACTGTCGTGATCATAGACAACCCTGACCAGTAGGTTTCCACTCTGGCTCTGGAAGAGAAGAGATGCATTATGTTTAAGACTCGTCCTAATTCACAAATCGCCAATAGGTAGGTTTCCACTCCTATGTTTGTTTTGGTCTCCCAAACTAGATCTGATACCTGATGAACACTTTCGTGTCACCAAGCATCTGGATCAGATTGTAGTTCATGACGCTACTCTCCTGCAGTAAAAACGAATTCAAAAGAATAAGTTCTAAGATTCAGCTCAATAGCCAATGGAATCCTCATCGAACATATAAATCCCCATCGAAAATCCCTTAATCCCAACAATAAAACTACTCAGACATAATAAACGAAATCAAAGACATAGTATTAAGAAGTAGAATATAAACCGAAATTGAAAAAGAAAGAACAAGGGTTCAAGAGAACAAATCTCTCACTCCCTAAAAGCTAAAGCAAAAACAATAAAAATATGAAGTAATGATAGATGGTATTCGGTTACACGATTTCTAGGGCTCCTAAGACATGTATTTATAGTGCTCAAGACCTCTCTGGACGTCACTTAGGGTTTCTCCAAATGTGGGCTTCAGAAATGGGCTTTTTGGGCTCGGAGGTTGAAGGCCGCGGTCGGGAGTGCTCTGACCGCGGGGAATGGGTGGTTTGCCGCGGTCGGGATGCTCCTGACCGCGGGAAAATGCTTGTTGGCCGCGGGTGGAAGTGCTTGCCAGCTGGTTTACGGGACATCTTGCTCTTCGTGTATCTTTTGATTGAACCGTTGGATTGCCAAGCTGTAAAGTGCACTGGAAATCTGATACTTCCATCTTTAAGGTCTCCAAATTTGAGCTGGATCAGACGGTGAGAAGGCCTTCAATCAGGGGTGAACTTCTGACGGTTTGACTCTGAGCTGAAATCTGGTTTTCTATCCATTTTGTTAAGTCTTTCCCTAAGTTACCTGAAAAGAGTCTTGGAACTACAAATACTAGAAAAACGTGATAAAAGTACTTAAAAGCAATTAAAAACATAGAAAAAGTATTTCAAAACGATCCATAAAAGTGGTCAAAATACGGTGTTATCAATGAGAGTCTGGCGCTTTTGCATATCTAGAACACTTATAAGCTTATTTTTAAGATACATAGCATCAAGCTAGATGGTGGGGAAAACGTCATTGCAGGGCCTAGAAGTCTTCGGTTCTTGTGAATGCAGATTCTTTGGCGTGGAACTTGGCCCAAGATGCGGCGATATTCTGCGGAGAACCGGCGGATCAGAGGGTGGGGTGGTTAATTCCGGTAAGGAGAAAGCAGATGTAGAAAAAAGCCGAGCCATTTCAAACATTTTTGAAAATCCTCAGGAAGGGGGCCTGAGAGAGTTTTCATTTCAATAAAAGAGCACATTCTCTCTATTTCTATTATTTCTATTATTGTGTTTTTCTTTTTTTTTTCTCTTTTGAATTTGAATCTTTTCTTTATCTAATCTTTATTTTTTATGTAAATAGAATTACTGAGAAAGTTCTATAAAAAAAGTTATGTTATATTAATAGTATATTAATAGTAATATATATATATTAATTCTATTTATAAATATATGATAAATATATTATCATAATATATATTAAAAAAAGAAAATTTTTATATTTATATATAGAATAAAAATAGAGAAAATTATATAATAAAATAGAGAGAATGAAAAACATATATATAATATTAAAGAATAATCTATAAGAAAAAGAACATTTTTTAAGGATAAAGTGGAGAAGGTACTAAACTGATTCGACTGTTCTAAGTGGCTCAGCTGACAAAGAATTTGCACTTTCATGTTCTTTACATTCTATCTCATTAATCATAGAATCGCATATGAATGAGACATTTGACCAATTTTCGAGGTTTTTCAGTACCATACTCTTTATTGAAATCTATAGTTGAGAATCATTATCAATGTGTGAATTGATGGTGCTTCTGGTTAGTACTGTCCCAAATTTGGCTGAGGGATTGGATCACTTTGGTCTTGATCGTCATCTTTGGCTTCGTGATGGTTTTGTTGCGCTTCTCCATCATTAGCTTTTTCTTCGATAGTAGCCCAACTTTATGAGTTAACAAGAATGAAGGACTTGTTGTCCATTTTCATCTGCAGTTCCTCTATTCCTTGTTGAACTTCATTCAAAACTTGTAATGGAAATAGCTCTTTATTTTCTCCACTTTTTCGTCAAACAACCTAATTAAAAAAGAACATAGATTTTTATTAACAGAAAAAGATACAATAATTTTATTGATCAAGAATGATTAAGTGATTGATAAAAGATGAATAAAAATTAAATGTTTAGGTTGTCACAGTGACAAACTTGAACTGTGTGGATCTGTTCGTTTGTCTGTCGCTTGTGGATAGACGCTGCGATCAAATGATGCAGATTCTTGTTTGTTTGGCAGCCATGTGGCTCTCTGTGACTGGTTGTAAGAGTTCCAGTTGCAAAGCTAAATCTTTTCAGTCAAAAAATTTCAGACACAGGTCACAGCAGTTGAACACATCGTTTAGCTACAGGAGAGCACATCTATTAACGAACAACACTTGATCGCAGGTTGTAGTGCGGCCTCTTGCGGGAGACAAACGAACAGACTCAGTAAATCAGTCTATTTTGCATCCATGTACACTAATAAGAACATTGCCTAAGCATGGGTTTTTTTTATTCAGAAGAGTAAATAATGGTTTAAATATCGTCAACTGATTAAATATGAAGTACTAATCTCAAATTTTCAGCAAGTCCCTGTCGCAAAACCCTAAATCTACCTTCTGTTTCAGATTACGAACCGACACTTCCAATCGGTTCACCCATCTCCTCTGCTCGTTGTTCCTTCTTGATTCTGTAAGTTCCTCTTCTCCTTCTCCTCAAAGCTAACTGACTTTTGTATTATACAAAATTGCGATTTTGCGATGAAATTGGATTCGATTTCGAGCTTCCGTTGATATATGCTGCTTCTTATTGGGATCTTGAATCTGGATTTTAGAAGTTGAATCTATGATTTAGCTAATAGTTTTGTTCCATGGGCTGCGCTTTCTTCTGCAGATTCATGGCGGCTTAAGCTAATGTTTTTGGAAGTTTTGAGAACTATTATAATTTCTTGCAGAGCTCGAAATCCTTCATTTTTTGGGTTTAATTCGATAACCACAACAAGTATAATGCGAGACGTCAAAGTAAAAGCTAACTCTAGGTTAGCTCATAAAGAAGAAGAAGAAGAAAAGGAAGTTCAGATTCTTCAATCAGTTTCTACCAGAGAAAACGAGATTTCTTCGTCCCTGAGCGTAAAATCGACGCCAGAGATCGAGAAGAAGTATGTTCATCGGGTATACGACGCGATTGCTCCACATTTCAGCTCCACAAGGTTTGCGAAGTGGCCTAAAGTCGCTGCTTTTCTTGAATCATTGCCTTCTGGATCTGTGATTCTTGATGCAGGTTGCGGTAACGGGAAGTATCTGGGGCTAAACCCAAGTTGTTTCTTCATAGGATGTGATATAAGCCACCCACTGATCAAAATCTGTTCGGATAAAGGCCAGGAGGTTTTGGTTGCAGACGCTGTGAATCTTCCTTACAGAGAAGGGTTTGGCGACTCGGCAATCTCCATAGCGGTTTTGCATCACTTAAGCACGGAGAACCGAAGGAAGAAAGCCATTGAAGAACTGGTCCGGGTGGTTAAGTCAGGGGGTTTTGTTCTCATAACGGTTTGGGCTGCAGAACAGGAAGACAAATCGTTGCTCACAAAATGGACACCCTTGTCTCCAAAGTATGTTGAGGAATGGGTCGGGCCAGGTAGTCCAATGAACAGCCCTCGTGTGAGGAACAATCCGTTCTTCGGTCTTGAGAGCATCCCAGAGACTGAGGTAAGTACAAAGGAGCAAAAGGCTGAGAACAGCCCGTCCTTTGGTCTTGAGAGCATTCCGGAAACCGAGGAGAGCATGAGAGAGCAAAAGGCTGCTGAGATCATCACAGAGACCAAGAACAGCATGGGAGAGCTTAAAGATGAGAAATCTATTGAAGAATCATTGGAGGCTTTGAAAATGAATCAGCAAGAGTATTTTGTTCCGTGGCATTTACCGTACCACCGCGCTGAAGTGAGTGGTGCATCTGCATCTGCACTTGCAAGTGGGCTTGCAAAGAAAGATGATAGAAAAGGAGCTGTTGTGTATAACAGATACTACCATGTCTTCAGTGAAGGCGAGCTTGAAAGGTATTGTGAGTTTTAATGGAGTAATTTGCTTCACCATACAGTATATCGATTATCTTAAGTCCTGTATCTTAATACCGTAGTAATAATCTTTCACAGGTTGGCATCAGGAGTTGGCAATGCAATGATAGTTGATAGATTTTACGACAAGTCCAATTGGTGTATTGTTCTTCAGAAAGCAACTTCAAACCAAGATTGATCATTTGCTGAAACCAGATTCTTTGGTTTTAAACTCAGTCATACTTTTTCCCATCATTCTGACGTTGGAATTCCATCGCAGCCACCATCGGTGGTTTCCATATGTAATCGAAGCATATTTTATGGTTTTGAGATTCTGTGGCAGCTCATTTGTCCTGCATTTGTCCAGCTCATTTGTCCTGCTTTAAGGGTTTGTATTATATGTAATGATGAAAGAAAGAGTCTACAAGATGAACAAGAAATCAAAAACTTTTCGTTTGTACAACATAAAAAATTGAAGGAATCTTTTATCTACTGCTACAGAATTATGGAAACCGATTTCATGGAGGTTAAAGATTTACAGTCTGAAGGGCTGTGATAATGGAGCTATTAAGACATTTTATTTAGTTAGAGCGCCTCCGTTCACTCTCCTTCTGAAGATATATAGAGACTAGACTCCAAAATCATATTGCTAACCAGGTTTTTATTTTTTAAATAACCACAATAGAATCGTTATTACTTAAGATGAGTAATAGCAATACATGGTAATAGATATTTACAAAATTAATTCTCTTTCATAGTCACTATTCGCTAACAAAAATCTTTTTGCTGTTATATTTTCGATCTAATTATAATTTTCTCTCTCCCTCATCTAACACTCCTCCAATGAGAAGAAAAAGGGAAGAAAAAAGAAGAAAGGAGAACAGAAGACAGGCGATGAAGGATGGTGAAGGTAGAGAGTTGACAAGTTAGCCATAGTACTCACAACAACGATGGTGATAGTGTTGGTGGTGATGGTGATGGTGGTAACGATGGTGACAATTGTGATAACAGTGACGACTGCAATGGTGGTAACCACGACAATAGTGTCATCGATCGATAGTGATGGTGTCTGTGACTGTAACAATGACGACATTTATAGTTGTGAACTTCCGACCCGTCTACCAGACAAACCGGAGTATTCACTTTCACTTCTAACTGGTTTACTACATTTATTAGATTAAATAAACATATTTCTGATTAATACTCTTATTCATTTAATAAAAATCAAATCTTGTAATTAAATTCATAAATATTTCTTAAAAATAAACTGAAGCAAATAACTAATAAATTTTTTTAAAAGTACTGAAAAACAAATTAAAACGAAAGAAAAACTCGTCCCAAAAGCACACCATTTAAGATTCTTCTTCCTCGTAACAGTGAAGATCATAATCCTCATACTCACCTGAAAAAATAAAGATTCGAGAGGGGTGAATAATTTGGAAAAATTACTCACTAGGAAATAAATCCACACTCCTAAAACATTATCCATTTATTTTTAATATATCAAGCCTAAAACTAAACAAGTAACAAACAGTGTTCTACAAGCACACACGCAATTTCAAGCGCACCAGATCATCATGCTCAAGGTATGACAAATTCTCATCATGTTCAAGACATGGTAAACTCTCATCATGTTCAAGACATGGCAAACTCTTTGGTCACAAAGACAATGAGTGGTTCGCCACAACCACCTGGCGATGAGAATCATCCTTTCTTCTAGGAATGAAACCCAACAAACAATTATCAAACCTAGTGTCTCGATCACCTCTTTTCTAGCTACTTTACAATCATTAGCCAATCATCAAGGTGAACAAACAATTCATGCTGGTGCTTCATCTAATGCTTTTCTTATTCAATTCACCTTCTCATGATCTCCCTAAATGCATCAAATCAACTAACTGAATAGTTCTAAACTCAACACACCAAAAACAAACAAATAAGGTCCTAAGAATCTAGACCTACTCCTCACATTAGCCAAATTGCAGATCTGAATTAAGAAGACTGAGAACTAAAAGAATCAAGCAAACGATGAGAAAGAAGAGGCTCTCTGTGGCTCCTCCTCGGCTTGGGATCGACGCGTGGCGGCTCTAGGAGACTCGGCAAAGCTTCTGACGCCGGCAGGGAAGAGATCGGTGGCGGAAAGGGATCTCTGCTGCTGCTGGGCGATCTCTCTATCTCTCTCTCTCTGCGGATGGGGGCTGATTTGCAGGGAATGGGGCTCATTCCTTAGGGTTTTCCCTTTTATATCTACAGAGAGTTGGAAATGGGCCTCCTGCTGGGCTTCTTGATGGGCTGGGATGTTACAATTGTCCACCTGTTGAAAAAAATTCGTCCCCGAATTCAAATTCGCTCCCTCCTCATAAGTTTCCATTCCGACTGGAAAGAGTTCAGGGTACTCTTTTTGCATCTGCTGCTCTGGCTCCCACATTTCCTCGCAAATGCCATCCCTTTCCCATCTGAGTTTCACCATCTTAGTCTTCTTACCATCGACCTTATTCTCTCCAAACTCCAAGATCTCAGACGGCTTACTCAGAATTGACAAATTTCCTTTCAAGTCAGCTGGCGGGGCAGACAAAATAAATTTTGGTTCCCTTACTACCTTCCTAAGTAGCGAAATGTGGAACACATCATGAAGTTCAGAAAACTCCTGAGGCAACTGAAGTCGATATGCTACTTCTCCAATCCTTTCGACTATTGGATACGGACCCATATATCTTGGCTTAAGCTTCTTCAACTTCCGATGCCTATCATTTCCTATGAAGGCTCTCAACTTCAGGTACACTTCATCTCCTACCTCAAAGGCAAATCCTTCTGGCGAACATCTGCATAACTCTTCTGACGATCATGAGCTTCTTTCAGCCTTGCCTTAAGCAACTCGACTTGCTTGGCGGCATCCTTTACCAATTCAGGATTCATTTCACTCATTTCTCCTACACTGGTCCAACAGAGAGGTGTACGGTGCGGTCTTCCATACAGTGCTTTGTACGGAGCCATCTTAATGCTAGAATGATAGCTATTGTTGTAAGAGAATTCTGCCAACGGAAGATACTTTCCCCAATTTCCTTCCCAGTCCAGACACAAGACCTCAACAAATCTTCCAGGGTCTGGATTGTCTTTTCCGATTGGCCATCGGTCTGGGGATGATAAGCTGAACTTAGATGCACTTTGGTCCCTAGCGCCTTCTGAAATGCTTTCCAAAACGCAGCCGTGAACTTTGCATCTCGATCCGACACAATACTAACAGGAACTCCATGCAGCCTCACAATCACATCCAAATACTTCTGTGCCAAAGCTTATGCTCCATCGGTTTTCCAAATTAGCACAAAATGAGCAGACTTAGTCAGACGATCCACAATTACCCAAATTGCATTTTTCTTATCCAATGTCATTGGTAAGCCCGTGACAAAGTCCATAGTTATCATATCCCCTTTCCATTCTGGTAGTGGTAAGCTCTGAAGTAATCCACTGGAAACCATGCGCTCTGCCTTCACTTGCTTACAAGTTTCGCACTGAGAGATCCATTTCTCTATATCCTTTCTCATTCCTCCCCAATGATAGTATCTTTTCAGGTCTCGATACATCTTGGTATTTATGAATAGAGAACTTTGAGTTATGAGCCTGGCTCAACACTTCTTTCCTCAAGTCTTCGCTGCTTTGAACACAAATTCGATTCTTATACATATAAGCTCGATTATCTGCCATGTGGTACCCAACCACTTGCTTCTCAACCATTTCCTTTAGAGCATCATCACTCTTCTGCTCCTGACAAATTTTCCACAGAAGATCTGCATTTTATAATGCTTCAAGATCCGTGAAATTTTCATCCACTTCAGTAACACACAACTGAAGACTTGCCAATGTTGCGGTTAGATTCTCCATTTCTTTTTCCTTAGCAACATCTCCTCTGCGACGACTGAAAGCATCTGCCACTTGATTAACATTTCCTGGGCGATAGGCAATATCCAAATCATAATCCACTAACAACTCCATCCATCTTTGCTGCCTCAAATTCAAATAATTTTGAGTGAAAACATGTTTTAAACTCTTATGATCTGTGTATATTTTCACATTATCTCCGTACAAATAAGCACGCCAGATCTTCAAAGCAAACACAAATGCTGCTAACTATAAATCATGAGTGGGATAGTTCATTTCGTGCTTCCGCAACTATCTAGAGGCATATGCTATGACTTTCCCTTTCTGCATAAGCACACCACCTATACCTGTTCCGCAGGCTACAGTGTAGACTTCATATGGTATTCCTGGCCTTGGAAGTACCAACACTGGAGTTTCGGTTAATCGCTTCTATAACTCCTCAAAACTCTTATCCCGATCCTCTGTCCACTCAAACTTCTCATCCTTCCTGACCAAACTTGACAACGGCTTCATCAGCTTCGCAAAGACCGGAACAAATCCGCGGTAATATCCGGATAATCCTAGGAAGCTACGGACCTCCGTCACATTCTTAGGAATATGCCATTCTGTCACGGCAGAAATCTTTTCTGGATCCACTGCTACTCCTTCCTCAGAGATAACATGACCAAGAAATCCAATCTTCCTCTACATTTGCTCAACTTAGCAAAAAGCTGGTGCTTCCTTAGCTCCTCTAACACTAACTGCAAAATGTCATCAATGAAAACAATCACACACTTATCCAAGTATGCTCGGGAAAGATTATTCATCAACTTCATAAATGTTGCAGGTGCATTGGTCAACCCAAACGGCATCATGATAACACCGGATTTTGACCATTTTTATGGATCACTTTAATATCTTTTGCAGGTGTTTTTGCTCCATTTTCAAAGGTTTTCAAATGATTTATATGTTTTTGGATTTTAAAAGACTTTTCAGGTAATTTGCGATAAAGAGGTGCAAATTGGAACAAAAAGACTATTTTGGATAATTCAGACCGTCACAACTCTCATGGAGAGACGAAGATCTTCTCAGCGTCTGATCACCCTAAAAATTGGACAACTAATAGAAGACTCAACCAGCTTTCAAATGCACTTGGTTTGGAGATATTCTAACGGTTGGATCTCAAGATATTTCATTTGCCCCGGAGACATTCAAAGACGACTGACAAGCCACGCGACCGCGGCCAGCAGCCCATCCACCATGGCCAGAGCCACGCGACCGCGGCCAAGCCTTCATTTCCCATGGTCACACCTCACGCGACCGCCGCCAGACATCTCTGACTTAAAAACCCCATTTCTGAAGCCCAAGTCATTTCCCAGCCTCAATTCCGGAACCCTAGAGACCTTGGAGTATAGAAAATTTTAATTACTTGTAATTTAGGTCATTTTTAGACTTCACCTTTCATACTTTTACAAAAACCTTTTTTCAGCCGTTATATACCTTTTTTAGAGAGGATTCTTCAACTCTGAGTTCATCAATAGTGAAGCTTTCTTTCATCTATTTTCTTTACTGTTTTTGATTGCTTTCATTAAAACCAATAATGATGTCAACCTCAGCCATGGCTGAGTAGATCCCGAGTTGGGCATAGGGTTCCCAAAATAGGCTCTCATAATCAATTAAGATATTTAGGTTTTTAGATCCGGGATTTTAACTACGTTCTCTGTTTATTCTCATTTTTAATGCATGTATGCTTGATTGATCACCTCGTATCTGATATAGATAGTTAGTGTTGCAAAATTTTTCATTAAGTATCCAACCTAGAATGAAACAGGCGATTGATCCGTAGGAGTGGAAAGCCTGTGGCATTCTGGACAGCCCGTGGCATTCTTTTGTTCTTCCTATAACACATTGCCACGGCTTGGATGTGACCGTGGCAAAGAGACAATGGCAAAAGCCGAAGGTTCTGCTGCCTTAAAACATGTTGCCACGCCTTGAATCTACCCGTGGCATTCCTCCCGTGGCAAAAGCCGAAATGGTGGTCTATTCAAAATTCAACTTGCCATGGTTCAATTCTGGGCGGCAATCTCCCCATGGCAATCACCGAAGGTTGGCATCCAAGAAAAAGCCTCATGCCACACCTGGGTCAAGCAGTGATTCATGGGCGTGGCAAACTGTGAACTTAGCCAAAATTTGCATTTCCTTGCATCTTGTCCACCATTCCTTGAGGCCAAAGAACACCAGGTCATCTGTAACCTGAACACACTCCAAAAAACACACCAAACATCCTAAAAACAACAAAAGAAAGCATTAAAAAGAATATTTACAAAGGATAAGTTTGGGGTGTCTCCCAAGAGCACTTTGTTTAAAGTCACTAAGTTTGACTTCTTACATTCTTTTTAGTGAGGGAGAGGAGGAGATTTGATGCTCCTTGTCTTGTCCATGAATTCAAGCATGAGGTCCTTGTTCATCAGCTCTTGGACACCATCAGATCCTTTGTCTATGAGCTCTTGTGTGAGGATTGCCCTGACTTTTGCAAAAGGTTTTGATCCTCCAATGCCTTTAACCTTGTATTCCACAGCTCCACCATCAAACTTCCATGGAGTGAGCTTTATCACCTGAGAAGAGGACCCAAGAGTGAATGATTTGGTGCTTGTTGGGTTCTTGTCTTGAGACCCTGAATCATTGCTTTTGTTGCTGCTGACTTCCTTCTCACTTGGTGTGGGAGAAAAATATTCCAAGCAAGCTTCATCTTCACTAAAGAAATCTCCTTCAAACTCAAGATCAGGTCTTACCAAGGATTCTTTCTTCTTCTCAACAGATGCAAGGGGTTGAGCTTCTTCTATAGTTCCAATACTCCCCACATACTTCATCTCATAGTGTTTCAACTCAAAAGAATCATCAGATATAACCCCACAAAACCCAGCAAGAGAAGGTTTAAGGGGATAAGATACTTCATCATCTACCTTAGTAAGCACCACTCTTTGAGTATCAAAGTCCATCCTTGCTCCTGTGGTGTTCAGAAATGGAGTTCCAAGCATAAGAGGTAGCTCTTTGGTCTTTTTCATCTTCATCACTACAAAATCAGTTGGAACTGTGCATTCACCAATCTTTAATGGGTAGTCTTCAAGGATTCCATATGGCTTCTTTGAGGATGAATCTCCAAAGGTAATTGACATGGGGTGATGCTTAAGACTCTTGATCCCTAGTCTCTCTCCACCATGTCTAAAGACATTACACTGATGCTTGATCCAGAATCACATAAAGCATAGTCCACTTTCAAACTTCCAAGAGAGCATGAGATGGAGAACTTTCCTGGATTACCTAGCTTGGGAATTGATTTGGGTTTTACCCTTGTTGAACCAGTACTAGAGACTCCATCAGATGTCCTTCTTTGAACCATTCTCTGATCCTTTCTTTCAGTAATCTCAGAATCATTCTTTCTCATATCAAAAGAAGCTGCGTCCCCACTTTCTTTCTCAATGTCCTCATTGAGATCGCTGAACAGGAACTCAAACTCATCTATGATGGCGTCCTCATCATCTTTTGTCAGGCATTTTTCACTTGAGACATTGCCATGGAGAAGGTCCTCAATTTCTTGGACAGTAGCATGATTCTCATCATTTGAGAGGATTGCATTGCCGTATTCTGTTTGATGTGCAATTGATGTCCCTGGTAAAGATCTTTGAGCTTGAGAACTGCAGTGGCCCTTGTTTTTCTCTAGAGTCTTGACTTTGGAAGCCAAGGTTGAAAGTTGAGTTAGAAGATCAGAATAAGTGCAATCCACCTTGTTGTTAATCTCTGCCATTTTCTTGTTGAAGTCTATGGCCCCACTTGCTTGACCTTTGAGGATTTGCTGGAGCAGGTTCTGCACTTCTTGATCCTTATTCTTTGAGTTCTGTTGGAGACTTTGTTGTTGGGGAGAGACAAAACCTTGTTGTTGAGTGTTTTGAGGATAGAAGTTCTGGTTTGGGGGATTCTTGTAGTAGGTAAAGCCCTTTTGGTAACCTTGTTGGCCACCTACAAAGTTCACCTCAGCTGTGATGTCTTCCCTTTGAAATGTGTCTTGAAACACATGATTCACATCTCTAACAAAGTTGGCTGACTGATGAGAAGCTAAGAGAAGTGTGTCTAGCTTCTCATTGAGAGACTTGATGTCTTTCCTTGTCCTTTCCTCTTCAGCACTCACAGCTCCTCTTGAATTCCTTTCAAAGTCTGATCCATAAAGCTCATCACTCTGAGATACATTCTCCACTAGGGTCATGGCATCATTGACTTCCTTGGTCATGAAATTACCATTTGAAGCTGTGTCCAAGAGAAGTCTGACCTTTGGTAAAGCACTTCTTTAGAAGGTACTTAGCAGCTGACAATCCGAGAATCCATGGTGAGGGCATTGCTTGGTATACCCTCTAAATCTTTCCCAAGCCTCACAAAATGATTCATGGTTCTTCTGAATGAAACTTGAGATTTCATTTCTTAACCTTGCTTTTCTTGATGAAGAGAAGAACTTGGTTAGAAATGCTCTTTTGCATTGCTCCCAGGTTGTGACTGATCCTTGAGGTAGAGAATTTTCCCACTGATGAGCTTTGTCTCCTAGAGAAAAAGGGAATAGCCTCAACTTGAAACTGTCCTCACTCACTCCATCCATCTTAGTTTGATTGCACCATGTTGATCAAGCCAGATTTGATCTCAAAATCGTTTTCAGGTGTAGGAGCTTGAATCCCATATCTCTGACCCTGAGTATTGGCAACGGCGCCAAATTGATAGTGGGAATTTTCAATCCTTGATCAATTCCACAACTACTCATGTCATTGTAGCACTTGAGGTATCAATCCAAATGGAGAGATTCTAGACACTAGAACAATGAGGAGCTATCTTAATTCAAGTCTAATGAGCAGAAGAGTTGGTAACAAGGTGATCTAAAAACATAAAGCAAACAAGAACAAGCAGTAATTAAGAATTAAACAAGCAAGAGAAACTAAACAAACACTCAAATTCAAATAAAGAGAAAGCTAAACCTCTAGATGTGATCATTGATCAGGGTGCTTTAAATGTGAATTCATGATGCTAAGCAAACAATGCAACACTTGCAGTTCTTTAGTCTACACTTCCAAATCAGATTAATTCATTCTCATGACAAAAATCCCTTTGTTAATTACCAATTCAAGACTAATTCCCATTAGATGAATAAACAATCAACAAGCATAAGGTTTCAAGTCTAAAATGACCAGACAGCCTCTTTGTGCATCAAAATAAGAGCTAAGAAAGACTGAATCTTATACAGAAAGATAAAGCAAACATCACATGATCTCAAATTCCAATTAACTTAGAACTCTAATCTAGATTAATCCTCTCATGAAGGCACTAACCTCTACACTAATCCATATTCAAACCAAATCATCATTTGTGAAATATGAATCAGTGAGCATTAAGAAACATTTCTAATATGTCATTCATGCATTTAACAAATCATTCCCATGATGAAAAAGGCATAAACCCTTAAGTTAGCTTATTCAGGCATTTCATCAAATACCTTGTGGGTGGAGAAATGCCTAAGTTCTAGATCAAGCTTATAATGAGAGATCTAGCATTAGGATCAGCTAACTAAGGAAAGGAGAAGAGAATCTAAGCTTAAACAATCATTAATCTACATCTAAGCACCCTAATCTACAATCCTAGAAGCTTAAAAGAAGACTACTCACTAATCATGATGAACACACCATTTCTTTTGCAAGAGGTGATGTTAATCATGATTAGAAGCAAAGATAAGAAGATGAGATGATAAGAAACAGACTTAGATTGATTAAATCCTTGAGATATGTCTTAACAAACTCGTTTTTACACTAAAAAGGAAAGAAAACTAGAGAGAAAACCAAGCTCTCCCCTTGGAAAAAAACCCTAAAAAGCATATATAGTGTCTCTTGCAGACCGCGTCAACCCAGGATAAACTGGGTCCTGACCCGGCTTTGATGGATAGTGGTGTGGTTTGCCACGGTCAGATGATGCTTGGCCAGACCGTGGCAAACTGACAGTGTCAAAGTTCTTGGACAGATTCTTCATGATCAAGGTTGCCATGGCTTGATTTACACCATGTCTAGTGGCCGTGTCTCTTCCTTTCTGGGTTTGGATGATGAACTTCTTGGATTGCCACGGTCTTGATCTGGACCGTGTCATGTTGGGCGTGGCAAGGTGTTGATCATTCGATGATTGCCACGGCCTGATGTTTGGCCGTGGCATTATGGACGTGTCAAAGATCTTTATTGCTTGCCGTGGTCAGGTTCAAGGCCGTGCCTCAAGACCATGTAAAATCCCGAAAGTTGGCTTCATCAGTAGTACCTTGCCACGGTCTGATGTAGACCGTGGCATTCTCACAGTGTCAATCGCCGAAGGTTGGGAAAACATTGCCATGGTCAGGTAAGACCATGGCATTAAGGCCGTGTCATGCTCTTTTGTCTCTTTTAGCAAACTTTGGAGGTTGCCACGGCTAAGTGCATGGCCGTGGCATGGTAACCGTGTCAAATCCCAAGAGTTGTCATATTATGTCACGGGCAAGCTCAGGCCGTGGCATTATCACCGTGTCAAATCATGACACTTAGCACCTTATCCACTTTTAGACGTCTGGCTGATATGTCTGTCTCTCACCTTCTGTAACTCACAGCTCACAACTCCAAATCCAATGATTCGACCTTTTCTAGGACCGTGACTCTATCATCTCCAACTTGGATGAAGAGTTCGGGTTCAGATGACGTCGGCAAGGGCTCCGTTCCACCGGTTCTTTGAGACGCATCGCGTAAGACCTGATCGGGCCGCGAGACAAGTGTTCTTTCCGATGGCGATATCTCCCAGTTCACAGCTCCAAATCGTCTGATTCCAAGTGTTCCGGAAACTAGACTCATTCTTCTTGATTCTTAATGAAGACACCGGAGGTTTAGTCGCATTGCAAGTCCTTCGTCCCACGCGATCAAAGTGAGGGTTTTGTCTGCACCAAACCATCTGTCCGAGTTGCTGTACACAGGTGAGGGTTCCTACATGATCTCAGCTCCAAGTTGCTCCCAAAAGTCTCCAAATGACCTGAGAACACTCCAAAAATGCAGGACAATCTAGGATCTAATGCAATTCCTAACTAAAGACAAAAGCAAAGACAAATATATGTAAAACTACCTAAATGTATGCATGAGACTCAATATTTGGACAAAAATGCAATCCTAAACATGACAAAATATGAGTATATCACCTTATCTAAAGTAGCATCAAGCTCTTCAGTCTTGTTTTCAACTTTAGCTATGCCTTGCCATAGTGCCAATGTGTAGTCGTAGGTTTGGTTCTTGCTTTCATTCAGCTCCTTATCCAAGTCATCGATCTTGAAAGTTAGGGTTTGCAGCTCCCTTTCACTTTGTCGAATGTTGAACTTGTTCATCCCTTGCTCTTCTTTGACAGAGTTCATCCTCTGATTCAACACTTCATTGTGTTTAGTTCTCTGATCCTCTAGTATCTTCACGTGCTCAGAGAGGTCATCAAACCTCTTGTTAAGGTCGATGGTGATGGTATCTATCCTTGTTCGCAGGGCAACTTCAATGAGGGCTTGGGAGGCAAGGAACTGATTCAGCTTGGCTTCCAATCGATTAAGCAGGATGTTAAATGGATTGTTCTCATAGTTCTGGTGCATAATCTGATGAGGTAGGGGATGAGATGGTTGTCGGTTCACTAGGTGTGGCGAATAAGGCTCATCTTGGTAGTTTGGAGTTCGTACGTCTCCATGGTGGTGGTTCGGATGATTCGGCCAAACAAGGTGATCGGAATCACGCCTGGATGGTGATTCACATGTGCAAGGAGTTCACACAG
>NW_006256547.1:14090008-14140691 GCF_000478725.1 Eutrema salsugineum
TATCTTAATCAACTAATCACTTAAATCTGACAATTAACTCTCGCTCTCTTGCCAAAAATAAGATCATGAATATCAAATTCGTTTTTGCTCACATCTTCTCTACAGGTACTCTCGACTCCTGTAGCGACTATGTTCTTCTGAAGCTAGATATGGATGATCTGATACAACACCCTCGTGACTCTGATCAATCCTAGGCTCAGAGAATAGGGCATGAATATACTCTCATGCAATATGAACAACTTAGAAGAGATGAGATCCAGAATATGGTTTAGAAACTTAGAAATCCTAATTGAACATATATGCCTATGATGACTCTATAGAAACTTGACTCTCTGGGACAAATCTACATGATGCAAGAAATGATAAAAGACATGAAAGAATGCAAAAGATCAAACAGAAAAGGTTAATTTGATAAAAAGGAGAAAGAACAATGGATCCAGGGAAGAATCCCCCTTCTCCATCGCATAACCCTAGAAAAACAAAGTTTGGTGGCTCAAAAACTCATTACAGGAGCACACACCCATTTAGGACTGCTAAGAAATATAATTATAAGTTCTAAGGTCTTTCAGGTCTCATTTAGGGCTTCTCTGAAGAGGAATGGGGAAATGGGCTTTGATGTTAGGCCTCATGGCTTGGCATGGGTCCACCGGGGATGAGAGTCTTCTGAGGCAGGTAAAATACTTGTTTGCCGCAGGTGAGAGTTTTCCGGGAGTGGTGAGTTTGGTAACCTTGTTCTCTATATATCTTTTGATTGCACTGTTGGATCTTTTAGATGTAAAGTGCTATGGAAAGCTGGTTGTCTCCTCTTGATTATCTCCAAATTTGGGCTGGATTAGACGGTGAGAAAGTCTTCATTTGAGGCTGAACTTCTGGCGGTCTGACTCTGAGCTAAAAATGTGGATTTCTTTCATTTTGCCATATTTTTTCCTAAGTTTACTGAAAAGAGCCTTGAAACTACAAATATAAAGAAATCATAATAAAAGTTCCTAAAACTGATTAAAATCTTCGAAAAAGCATTTGAAATCAATGGTGAAAATGGGTATAAATACGGTGTTATCAACTCCCCCAGACTTAGACTTTGTTTGTCCTCAAACAAAAAGATCAAACCTGGAAAAATATCGTCAACAGAAAAGAGAGGGAACTCAAATCAACAACCATACCTCTATACCTTAATTATGGACAATGCATCAATCAGATCATGTCTAGAAAATTCTCATCAAAATACAAACATCTCTAATCCGTCATGCAAAAATCCAGACACTTAGAACTAACTTCCAGTCAACTAGCTCTTAAAATTCATTAAAGGTTTCAGTGATTCTCATCAAAAGGATATTAGACAAGACATTCAAGGCTAGGTAACAAAAGGGTTTTTAGTGGTGAGGCTTGATGTTATTAAGGTTACTTTTTTTCTGGAGGGACATGATATTATGCAAAACAGCAAGAGAGGATGGAGCTGTTGATACCCACAGTTTCCAGTCGAATTCTCCTTGCTTCAAGATTTCTGATCTCCTTTCTTCAGGTTCCCCTTATAACTCCCCTAGACTTGGATTTTTGTCCAGGTTGTGAATCCATAACTCCTTAAGTGAATACCTATTGCCTTTGCTCAAATGATTTCAGCTTCTAAGACTCTTTAGGCTTTTGGTTTCCTTTTCTTTCTTTTTTTTTATTTCTATTTTTTTCATTTTTTTTGGGAAAGGGGAAACCGCATTTTGACTTAGAGTCTTAGGGAGCACGAAAATTATCTTTATGGAGATGACATCAACCTGAGCCACGTCTTTGAGGTGAAGAAAGCCATCAATGACCTAAGCCAGGAAGATATGGAGTTTACTAAACACTTTGGTAAATTTAGATCTCTGCGGGCTGAGTTCGATATGTTGAGGCCAGCCACAACAGATCCCATGGTGTTGAATACTCGGCGTGAGCAAGATAAGGTCTTTGGTATCTTGCTCACTCTGAACCCGGTGTTCAATGATCTCATCAAGCACATTCTGCGTGAGGATAAGCTGCCAAGTCTTGAGGAGGTGTGTGCTCGCATCCAGAAAGAACAAGGGTCATCCGGCCTCTTTGGTGGTAAAGGAGAGCTTCTCACAGCCAAAAAGGGAGCTTACAAGCCGGAGGAGAAGAAGCAATGGGTGTGTGAGCACTGCAAGAAGAAGGGCCACACCACAGACAAATGCTGGATCCTTTATCCGCATCTCAAGCCGGCCAAGTTCAAAGATTCAAGGGCCAATAATGCTTATGAACACTCGACGTCTCAAAGTCAGGCCAGTTCATTCACTCACCGAGAAGAGACCATCCAAGCCATTGCCTCCTTGGAAGCAGTCATCAAAGCCATTGCCTCCTTGAAAGAGTCTGGTATCACTTTCATTACCCAAAAGTCTAGCAATGATATTCTTATAGACTCGAGTGCTTCACACCATATGATTAGTAACTCACAATTTCTTAAAGACATTAAACAGGCTTTAGGAAATGTAGTTATTGCAAATGGTGATAAATTTCCTGTAGAAGGCATAGGAAATTTGAACCTGTTTGATAAGAACTTCAGAGCATTCTTTATGCCTAAATTTACATTGACTCTATTGTTTTTTCTGAAAAGCTACTAAAGATTTAAATTGTAAAGCTATCTTCGGGTCTAATGATGTATATTTTCAGGATATTGAGAATGGCAAAGTTCTTGGAAAGGGTGGAATCAAAGATGAGCTTTATGTACTTGAAGATTCATCTCCGAGCACTCTTGCATCTATGTCTTCTAGTTATTGTTTGTCTGCTAGTTTAAACGCTGTTTGGCATGCTAGATTAGGTCATCCCCATTCTCGTGCACTTGAATTAATATTACCTAAGGTCTGTTTTGATCATTTGAGTTGTGAGGCTTGTATTCTTGGTAAACATTGCAAGAATGTATTTCCAAAATCAACTACAATTTATGAAAACTGTTTTGATTTAGTTCATTCGGATGTTTGGACTTCTCCTTGCATTTCTAGAGATAACAATAAATACTTTGTGACATTCATACATGAGAAATCAAAATGGACTTGGATTACATTGCTTCCATCTAAAGATCGTGTATATGATGCATTTCTCAACTTTCAAAACTATGTCACTAACCAATTTCATGCCAAGATAAAAGTCTTTAGGGCTGATAATGGAGGAGAATATACAAATCACCGATTCAAAGAACATTTAGCAAAACATGGCATTATGCACCAAACTAGTTGCCCATACACTCCACAACAAAATGGAATGGCTGAGAGGAAGAACCGCCATCTGATGGAGGTGGCTCGGTCGATAATGTTCCATGCTAATGTGCCCAAAAGATTTTTGGAGAAATGCGGTCATGGCAGCCTGCTATCTCATCAACCGAATTCCCACAAGAGTCCTACAAGACTCCTCTCCATTTGAGGTACTGAATAAATCTAAACCATCTATTGATCATCTAATGGTTTTTGGGTGTGTTTGTTTTGTACTTATACCAGGAGACCAGAGGAATAAACTTGAGGCCAAGAGCACTCGATGCATCTTCTTGGGTTATTCCACAACGCAAAAGGGCTATAAGTGCTTTGATCCATCCACCAATAGAAATTATGTGTCTCGGGATGTTATGTTCCTGGAGCAGCAGGGCTACTACACAGTTAAAGACTAGCAAATCCTCAAAGACATCTCCAACTCATCCGGTGACCGGACAACAAGTTTGCGATTTCTTCTGATCACCTCGGAAATGATGTTCCCTTAAGTCGATCTCCAGAACCTCCCAGCTCTGATCAGACTCCGGATATTCCATGCTTAACCACCACACCATCTTACAGACCATGGTGGTGAGCAAGAACTGATAGAAGTGGATCCTGAGCCAGAAAAAGATCCAACGCCAACTCCACAACAAGAAGATGTTCATTTGGAGGATGATGAGCCAGATTCCGAAGCTGGTGATATAGTGGAACCTGAGGCAACTGTTCCTCAACTTTGTAGAAGTACAAGACTCATGAACACAAGGGTCTACTACAACAATATAGCCGTTGCTCACCCAGCTCAAGTTCTTTGTTCGATTGGCCATCTACCGGTTGAACATAGGGCTTTTCTTGGGAAAGTGGAGCTCTATGAGATCCCTCAGAGCTATGAAGAGGCTAAAGAAAAACAAGTCTTGACTAATGCCATTCAAGATGAAAAGAAGGCCATGGAAAGGAATCACACTTGGGATGAAGCTGACTTACCAAAAAGGAAGAAAGCTGTGAGCTCCAAATGGGTCTTCACTATCAAGTTCAAGAGCAATAGTGACATTGAGAGACACAAAGCTCGCTTGGTGGCCCGAGGCTTCATTTAGACCTATGGAGCTGATTACACAGATACATGATAACACCCGATTTTGACCATATTTATGGATCACTTTCAGTATCTTATGCAGGTGTTTTCAATCATTTTTGAAGGTTTTATAAGTGTTTTCCATGTTTTTGAGTTTTAAAAGACTTTTCAGGTTACTTTGGCAAAAGCAATGCAAATTGGAGAAAAATCTACTTTTGGCCAATTTCGGACCGTTAGAAGTCTCACATCCGATGAAGACCTTATAACCGTTTGATCAAGCTCAAATTTTGACACAAGAAATAGAAGACAACCAGCTTCCTAATTCAATTGGATTGGACGCAATCCAACGGTTGGATCATAAGTTATTTCCAATATACTGAAGATATGTTCTGCAGTCTCGCGAAAGAAGCAAGAAAAGGAATGAAGTTTGGACATCATAAGCCAACCACCACGGTCCAGGAGCTCGTGACCGCGGTGAACAACATCCTTTCCACACCTGAGAGCTTCCATACACGGTGGATCATCGTTTACCAGACTTGGAGAAGCCCAATTCTGCGACAAGCCCATAAACGGTCCAATAGCCTGTTTTCAAGCCCAACTCATTCTCTCTGCCAAAGAAGCCCTAAGGACGACCAGAAACACTTGGAGACCTATAAATATGTTCTTTAGAATACCTAATTCTTGTGTGCTCCTTTCCCCTTGATAGGGAGGCACCAAATTTTGTTTCTTAGGTTTAGGTTAGGGAGATAGAGATTCTTCTCTTGAACCCTTGTTGTTTTCTTTCATTTATTCAGTTTATGCTATCTATTTCTTTGCTTATGCTTTCTTTAATCATGTCAAAATAATTTAGTTGTTGGGTTTAAGGGATCCATCGAAGGCAACTCCATATTCGATTAGGATTGCTGTTGTTTTCTTAGCCATGTTCTAAATCTCATCTCTTCTAAGTTGTTCTTAATGCATGTAGTTAAACTCGCGATCTAACTACTTAATCTTGGAATCAGAGCCACCAGAGTGTTGTATCAGATTGCCAGAACAAAGCTTTAGAAGAACATAGTCGCTACAGGAGTCGAGAGCTACCTGTAGAGAAGATGTGAGCAGACGAAAAAAGACTAAGTGTCGGAATTGGGTTTTGAAAAGTTCAAGTCCACGATTTGGTGGGAGGAATCGAACCAAAGAAGCAATTAAACCGAGCCGATCCAGTTTGATCTCGGACCGAGCCGAACCAAAAGCTGGTTTGGTTAAACCGAGCCAAATCAGAGGCTCTCGATCCGGCCGAACCAAACCAGGGAGAGCATAGAACCGAACCGAGCCGGGTCAAGTTCGGAAGATCTTCCTGCGTACTTCAGTCGAAGAGCAATCCCGTAAACAAAATGTATTGGGCCGAGCCAAAGGGTAGGAAGCATTGATGGGCCGAGCCGGGTAACCGCGAAGATCCAGTAAACGAGGCCAAGAGGACTTTACCCTAAGAAGGATCGAAGTTGCCAGCCGCACAATAGAAAAGGAAAAATTCTGAAAATCTCGGGAGAGAATCTCGGCTAGGCGGTTTGTAGATTTAATATAAATAGTCGATGTAATTCTCTCATTATGTAACTTTGACGCAATCACAGAAACCCTAAGCAATAAAACTATATTTCGACCTTTGTTCTTGAGATTTTCAGTTAGAAGCTTTAGATCCCTCTTTTTCCTTAACAAATTTTGATTGTGCGAGTTTCAACTCACACAATTTGACGCCGTCTGAGGGAAAATAAAGCTTTCTTACACTGAAAACTTTCTTGAACGAGATCCGAAAAGATGTCCGGAGAACGGAGAGATGACCAAAACAACGGCGGAGATCCTACCGGAAGCAAGGAGAATCCTCCTGTGACAGATGCGAGCGTGACAGCCGAACCCTTAGACGAGGTGAAGAAGATGCTCGAATCAATGATGGAAAAGTTTAACATGCAGGAAAAGCAGAACAGCTCTTTCGCGGAGAGACTCGAAGCGTTGACAACGGAGAACCGAATCAGGAATCTACGCCTCGGAGTGACGGGAACTTCCGGAGATGTCCTGCAAAGGTTCGGCCTGCAACCAACCGCCCTCGAGTTTGCGACTCCTGCAAACAGGCTCGGAGGGGCACAGCAAAATCCGTCCGACTTGGTGACACCCGCGGTGAAGAAGTCCACACCGACCGAACCACCTCTGCTAGCTCGGAGAAGAAGGACGAACGGCGAAAAACACGCCAAGCAGAACGATGGTGAGGCCGCAGAAGATTTCGGTAAAGAGACGATCACTGTCGATGACGAAGACGACCAGGAAGAGGAACTTGTCCTTCAACCGAGCCGTGCTTCAGAACGTATTACCCGAGCCAAACTCGAAGAAGCGTTGGAAGGAGCAAGAGCAAATGAAGAAGATGACGCCGCGCTCCGAAATCAAAACCTAGCGGAAGAAGAGGAAAACTTGCTCTGGGTCGAGCAAATGAAACAAGATAGCTCGGCACGAAAAGGGAATCAACGCGGTAACGCACGCCGAGCCGCTCTAAGTATCAAAGACGAAGTTGACGAGCCGCGAAAGAACAACCAGATGAAGGAGATGAACGAGCTCCGAGCTATTATAGCTCGGACAGCCACCGAGATGAAGGCGGTCCGATCACAAGTCCATCTTGCAATCAGTTCGGCACCGGAGATAGATCGAATGTTGGAAGAAACGCAGCGCACGCCATTCACGGCGCGAATCACGGAAGCTCGGATTCCCGAACCGGGAAAGATAAGAATCCCCTTCTACGAAGGGACAACCAACCCGAAGGCACACATCACAGCTTTTTGGATCGGAATGGGACGAGCCTTCTTGAGAAACGCCCCCAATCTCACCGAAGATGAAAGAGATGCCGGTTTCTGTCTCCTCTTGATATAAGATTGGAATCACACCAAGTCTTATAATTCACAAGGTTGTCAAAGACAACAAGCTTTGCGGAAGTGGATATGATGGTGGGATGGAAGGTGGTGGATTTGATTGACTCTCTCAATCGATGGTGATTGACTCTCTCAATCTGTGAACGAAATAGATTGTTTGAATCACACACTTAATTCTAAAGAAAAAAGAAAAATCTTTGCAAAGAAACACTTTGAAAGAAAACAAGAATGCTTAGTATATTTCTGGATTGAAAGGTGAGTTGTTACAATGGACTAAGAGGAGCTTATATAATGCTCTTACACGTTCTAAAATGCTAAAGACAAAGAAACAAATCAAAACTAATCAAAAACTAGCCGTTAGGCACTAAATGAGTGAATCTCGGCCAAATATGAAAATGCGATGATGCCTTTGTATCTGGACGGTTTTAGGGGATACGTTAGCTTCTCTGGAACATTATTATCTTCATAAAATACTCCCAAGTCGTAGCATTCAAAGGAAAAGAGCCGTTGGAGAGTTATGGCTCCAAGTGTGAATGCATCTATATATTGCAAGTGAAGTTGCAGAAGGATCCGCCTGATCCTGTGAGTTCTGGTGCGAGGTGGGACAATATTTGGACCCTCTGATTGGTAAATGAAGTCTCCTGGTCGCCAAAGTCGGTTCTGTGTTGAATTAAACCGGTTGACTCTCATACTTGCCATAAATGGCTCCGGTTGGCTTAATTGAGAACTTAATTTGATCCGCCTGATCCAATGCGTGTTGGTGCACCTTAGGATGTTGTAGAAAGCTTCTATAAGTAACTCAGAGTCTCCTGGGCGCCACTGATATGTTTGAAGCCTCCAAAACCCGAAAGGTTCCAAATAAGGCAAGCCGGAAATCTTCTGGTTTAGAAATTGAATAACTTTCCAACCAAAACCGGTCTCGGTATGATTCCAGTTCTCCTGGATTCTCTGATGAATGAAGAATCTAAAACAAGCCGGTTCATAGCTTGATTCGTCCTAGTTTGGTCGGAATTCTTTGATCAAGGCGCAAATGTCCAAATCGGGTTTGTTGGAGATAACCCGGTTTGTAAGCTGAATAAGTCTTATGTCTGAACTCCAATTGGACTGATTCCAATTCCCCGCGTGTCTATGCTGGATCCAGATTGCATAGAAAGTGGTTTCATGTATTAAATCCTTCTGGTCTGGTTGGAGGGATTCAATAAGTGGTCGTATGTCTCCATCGGATCCTTTGAAGATCTGCCTGAGTGTATCTTCAATATCTTCTTCATGTGGAAAGCTTTTGGGATGATTCTTCTTTGTGGTATGCTCTAGACGTGATGAGTAAATATCCTAAATGTTTGTTGAGCTGGAACGGTCAGTATTGGTCTTCATTTGTGCTGAACAAAGCTCACATGTCTCCTTAGCTCGTCTTGGCTCCATGTTCTCATCTCCTTGTTCCTTGATTCCTTGCTTCAGGTCTGATGATGACTTGATGTCCTCATCACCTCTTTGTCAAACACATGAAGAGCACAGCATTGGATTGGTTCTCGAGGCTCGAGCATAACTCTATTAACAACTTTCAGCAGTTGTCTGCCGTTTTTCTGAAACAGTACTCCATGTTCATGGATCGAGGAACCTCTAATGCTGATCTATGAACTTTGTCTCAAGGACCAAACGAGCCATTGAGAGCTTACATGGCTCAGTTCAAAGCGGTGGTGAGAAAGGTGGAAGGAGTGAGCGATAAAGCAGCCCTTGAAGCCCTAAAAAGATCACTATGGTATAAATCCGAGTTCCAAAGAGAAATGGCGTTGAACACGCCGTTCACGATCCAAGATGCCATACATCGCTCTGCCGACTTTGTCGTGAATGAAGAAGAGATGAAGAACCTAGACGAGCAGTATGAATCGACAAAAGCAGCGATCCGAAATTCTCTGATGACGCGTGAAAGAAATGTGAGAAGTAATGACTATGTGCACCACGAAGGGCCGAGGCTACAAGGAGCCCACAATTATAAAGTGGGAGCAGGACGAGGCAAAGGACCATGGAATACTTGGAAACGGAACCCCGAACTTATGATGAAAAGGCATTCTGCGAACACCACCAATGCTACGGGCACTCAACGGAAAATTGTCGGTTCTTGGCAGCAAGACTCGCCGCAAAACGAGCAGTAGGAGAACCCGAAGAAGCCATAGCTGCCAAGGAGCTCGAAGACGAGAAGCGAGAAGGTGACTAAGTTAAACCCCCAAACCGAGAGTAAGGGAACCGAGGCGAAGCCCAAAAGCGAGGAAAGAGGAATAATGAGGATCCGCGAGATGGCCCCAAAAGAAGGATCAATATGATAATGGGTGGACCACAATACTGTCTCGACACCGTATCGTCGATTAAAACTTTCCAGAGGAGAGCCGATGCAACTGTTAACTGGGCGGAGCCCCCGAGCTATCCTGCTACCACAATTTAGTTTTCGGAAGGAATCGATGCGCCACATAGTGATCCCCTCGTAATCGAGCTTACTATTAGGGACCACGATGTCGCCAAAATCCTAATCGACACGGGAAGCTCGGTAGACGTCGCGAAAACCTTAGAAGGATGGAAATCGATTTGTCCGAAGTAACCGCTGTCCCGAAGCCATTAACAGGATTCTCCGGGGGAGTAACAAAAGCCGTGGAGTTTTCCGTAGCTGACCATCCTGAAATTTACAATGTAATCATGGGAACAACGTGGTTGAACTCGATGCGAGCCGTTCCATCAACCTATCATTTATGCGTCAAGTTCCCGACTTTTGGCGGAATCAAGACGATATGAGGAAACCAAAAAGAGTCGCGCATGTGCTTCCTGGCCGAGCATAAGATGAGGAAGCCCGTAGTAGACTGGGTCGCAGATGAAAACAGGAAAAAGCTAAAGACGAACCGAGAACCTGCGAACGAGCTCGCCAAGCTCATATAGCAATTACAGATCGGCGAGGCGCGTGAGGAGAAGGGCGCGCCGAGCTGTAATCCGGTGATCTCAGTATGCATAGACGAATTACATCCGAGCGATGCGTAGAAATCGGAGCAACACTCGACGAGGTGATTAAAGCGGAGCTCATCGCTTTCTTTAAACAGAATGTTGGAACATTTGCATGGAGCGCGGAAGACATGCCTGGAATTAGCATCGATGTGGTGTGCCATGAGCTCAACGTGGACCCGACGTTCAAACCAGTGAAGCAGAAGAGCAGAAAGCTAGGTCTCGACCGAGCCAAGGCAGTGAACGACGAAGTAGAGCGACTCCTAAAGCTGGGTTTGATTTCCGAGGCCAAATACCCAGATTGGCTCGGTAATCCCATAGTAGTGAAGAAGAAAAACGGTAAATGGCGTGTGTGCGTAGGTTTTACCGACTTCAATAAGGCGTGCCCGAAAGACAGTTTCCCGCTACCTCATATCGATCGACTAGTCGAAGCCACGGCGGGGAACAAACTGCTCAGTTTTATGGATGCTTTTTCAGGGTACAACCAGATATTCATGAACCCCGACGACAGGAAAAAAACGGCATTCATAACAGATCGGGGAATTTTCTGCTACAAGGTGATGCCTTTTGCGCTTAAGAATGCGGGCACGACCTACCAGAGGCTCGTCAACAAAATGTTTGCGGAACAGCTCGGCAAGACGATGGAAGTTTATATTGATGACATGTTGGTTAAGTCACTCGAGGAGAAAGATCACGTGAAGCATTTGCAAGACTGTTTCGAGCGGCTGAACCTGCATAACATGAAGCTGAATCCGGCGAAGTGTCGATTCGCGGTGATGTATGGTGAGTTCCTCGGATACCTCGTAGTCCAAAGTTTGACAGGACGCGTAGCAGATCTGAACCGCTTTGTTTCCAGGTCGACCGATAAATGTATGCCTTTTTATGATACCCTTAGGGGCAATAAGAAATTTGAATGAGACGAACGGTGTGAAAAAGCATTCCAAGACCTGAAAGTCTACCTGGCAAATCCGCCGGTCCTCGCAAAGCCAGTGGAAGGAGAACCGCTCAACTGCAGTAAATGGTGTCCTGGTCAGGGAAGAGCGGAGAGAGCAAAAACCCATCTTTTACGTGAGCCGCAGTTTAACCGAGGCAGAGACGCGTTATCCACAAATGGAGAAGGTCGCCCTAGCTGTTGTAATGTCGGCTCAGAAATTGAGACCATACTTTTAGTCGCACTCGATTGTAGTCCTTGCTACTCTGCCACTACGAAGTATCCTGCAAAGCCCGAGCCAACCCGGAAGGCTAGCGAAATGGGCGGTGGAGCTAAGTGAATATGACATCGAATACAGGAACAGATCATGCGCGAAGTCTCAAGTATTAGCCGATTTCTTAATCGAACTTCCGAAAGAGTAGAAGAGCTGACTTCCGAGTCCACGTGGATATTGCATGTTGATGGTTCGTCATCAAAACCGGGCTCGGGGTAGGGATACGACTAATGTCACCAACTGGCGAGATCATCGAACAGTCATTTTGTGTCACGTTTCATGCATCCAACAATGAGGCGGAATACGAGGCATTAATCGCTGGACTTCGGCTCGCGCTTGGGATCCGGATCCAGAAAATCCGCACCTTCTGCGATTCACAGCTCATCGCGAACCAGTTCAACAGAGAATACGAAGCGAGAGACGGCAGGATGGAAGCGTATCTGAAAGTAGTTCAGGAGTTGACGAAGCAGTTCAAAGAATTTGAACTTATGCGAATACCTCGGGGGGAAAATGCATCCGCCGATGCCATAGCCGCCCATGCCTCGACCTCGGAACCAGGATTGAAGAGGGTTACACCGGTGGAGTTTATCGAGAAACCCAGCATCGGCGTCGTAGATGGAGTCAACCTGATCAATCCTCCCAAAGAAGAGCAAGAGATCAACGAAGACAACGGCATAGCCGACATGGACGAGATGCTTCCCGAGAAACAACAGAATACAGAAGCGACAGAGAATGGATGGGAGCAATTCGGGCATACATCGCAGACGGAGAAGTGCCATCGGACAAATGGGCAGCTCGGAAACTCAAAGCTCAAGCAGCTCGTTATATACTCCTGGACGGAAACATCTTCAAGTGGCAATTTTCGGGACCATTGCTAACATGTGTCGAAGGAGCCAAAGCGAGAAAGATCATGGAAGAAGTTCATAGTGGCGCATGCGGCAACCATGCAAGCAGAAGATCTTTAGCAAACAAGATAAAGCAACACGGTTACTACTGGCTGACCATGGTGAAGGACTGCGAGAAGTTCTCTGTCAAGTGTGAAAAATGCCAGAGGCACGCCCCAATCATACATCAGCCTACCAAACTGTTATCATCAATCTCGGCTCCTTATCCGTTTATGAGGTGGTCAATGGACGTTGTCAGACCTTTGCACAAGTCTAAACAGAAATGATTCCTATTGGTTCTGACTGATTATTTTCCCAAGTGGGTCGAAGCCGATTCGTATGCGAGCATCAAAGACGCCCAAGTCGAGCATTTTGTCTGGAAGAATATCATCTGTCGACATGGGCTCCCTTACGAGATTGTTACAGACAACGGATCCCAATTGATCTCGGCTCGGTTTGAAGGTTTTTGTGAGAAATGGAAAATACGATTGAGCAAGTCGAGACCGAGATATCCACAAGAAAATAGTCAAGCCAAAGCAGCTAATAAGACGATTCTCGACGGACTGAAGAAACGGCTCGATGCTAAAAAAGGACACTGGGCGGATGAGTTAGAGGGAGTGTTATGGTCTCACTGAACAACTCTGAGACGAGCTACAAGAGAGACCCCGTTTGCTCTGGTTTACGGAGCAGAGTGCATTATTCCGCCCGAAGTAGATTTCCTAGGAATTCGCCAAAGACTTCTCCCCAGACAGAAGGCTTAAATCATCTAATGATGTTAGACGAGCTGGACTTAGTGAACAAACGTCGCAATCAAGCATTGATAAGACTTCAAAATTATCAACAGGCAACGGCGAGGTATTATAACAAGAATGTCCGAAGTCGACGGTTCAAAGAAGATGACTACATACTTCGGAAAGTTTTTCAGAACACCGCGGAAAGGAACGCATGAAAGCTGGGGGCAAATTGGGAAAAACCTTATAAAATTACCAAGGTAGTCTGACTGGTGTTGATGAGCTAGAAAACATGGAAGGAGCCCCGATCCCGAGATCCTGGAATGCGATGCATCTGAAAAAATATTATCATTAGGCAGCATCAACCGACAACCCTGAACTACGAGACGGCTTGATCCCTGAAAAGGGTACGTAGGCAGCCTATCTTCGGATAGGTTCAGATGTCCCCCCTCCTAAAAAGGGGGGGGGGGGAGTGGGTACGTATACGTCATACTTCCCTTTATATTTACAAGAATCATTTTACGATTTTCTTCAGATTTCTGTTCAATTATTTTTTTCTAAAAAAAAAAACAAAAAATAGATTTGCTACTCATCTGATTTCTTTTGCAACTTAAGTTAATTTTCTTAAGCATTTTCTTTATAACATTCAACATCTCATATCCGCATTTCCTATCTCGTTGCTGGCCACAACAGATAAGCTAAAAACAAATTCTCTAAACGAATTTTAACCAGTTCTCCTATATGGACTAGGGTTCAATGACATCCTTCACAGGATAACAGCGCGCTATATAAATTTTCTGATCGATCCCTCAATAGTTTATGGATGAGTAAGCCGATACACATCGCAAATGCTAAACACTTAAACCCGATACACATTGGTTATCAACATCTCGGAAGCAACACTGAGCTGTTTTCACAATGCTCTTTATATACTACAAGTTCTGAGAATAGAAACTATACGATCGAAAAATCATAAATAAATGCAAGGATCAAGCAATTCAATAAGTCCTAAAACCGATATCATCTGCCGTCAAGGCATAAGTCATTCCGAGCACCTCGGCTCGGCAATAGAAACAAAGCCAACAGAACATAGTTCAGAAGTAGCATAAGTGGATAAAGCCATCCAGGCAACAAAGTCTAAAGCAAAAAAAAAAAACAACAAAACAAAGGAAAACAATGTGTGACACCAAGCGCGGAAGTCACTCTCTCGGAGACCTGCCAGAACTCCTCCTCTCCTCGACAAGCTCGGCGACTCGCGGTGTCCCGATGGTGGAGCCTGTCGGCTCAGACACACCGACCAACTGTGCAACAGGGCTCCACCGATTTATTTCCGAGGTTAGCTCCACCCGAATTCTCGGAAACAGGACTCAAGGTTACTCGCCTCTAAGGCAAGTAGCAATCCTCTCGAACCCCTCATCGACTCCCACCAATTCGGCTCGCCACTATTTCAGCTTCTCCGCTTCGGCGTCAAGAGTTGGAGCGTCGTCCTTCTTGAGGAGCTCGATGAGCTGTAGGTTGCCGTCAATCTACGCAAGATCCAACTCATTTTCCTTCGCATCGGCCAAATCCTTGAGGTTTTTCTCCGCGCTGCTGAAACGGCCTCGCATCTTCTTGGTCAGGTCCCTCCTTGCAGATTTTACCGCTCTCTCGATGTTCGCCTCGTGAAGAGCGTCTTTCTCGGTCAATTGCCTCTGCAAAAAAGCAATATCGGCATCCTTCTTAGCTCTTGATTCCTCGAGACGAACAGCCATATCGGTGGCCTTAACACACTCATCTTTCAACGTATTCTTCTCCGCCTCGAGAACTTTGATCCGAGCTTTAGCCTGAGCCATGGCAGAGGAAAATTTCCGCTCGGCCTCATCCAATTTTGTCTGAAGCGTGACAGCGTCCTTCCTCGCCTCGTCAATTCGTCGTTGATCCTTGCTAGCATCTGCTTCGTATCCCGTGATCGTCTCGTTTATGGAAGCCAAAAACTGCAAAAAAATAAAAAAACGCAAGTGTGAAACGCCAACCAATACTTAAACAAAACGAGCTAAAGTTTCGAAAAATTACCTTGGTGCCTGGCTGGGACATGCTAGCATAAGACTTCGCCTTCATAAGCGAATCAGCGGGCGGCAGCCGAATTCCCTTGTTGTTAATCTTAGACAGAAGCGACGCCGAGGCAGAAGCATCGTCAATCAGAGCAGAAATTGGCTCGGCTTCAAGCAAAATGGTACGCATCTTCTTTGGCTTGGTAACCCCCTTTCCTTTATCTCCATCCGAAGCGGAACGCTTCCGGTTCGAGCCGCCCTTATGCGTCGTCAACGTAGAAGAAGCAGGCCTTGATTGGCTCGGCAAACCCATGACGATAACACGATCCTCACCACCAGCAGTAGGGACCTCGGACGAGCTGTGGCGCCTTTTCCAGAGACTTCGGAATGGATCTCGACAACTTTCTTCGGGACAGAAACATCTGCGTGGTTCGATTCATTAGTTACGAGAGTCTCCTTGGTGTTAACGATCGCTTCGCCGTTCGGCCCGCCACTAGCTGACGCTTCGGGAAGATTCTGCTCAATACGAACAGTCGATGTCTACGCTTCATGGGCTCGGCTCGCTCTCTCCCTCTCGAAGAAGCAGACGAATCGTAACTAACTGGAGTACCAGCGAATAAAGCTCTCGCTTTTTCGACTCTCACAAACGAAAAGTGCTTTCTCCAGTTCACCTTCCTAGCCGCGAGAATTTCCTTGGCTTGAGCGATATCCTTGGGAACTGGCGGGAGTGGATCACGAACTGCAAACGTAAAAAAAAAACGACAAACGTTATTACCAGAAATAAAATGCGAACCGACCAAGAACTACCGAGTGGTCCCTAGTCCGTCTTGGTTAAACTAAGGAAATCGTTCCCAACGGTAGCCTCGTCCACGGGAAAGTAGAAGAAATAATAATCCTAGGCATCGTCCTTGCTCGGAAAACCCCCGATTATTCTCCAGATTATCTTATTCGAAATGTAATATTTGCCCGGTTTGGAAGATCGGCGAATTTCCAAAAAGTTGTGAAGATGGTTGACCCAACTTCGATGCCGAATTCGTAGCCGCAAACCAAAATCCAGATCATATGCCGAAGACCTCGCGGCATGATCTGTCTGAGTGAAATCCCGTGTAACCAAAGATAGCATAAAATCGGCTTGGGTGTAGGAAACCATAAACAGCACAGCTCGAAAAAATATTCGTAAACCGTGAAGTGGTTTGGCGGTAGATCTTCGGCTCGGTCGAAAGGCTCGGGCGCAACAAACTCAACCGGCTCGGAAATCCTACAACGTTGCCTCACTCTTTGCAACGATTCTTCAGTCGAGAGGGACGAGCCAGGAGGATCCGGTTTCCTCTTCTTTTTACCTCTCCGAGAGCTCCGAGGTTTCGAAGAACCTATTCCGAGCCTCGCCATTGCAACCTCAAGTTCCCGTCTGGCTTTGGCAGGGTCAAAATCGAAGTCCTCTGGCTCGGGTTTTATGTCGTCGGAAAGATCCTTCGCTTCGGAATCTCAAGGAAAGCCACAATTCGGGCTCAGGGCAAAGTTCAAAGGACCTCGGTGCGCAAAAGAGCTTACGGAATCAGTTGAATCGGTGGAAATTTCCGGCTCGGATCGATGTGGCATCTTGCTTTAGGCTCGGATGATAATCGAAGAATGGAGAAAATTTGGAGAATATTGGAGGAGGATCGGAACTTCGACGGCGGATCAGAAAGTTTTCGAGCAGATCGGAAACATCAAACGATCTGCCGCACCTCAAGAAAACTCTAGGTGGCGCGGCGCAAAAAAAAAAGAGAAAAGGAAGAAAAAAAATCGGGAGAGAAAGGGAGAGAGGAGAGAATACCTTTTGGAAATTTTGGAGAAGTGAGATTGTGGGAATGAAGGAGGGGAGCTCGAGTTTATATAGAAATTTGGATGCGGGTCCCACTCTGCCTAGGGAATTTTGCAAAAATATAATGGGCTTAGGGAGGAGAATGCAACCCCTAAGGCCCAAGCCTGAACTCAAAAAAAAAAAATCGATAAAACCTCGGTGTAATCGTATTCAAGAGTGGCTCCGAATTCGCTTCGAAAGATCTTTCTTTCGACAAAATTCGCCAACTCGCGTGTTCATAACAAAAAAAAGGGATCTCGACAAAACAAGTCGTAACGTTATTCGACGACGGAAGTCCACCGAGCCGAGCTAACACCTCAATGAGACAAGCCGGCCAACATTAGCCGAAGTTCATTCTCACCTTGGCAAAACTAATCGGCTCGGCAACTTTAGCCGAATTTCATTCTCGCCTCAGCAAAATTAGCTCGGCAACATATGCTTCAGCGTTCGTTCACTTCGACTCGGCGACATTCGCTGCATCGTTCCTTCGCTTCAGCTCGGCAACATATGCTTCAGCGTTCCTTCACTTCGGCTCGGCGACATTCACTGCATCGTTCCTTCGCTTCAGCTCGGCAACATTTGCAACGTTGCCCGTCATTTCGCTTCGACAAATCAATCCATCTAAGCTCCCTTCGCTTTGGCTCGGTAAAGACATGAGCGGAATTTTGTCTCGGCTCGTCAAACGCAAAACCAAAAAAAAAAACAAAAAACAAAAAAACAAAAAAACAAAGTGAGCCGAGCCAAAAGCCTCGACAAGGAGATTTATCGTATGATCCGTCAGTTAACCTCGGCTTCGTTAATTTAATCTCGACATCTTCGTATACGAAATTGACAAGCTGGGGGGTAAACTGTTGGGGTCGGTTTTCACCCCACGAGTTTAACTGCTCGAAAAAAGACTAAGTGTCGGAATCGGGTTTCGAAAAGTTCAAGTCCACGATTTTGGTGGGAGGAATCGAACCAAAGAAGCAATTAAACCGAGCCGATCCAGATTTGATCACAGACCGAGCCAAACCAAAAGCTGGTTCCGTTAAACCGAGCCAAATCAGAGGCTCTCGATCCGGCCGAACCAAACCAGGTTGAGCATAGAACCGAACCGAGCGGGGTCAAGTTCGGAAGATCTTCCCGCGTACTTCAGTCGAAGAGCAATCCCGTAAAAAAAAAGTATTGGGCCGAGCCGGGTAACCGCGAAGATCCAGTAAACGAGGCCAAGAGGACTTTACCCTAAGAAGGATCGAAATCGCCAGCCGCACAAGAGAAAAGGAAAAATTCTGAGAATCTCGGGAGAGATTCTCGGCTAGGCGGTTTGTAGATTTAGTATAAATAGTCGATGTAATTCTCTCATTATGTAACTTTGACGCAATCACAGAAACCCTAAGCAATAAAACTACTTTTCGACCTTTGAGATTTTCACTTAGAAGCTTTAGATCCCTCTTTTTCCTTAAAAAATTTTGATTGTGCAAGTTTCGACTCACACATCGCTCTTGCTTCTGCCAAACTTCATAGGTTAGTAAATCCGACTCTTTGACACCCTTTTTCTTTTAAGTTTTTGTTTTGTTTTATTTGTTTCAGGTTTCTGGGACATGTATTCACCCATGGAGCAAGAGGATATGATTGGGCGAGGGTATCACAACCCGTGTGCTGCTCATTATCAACCCTCTTCGTGCAGTCTCCGAGAGAAATCAAAGTCTGAGTTACTAGACGAAGTTAGGTGTCTTGTTAGAACACTTGCCTGTAACGTTGATATAATTTTGTCTCACAAACTCAAGAATGACGTGGGTCAAGGAGATTACAACCACTGTAACCCTTATAACCTGTCTGTTGCTCAAAACTCTCACACCTATGGCGAATCAAACTGCCGAGATGAAGTGTATTCGCCCCCTATGGTGAACCACCAACCATCTCACCTTTCTCCTCATCAAATTCTGGACCAGGATGATGAGACTCATCGATTAAGTATTCCGCTTAATCAATTAAGTCTCCAGTTTAGCCGAGTTGATGCTATGACGAGTTGATCAGACTCATCTATTGCTGCCATTGGTAAGAAGCTTGATTCCACCTACATTGAACTCAACCAGAAGTTTAATGATCTTTCTGAGCGTGTGAAGTCTGTAGAAGAGCAACATCTTAAGATTGTTGCAACTCTAGAAGAAAGAATTGAAGCTCCTAAAGAAGAGCAAGGAATAGAAGTTCATGATTCTCTTTGTGATATCAGATCTGATGTGATTCAAATACCAAAGCCTACTGCAGAGGGAACAGGTATTTCAAAAAATAATTCATCTATGATTTATATTCACGTTGGGTATCTTTCTTCTGCAGCTCTATTAGGTTTCACATCCAATTTGCCTCTTCAAGTGGAAGATTGTCTTGTTCCTAATG
This sequence comes from Eutrema salsugineum, assembly GCF_000478725.1. Taxonomy (NCBI): domain Eukaryota; kingdom Viridiplantae; phylum Streptophyta; class Magnoliopsida; order Brassicales; family Brassicaceae; genus Eutrema; species Eutrema salsugineum. The sequence goes on from NW_006256547.1 coordinate 14,109,241, forward strand.
ATTTCCATGTTATGGAGATGAGAAAGGATGCAAAGAACTCTCATTCCCTGACCATAAGCAGTGGAGAAAAACCAGTTTTTGATCCTGGACATGAGAAAGGATGCAAAGAACTCTCATTCCCTGACCTCTTGACCCGCGGCCGACTCATCTTCCCACCCGCGGCCAACCTTACCTTCACCTAGCAACACGTCTGACAGATTCCCCGAGACGGAGGCTTTTCACTTCAATTCAGACTTTGGTGTCATCGTCAGTTTTGTAGAGGAGAAAGTAAAATCTCCAGAACATTTGAAATCATAAGATTTGGAGCAGTGAGCTGAAAGTTATGGCCGTTTGAAGATGAACTTGTCTCACAATGGGACCAATCAGATGCGCATCAAAGAACCGGTTAGACAGGAGCTTTGCTCACCCCAGACGCAGTCGGACCCTTCATAACAGTTGGAGCTGCGTGAGTCACTAGTATCATCAAGTTGGAAAATCAGGTATTGGAGAAGTTATGCAAGTTGTGGTGCAAGTGGTCTGTATTGGTATCTCTTCAAAGAGATTCACAAAGACCAATGGCATCTCTTCTTGTCAACATTCAGGTAAGAGGATTTAAAAGATCAAAAAGATCTTTCTCTTCATCTTCCCCATTAAGCTTGGAGATTTTGAGAAAAGATCATATTTCAAACTTGACAAATTCCTTTCAAATTTTCGAACCTGTCTCATTCTTTTTCAAAAGAGATTCCAAATCTGTCATCAAATCACACTTTCATCAAATGTACGGTACCAAATTTCTCACTTTTCCTCAAGAACTCAAAATTGGGGTTTTCTTAGAATAAGTAGAAATTTACCTTAGGATGATTGTAAATTGTCTTTGACCTCAAGACTAGACTTTTAGGTAGTTTAATTGCATGATTAAACAGATAGACCATAGAGATTTGAAATTTTCAAAAATCTGAGATTTAAGACTTTGAGCAAATCGAAATTTGGAGATCTGTTTGATTCAGCTTTGCAAATCTGGATTGTTTGGTTCTTGTTGATAGAAAACCAGATTAAATTACATATGAGTGCGCATTAACATCATCTTGATTTAGAAATCTCATGTGTTGGACATCAATATATCGAACTTGACCAGGAACTCTCAGATTTTGCAATGTTTGATGCATTTACAGCTTGTTTGTCATATGAATGCGTTTGTGATAACTCTATAAACACCTTGCTTATAAAAATCGATACAAAAGCAGCTTCAGTTACTCTCTGTCTCGAGAATTTTGTTTTGCAGGTCATGGATCTCTCTCAGGTACGACTCATTTGAACCAAGAGGAGTGCTCATGTGAAAAAGCCCCGTTCACAGGAGACATATGACCTTTAAACGAGACACAGCCGAGTGATGATGAACCCTTCTCCACCTTCATATGTCTCGAAAAGTCAAGTCTTCCTCTAAAAGTCAAGTCAGAATCTTTGCTGGAGAGATTGAGCGAACCTCCACTCAGCTATCTTTCCCTCGAAAAGTCAAGTCTTCCTCTAGGCCGAAGGTGAAGTTTGTCAGATCACCCCAGGTTTCCTTGCTTTGCTTGTATCATTGCAAGAAACCTAGTGAAAGTTAAGCATGAGATGCTTACATCTGATTATCAGGACTACTCACCAGCTTTTGGGAGCATCATTACTTCGCTTATGATAGCAGCAGGAGTTGGTTTTTCAGCTGAGACACCTCTTAGAGAGGATTGATTTGATCTCTCTCAGTTCTCTAGAAACAGGACTATCACCAGGGCTAAGATGGACCTAATTGGATTTTCTTACAAGTTCTGCACCAGTTCAACCGAATACAGGGTCCTTCTACCATCAGATTCAATGCCCCGTCTCCAAGATGGTTCAGACCCAGGATGGAAACCAGAGACTAGCGACTTCCTACCATCTTTGCCACTCTTCCCTCTGACCATGAAGCAATTTCTGGCTGCAATAGCTGATATGTTCATAATTTCCATCATTTAGGTTGTATATTTCATCCCAAATCATGTTATTTCTCATGCATATTAGGTCTTTAGGTGTTGTTTTAGGACTTAGGAGTTGCATTAGGTCCCAATGAGTCTTTGCATGTTTGGAGTGTTTATCAGGTGTATTTGGAGCTATTTAGTTGAAAAGGTGAATCCAGGAAGAGAAACAGTGATCAGAGCTTGGAAGATGGTGAAAATGGGTTTTTGGAGGTTCTCGGCGATTCTCACGTACCGCAGGAAGCATTCCTCGGTGTTTTTCATGTACCGCGAGTGAGCCTCTCGGCCAAACACGTACCGCTAAGGTTTCTCGGCCAAAATATTTGGGTATAGACACATCTCAGAAATCGCGTTACCGGAAGGTCTTGCCGGTCGATTCAGTTGTCGGGTGCTTCATTAAAGTTGGAGAGGGTTGGATCATGGTTTCAGTCTACAGAGCCTTCATCAAGATTTGAGATATTTGTGTCCTCTTTCCAGAACGTTTGAGATCATTCAATTTGGAGCTATGAGCAAGAAGATAATGTTTCTGGAATGGACGCATGTCTAGAAGCCTCTTTCCGACCGTGTCAATGCACTGCGAAGATGAGCCCTCCAGGGAACCTTCCACTTCCCAAGCGCCAAAGGTTCCTTCACAAAAGTCTGAGTGTTTGAGTTCCCTTTCTACTGCAGCTGGAATCAAGCCGTTCGGATCTATATTCTGAGAGTTACTCTCTCCCGAATGAGAAGTGGTCCGAGGAGACCTGAAGGCTGCGAGATAGTCTTGCGACTTGGCTAACTCGAAATACCTGTAGATTAATGTCTGGGGATTGAGCTGCGTGTTGAGATGTGCGAGTAAGATAACACTGGGTAAGGTCAAAGGTTCCCGAGCAACAAAAAAATACTAAGTCCACAAGCATGCGACTTGAGCATGCGAGTTGGCCAAGCTTTGAACTGAGCCGCATGAAGACTCGCAATTTACACCGACTTGAGCATGCTACTTGGGAGTGATGAAGACCATCCCGCACGTATTTCTGAAGGCCAGTGATACATGGTCGTGCGAGTTAAGGAGCAAAGGGAAGTGAACCGCATGAAGATTCGCATTTTACACCGAGAGAGTAATGCGGCTGGGCTTACATAGACTCTATCTCGCTAAAGCTTCTTTCTTAGACTGTGCGAGTTGGGCATGCAACTTGGGACAAAAGGAGGACTAAGTCGCACACATAATCCCCCCAGATTTTGTCTTGGTCATGCGAGTTGAAGAGGAGGAAGACTGAATCGCACAAAGACTCGCAGAACACACCTAGATGGGTATGCGACTGAGACTAAAAGACTTAAGGCTAACAAGACTGCTTCTTTGGCTGTGCGACTTGGGCATGCGACTTGGGAAGCTCCTGACCAACTCGCACACTTGTCATTTTACCCATTAAAGCCGGGTCAGGACCCGGTTTGTTCGAGGCTGACCCGGTTCGTTTTAGAACCTATATATAGTTTTTTAGGGTTTTACCCCAAGGACTTAAGCTTTATTCCTCATTTTCTTTGCCTCTTTTGTGTAAATAAACTCCTTTTGAAGAGAAATATCTGATTTTACGCGGTTTAATCAAGAGATTCAGAGATTCTTGAGTGTTTAAGGCTGTCTTCTTCTTAATCTATCATCTCCATCTTCATTTACACACTTCTAATCATGATTAACAACACATCTTGCAAAGGATTTAGTGTGTTGATTATGATTAGTGAGTAATCCCTATATCAAGGTCTTAGATATGTAGATTAGGGTGCTTAGGTGGAAGAGTAGTGAGCTTAGGGGTTAGATCATTCATATTCCATTCTCTACAACCTGTTCTTAATGCTAGATCCATACACATCATATATGGTCTAGATTCTAGGCATTTCATGCACCAAAAGTGTTTGATGAAATGCCTGAACCAAGGTTATTAGAGGTTTAAGTATTATTCATCATGGGAATGATTGTTTATATGCTTAAATGACAGATTAAACTGGTTCTTAATGCTTGTTGATTCATGTTTCACTAATGATGATTAGGTTAGAGACTGTTTTAGCATAGAATTTAATGCCTTCATGAGAGGATTAGCTTAGTTAATGATGTTTAAGTTGAATGGTTTGCTTGATCACATGATTCATTAGCTCACTAGTTTAGCACTAAAGGCACCCTAATCCACTATCATGTCTAAGATCTTTCTCATCATCATACATACATTCTCATCTCATTTAGCTTATTTACTTGCTTGTTTAAGTTGATCATTAGCTGTAATCCTTGTTTTAAGTTTTTAGTTGTCATTAATCATCAAAACCTTACTCATTTGGCTTGAATTAAGAACTGATCCTGCATCTTAGTGTCTACACATGATGGATTGATACCCTTTGTACTTCAAAGTGACAAAAGGGATTGATAACCCCTCATTTAGAGCCTTGAAAACTTTAAGTTGTCAATTGGCGCCGTTGCCAAAGTGTGATAGCATTAAGATTGTTTCATTTCTTGAGATCAAGCATTTTCTTTTGTGTTTTCTAATTTCTTTCAAGTTCTGGTTGTGAGTTTCAGGTGCATGAACACCAGGTCCAGATCAAGAAGCTGTGGTCCACCTTTCCCTTTAAACGACAACATTGATCTTTTGGTTCCACAAAGGAGAAGGGATAGGCGTGGAAGACAGACTGATCAGGCTGATATGGAAGATCAAAGACAGCATGTAGTTGACATTGAGCAACCGGCTCAGGAGCAACAGGCTCAGGTGCAGCAGGGTAATGGAGCTGGTAATGCAGCTGGTAATAGAGCTGGTCAAGTGTTCCATCAGGGTAATGTTCAGCAGGAACAGGAGCATCAATAGCAAGCTTATGTCCACCAGGGACAAGCTCCAGCTCATCAGCAGAGGGATCAGGCCAATGTACAGCAAAGACAACAGGTGCACCACCATCAGCCCTTCCAACACCAACAAAGGAGATATGAGCAGCCACAGGTCTATGTTGAAGAGAATGACAGGGCCAATGCTCATCAGTATGGAGCTGGAATTCAAGCACCACCTGTGCAAAACAACAATTTTGAACTGAAGGCATCCTTATTGAATATGGTCCAAAACTCCAATTTCAATGGATTAGCAATGGAAGATCCCTTGGAACACTTGGATCAATTTGATAAGGTTTGTGATTTGACAAAGATAAATGGAGTATCTGAGGATAGCTTCAAGCTCAGATTATTCCCCTTCAGTCTTGGTGACAAAGCTCACCAATGGGAGAAAAACCTCCCAAGAGGATCCATTCAGACCTGTGAGCAATGCAAGCAGGCATTTCTGTCTAAGTTCTTCTCAACCTCCAGAACAGCTAAACTGAGAAACCAAATCTCTAGCTTCACTCAACATAGCAATGAGAGTTTTGGTGAAGCATATGATAGATTCAGGAGCTACACCAACCAGTGCCCACACCATGGGTTTAGTGAGGCTTCTCTTATCAGCACACTTTATAGAGGGGCTCTTCCCAAGATTAGGAACCAGCTGGATACTGCCTCCAATGGAAACTTTCTGGGAAAAGAGATTCATGCTGCTTTAGAGCTGGTTGAGAACTTAGCAATGAGCAATGATACATATGGAGAAGACTTTGATAGAGCCAATAGGAGTGAGAGTTCAAGTAGGGATTAAAGGTATGACAAGGACTTTAAAAAACTTGAAAGCAAGCTGGACAAAGTGTTATTGGCAACTCAAAAACCAATGCACTTTGTAGGAGAGTATGAGGAACCTTCTCAATGCTTTGAGAACATCAGTGAAGAGGGTCTTACTCAGGAAGAGCTAAACTATATTGGGAATCAGAGGTTCCAAAGGTATCAGTATGCCAATGCCAATCAGAACCTCTCTTACAGGAATCCCAATGTAGCAAACCCACAAGACCAAGTCTACCCTACTTCTCAAGCTCCACAGAATTTTGTTCCCAAGAACAACTTTCAAGGGTCTTTTCAACCAAAGAATCAGTTTTCTCAGAATCAGGGTTTCAGTCAGCAACAGCAACCATTTCAGGGTTCTGGTTTCAGTTCACAGCAGCAGCCAAAGGAACCACCAGGGTTTGATCCACCACAGTTCCAGCCGCAGGCGCCGGTTCAGCACCAGTTTCAGTCAGCACCTGTTCACCAGCAGCCACAGATGGGCTCAGATATGGTTGGGATTTTGCAACAGCTGCTTCAGGGTCAACAAGTGTTTGCAAGCCAGTATGCATCCATGCAGCAGGATATCAAGGAATTGAAGCAAAATCAGGCATCTAGCTCAAGAAACCAATGCCAACTACTTGGTAAGCCTGAACCCAACCCCAAAGAGTATGCTAAAGCTATTACATTGAGAAATGGCAAAGAGCTACCTGGTATTGAGCACAACAATGTGATCATTGAGGACAATGATCAAACTGAGGGGGATGCAGCCTTAAAGGATGATCAAGTTGCTGAAAGATCAAGGAAAGAAAAGGGTAAAGAGGTAGAAAAAGAACCTGAACCAGAGAAGTTATATGTTCCACCACCTCCACACCAACCCAAGCTCCCATTTTCAGGGAGATTTCAGAAGCAGCTTGTTGAAAAAGCAAGAGCTGTATTCGAGAAGGCTCTCAATGAGACACCACTCACAATGCCTCTCATTGATGCATTTTTAATGATGCCAAAGATGGGTAAGTTTTTGAAAGATGCCATTCTGAACAAGACTAAAGAACTTCAAGGTATGGTGATTGAGGCATGAATGCAGTGCTATCATTCAGAGAAAGTCCATTCCAAGAAAGTTGACTGATCCAGGGAGTTTCACACTCCCTTGTGCCATAGGGCCTCTGCTATTTTCTGGGTGCCTTTGTGATCTGGGAGCATCTGTCAGCTTGATGCCATTCTCCATAGTAAAGAAGCTTGGCTTTAGAGTGTTCAAACCTGCTAGGATCTCTCTTTTCCTTGCAGACAGATCAGTTAGGTTACCTGTTGGGATGTTGGAAGATCTGCCTATCAAGATAGGTGGTTTTGAGGTTCCTACTGATTTTGTTGTGCTAGAAATGGATGAGGATCCAGTTGATCCTCTTATTTTGGGCAGGCCATTCTTGGCCACAGCAGGAGCAATTATTGATGTGAGAGGTGGCATCATAGAGCTTCAACTTGGGTCTGAGAGGCTTAAGTTTGATGTTATTGAGATGATGAAGAAGCCCACCATAGAAGGACAATGCTTCTATGTAGAGACAATGGATCAGCTGGCTGATGAGTTGCTTGAGGAACTGAATACTGATGACCCTCTTCAAGCTGCTTTAACTTAAGAACAAGGAGACCATGGGTTCTTAGCAAAAGAAAGTGAAGGGTACAAGCTGTATTTGCACAATGCAAGAGAACTTGGGCCTGAGACAAGGTTTTTGGAACTGGAACAAAGTGGCACCGAGGTCTTGGATATCAGAAGCTCAAACACAAGCCAAAGAGCAGTTCAAGCCGTCATGGCCGTGGGTTCTAAGGTCAAGGAGCATGCTGGGCCGTGTGAGCAAGACAGCTTTAGTGCTGATTGGGTCTAAAGCACCTCAGCTGGAACTCAAACCTCTTCCCAAGGGGCTCAGGTATGCTTTCTTAGGTCTCAATGAGTCTTATCCTGTCATTATCAATGATATGCTGTTAGAGGACCAAGAGCATAGGTTGTTAGGAGAGTTGAGGAAACATAGGGGAGCCATTGGCTACTCTCTGGATGACATTAAGGGTATCTCACCCTCCCTATGCACTCATAGGATTCACTTAGAAGAAGAGTCTATGTCATTCATAGAGCACCAAAGGCGCCTCAATCCCAACTTAAAAGAGGTAGTGAAGAAAGAGATTCTCAAACTCCTAGAGGCTGGGATAATTTATCCAACCTCATACTCTAGATGGGTTTCACCAGTCCATGTGGTGCCCAAAAAGGGGGGAATGACAGTAATAAGATATAAGAAGGATGAGCTGATTGCTACTAGAACTATAACTGGACACAGAATGTGTATAGATTATAGGAAGCTCAATGCAGCCTCTAGGAAAGATCATTTTCCTTTGCCTTTTATTGATCAAATGCTAGAGAGACTTGCAAACCATCCCTTCTTTTGTTTTCTAGATGGTTACTCTGGATTCTTTCAAATCCCCATAGATCCAAGAGACCAAGAGAATACCACATTTACTTGTCCTTATGGTACATTTGCATACAGGCGCATGCCTTTTGGTCTTTGTAACGCCCCTGCCACATTCCAGCGTTGCATGATGCATATATTCTCTGACATCATTGAAGAGAAGGTGGAGGTGTTCATGGACGATTTTTCTGTCTATGGCTCCTCCTTCTCTGATTGTCTTTCTAACCTGTCACAGGTCCTTGAGAGATGTGTGCAGCATAACCTGGTGTTAAATTGGGAGAAATGCCACTTCATGGTGCAGGAAGGGATTGTACTTGGAAGTGATGGTGAATCTTCAAGCTCCCGATATGCATAAGATCTCTGAGAAGGGCATAGAGGTTGACAGAGCAAAGGTGGAAGTGATGGTGAATCTTCAAGCTCCCACTTCACTCAAAGGGATAAGGAGCTTCCGTGGGCATGCAGGGTTTTACAGAAGATTCATCCAAGATTTCTCAAGAATAACCAGACCTTTGACAAGGCTGTTGTATAAAGAGGTTGACTTTGTCTTTGATGCTGTGTCTGAAGAAGCCTTCAAGAAGATCAAGGATGCATTAGTCAGTGCACCCATTGTCCAGGCTCCAGACTGGTCCCTTCCTTTTGAGGTTATGACTGATGCATCATACTATGCAGTTGGAGCTGTGCTTGGCCAGAGGAAGGACAGAAAACTTCATGTCATCTACTATGCCAGCAGAACCCTTGATTCTGCCCAGGAGAAGTATGCTACCACAGAGAAGGAAATGTTGGCAATAGTCTTTGCATTTGATAAATTCAGAAGCTACCTGGTGGGATCAAAAGTCATTGTATATACTGATCATGTAGCCCTCAGGTATCTAATGACCAAGAAAGATGCCAAGCCTAGACTATTAAGATGGGTTCTCTTACGTCAGGAGTTTGATATGGAAGTACAAGACAAGAAGGGTATAGAGAATGGAGCTGCAGCCCATCTCTCTAGGTTAAGAGTGGACTCTGAAATCCCTCTTAATGACTCTCTCCCTAAGGAATCATTGATGGTGCTCAACTCTTATTTGGAGTTTGAGGAAGTGGATAGCATCCAAGATAAGAGAATGTCCTGGTTTGCTGATATTGTGAACTTTCTTGCTTGTGGAGTGGAACCACCAGAACTTGATGCTTACCACAGAAAGAAGTTCTTCAGATGTCGAAAGATACCATTGGGATGAAACCTACCTGTATGTCCTAAACAAAGATCAGCTGTATAGAAGGTGTCTTGCTGAGGAGGAGATGCAACCTGTGTTGCAAGAGTGCCATGGATCAGCTTTTGGGGGTCACATGGGAGCATTCAAGACTGTGGCCAAGGTTCTTCAGAGTGGGTTTTGGTGGCCTACTATGTTCAAGGACGCTCAGAGGGTTGTTTCAGCATGTGATGCCTATCAGAGGCGTGGGAACTTTATGGGGTTGTTTCAAAGAGGAGTGAGATGCCTCAAAATCCAATACTAGAGGTTGAAGTCTTTGATTGTTGGGGAGTGGACTTTATGGGGCCTTTAATCTCATCTTATGGGAATCAGTACATACTAGTTGCTGTGGACTATGTATCCAAGTGGGTTGAGGCTATTGCTTCCCCTACTAATGATTCCAAGGTAGTAGTGAGGTTGTTCAAGAACATAATCTTCCCAAGATTTGGAGTACCCAGGGTTGTTATTTCTGATGGAGGTTCTCACTTTGTGAACAAAAATTTGGAGGGATTGCTGAAGAAGCATGGAGTGAAACATAAGGTAGCTACTCCTTATCATCTTCAAACTAGTGGTCAGGTTGAAGTGTCTAATAGACAGATTAAAGCCATTCTTGAGACGACTGTTAGCTCAAGCAGAAAAGATTGGAGCAAAAGGCTGGATGATGCATTGTGGGCTTATAGAACAGCCTTTAAGACTCCAATTGGGACATCTCCTTTCAATCTGCTATATGGGAAGAGCTGCCACCTTCCTGTTGAGCTGGAGTACAAGGCTTTATGAGCTGTGAGTTGCTGAACTTTGATATCAAAACAGCTCAAGAGAAAAGGATCATTCAACTCCATGAACTTGAAGAGATCATGCTGGGGGCTTTTGAGAGCTCCAAGATGTATAAAGAAAAGACCAAAGCTCTACATGATCAAAAGATTCTGAAAACGGAGTTCAAGGAAGGTGATCTGGTGTTGCTGTTCAACTCTAGGCTTAAGTTGTTTCCTGGAAAACTTAAGTCTAGATGGTCTGGTCCCTTTAAGATTCTTGAGGTCAGGCCATATGGAGCTGTTGTGTTAGAGGGCAAGGATTGTCAAGAGTTTGTGGTCAATGGCCAAAGGATCAAGCACTACCTAGTTTCATGATAAAGGAATTTTTGTCTAAATCAATTCCTTAATATGCTCATGTCATTGCAATATTAAGGTATCAATCCAAAGAGATTAAGATTAACACACCAAGAATACAAGAAATTACTTAAGCTAAGCAAATCAGGGGTTTTGGTTTGATTAACTACTGAACAAATGATTAAAATAAGCAATCAAAAACTCAACCAAGATTAAAAAGAAATAAAAAAGCAAAAATAAAAGAGGTCAACAAAAGTCAATGACGAAAATTCAAATATCAACCAATAAGCAAGTCTTTGGGCAAGGTAATTGATTTGGGGATGTTTAATGATAACCCATGATGTCTACAAACTCACAAAAGTGCTCATCCTTAAGTCTAGAACTCTATTTTTGACCTCTCTCAAGGCACTAATCACTTTGTTAATTACCAAATTCAAGAACGAACTCTCATTAGGAAACTAGCAATCAAAAGCATTATAAACAGGTTCCATTAACTAATTAATCACATTAGACATCCATTCTCATAGGCTAATCATGAAAAACTCTTGCTTAGTTCTTTGGGGAATATCATCAAACACCTTGTGTTCATGAATTTCCCTAAGACCTTTGATTAAATATTTCTAGCCTAATCAAGCATTAAGAACACTAAACAAGAAAGGAAACTATGGATTAAGACTTAGACATCAAAGATTTAACATCAAAATCCCCTAATCTACCATGCCCAAAGACTATAAAGAACTCTACTCACTAATCATGATTAACACACCTAATCATGATTAGAAGCATGATAAGAAAGCAAATATAAGAAGATGAGATGATAAGAAACAGCTTTAGATTGATTAAATCCTTCAGATATCTCTCAACAAACTCGTTTTTAACAAAAGGGGAAAAGAAACTAAAGAGAGAATGAAAGATAAAAAGGTAAGATCTAGGGTTTTTCTCCCAAAAAACTATTTATACTAAGGGTCTTGGACCGGGTCAGCCCATGAAAAACTGGGTACTGACCCGGCTTCAAATGGGTCATGTCTCAAGTGTGCGACATGGTCAGGTGCTTCCCAAGTCGCAGGCCCAAGTCGCACAGCTATAGAAACAGGCTTGTGCACCTTAAATCCTTCAGCCCCAGCCGCATGCCTATCTAGGTGTAAACTGCGAGTGATTGTGCTGTTCAGGCTTTCTTCTCTTCAACTCGCACAACCAAGACGCATTCTGGAAATAATATGTGTGCGAGTTGGTCATCTTTAGTCCCAAGTCGCAGGCCCAAGTCGGTGTAATTTGCGAACACATGTGCTACATGGTTCCCCTTCATGTCCAACTCGCAGGTCTATCTCGCACAGCATTGTGGACTTAGTCAAATTTGATTCTGGAAGTCTCTACCTTTCTCAGAGACTCCTTACACCCATCTCTAAAGTCGCAACTTGTTTCCAGAGTATGAACATTCATGGGTACAAGTTAATCAAGTCGCACACCCAAGTCGCATAATTTCTCATTTCCTTGGAGCACTCCGCGTTTGATGCATCATAACTCCTGGAATACTACTCCAAATGGCTTGATTCAAACTCCTGTGGCAAGGCAGCTCAATTATCTAGAATGTTGATGAAAAGTGCAAGTGCTTCAAAGGGATGGAAGGCTTCCTGAAGGATTGATCTTTGATGTGCATTGCACGGGTCCAAATTGGCTTCTAGACATGCGTCCATTTCGGAAACGTTATCGTATTGCTCATAGCTCTAAATTGAATGATCTCAAACGTTATGGAAAGAGGACTCAAATATCTTGAATCTTGATGAAGGCACTGTAAGCTGAATCGGTCTGGAAGTGCATCGTCCCTCGCAATCTTTGAGGCATATCGGGTTTCTCCAGAATGAGTGCGAGACCTGTTCGTCTTCCGGTTATCATATCTTTCAGATCCGTGGTCCAAATGCTTTGATTCCAACTATTCTGAAATCTTGACGCAATTATCTCCAACGTTTATGAAGATTTCGACAGCTGAATCGGACGGCAGGACCTTCCGGTAACGTGATTTCCGAGATGTATCTGCACTCGAGATTTTTGGCCGAGAGATCTACCCGCGTGAAGGATTTTGGCCGAGAATCTTCGGCCATCAGTACAACATTTGGCCGAGAAACCCAAAATTGCTCCTTTTCACCATTTTTGATCATTTCAACTCCATTTCTTCATCTGAATCACATCCTCCACTCCAAATAAGCTCCAAAAGCACCTGTTTAACACTCCAAACCATGCAAAACTCTATTGGACCTAATGCAATCTCCTAAGTCCTAAAACAATGCTTAAAGACCTAAAATGTATTCAAATGAGACATGATTTAGACTTAAATATGTACACTAAATGATGCAATTTATGAATATATCATTTCACAAAGGAAGGAGGAGGCTACATCAGTTCCCCTTCTTGATCCACCACCAGCCTGTTAAACAGGTTTTCAGAGTTAAACTTAGAGACTTTAAACAAAGTGCTCTTGGGAGACACCCCAAGCTTATCCTTGTACATAGTTCTTTTGATTTCTTTTCTTTCTTTTGTGTGTTTAGGATCTTTTGATGGGTTTTGTGAGTTGATCTCAGGTTCCAGGTGATTTTAAGAGGTTATGACTCAGGAACAAAGTGAAATGGAGCATGAGAGGAAGCTGAGAAGAAGGTCTAAGGCATGGAAACAGGTGAACGCCGGTGTGCTACTTGGGTGTGCGGCTCGGTCAAGCCAAAGACCAGGCCGCAGCAGAACTCGCCGTTAACACCTACTTAGGCCTGCGAGTTATTCACTTAGCAGAAAGAGATCTGAGCACAAAAAAATGCTAAGTGTAAGGACTGCGACTTGGGTCTGTGACGTGGACGCACATGAAACCAGGCCGCAGCAGAACTCACAATTTGCTCCGAGTTGGGCGCGCGAGAAAAACCAAGAGAAGACCAGGCCGCACACCAGGTGAAAAGAATCCAAGGCGTTCAAGGGCAAATCCTGCGAGACATCATGCGGATTAACACAAGAGAGACCAGGCCACACTCATGCTCGCAATTTACACCGAGGTGGTCCTACGAGTCGATACAAGAGAGTCCCAGGCCGCACACCAAAAGAAGGACCCAAAAACGCTTAAGTGTCAAAACCTGCGGGTTGGGAGTGCGGCTCGGCAGAAGAGAAGACCAGGCCGCATGGATACTCGCGTTTTACACCGGTTTAGGCGTGCGGGAAAGACCAAGAGGAGACCAGGCCACAGACCAGAAAACAGAAGCTGTAGCGTCTAAGTGTTAAAAGGGTGCGAGATGGGCTTGCGGGTAAGACTAACGCATTCCCAGGTCGCACGAACGTTCACATTTCACACCGACCTGGGAATGCGAGTTGGTTCAAAGAGGGAGCCAGGTCGCAGCATGAGAGAAGGTTTCAGGTCGTGCAAAGGAGGTTTTTCTGCGACCGGGGCGTGCGAGACAGTCACACCAGGCACCAGATCGCAGAAACATTCGCTGAATACACCGACTGGGTCATGAGAGACAGCTGAAGGTTGGGCCAGGTCGCAGAATGAGAGAAGAGAAAAGACCGTGCAGAAGAGCTTTGTGTGCGACTTGGTCATGCGGGATGGTCTGAGCACTTCCCAAGTCGCACACATATTCGCAATATACACCAAGTCGGTCATGCGGGATGAGAAAGATCGGGTCCAAGGCGCAAAAAGGAAGAAAAAGGAGTCTGGTCAACAAAAGGACAGGTCAAAGCCTTGACTGGTCAAAGTGGATCTATTGATCACCAGTCCAAAGGCTGTGCCAAGTCCCACACTCTCTCTTCCTCACCAAAAACACGAGTTTGCTCTTTTACCCCATTTCTCTCCATTGTTTTCATCACAACTCTCTCATTTCTTCACCAAATTCGTTGATTCAAAGTGCTCTGAGCTCGTTTTTGAGTTGGTAATCTCATCCTGTTTGCATTTTGAACTCATTTGCATCATAATCCCAAGGTATTCACTCTGTTAAAACTCATCTTTTTCCATGTTCTTAAATGGTGATTTTTGAACTTTAAAATGTGGAATCGATTTTAATAGGTTGTTTTAGACCTTGGGATTATTTTTATAAATGCTAGGGTTCTAGATAGTCATAGAAAACAGAGCAATTTCTTGGTGATTCATTGTTCTTGAGTTTTGAAAATTGTTGCAAATTAATTCATGAAAAATCGAGTTTTCTTGGAAAAGAAATGAACTTGTTTCCTGCTGAGTCTTTGCTTTGCATTCTTGTTTTTGCATTGCTGTGAATTTAATGGGCTGATGCTTGGCTTGAGAAACTAGTTCATGTTCTTAAAAACTTGAGTTTTGCAACAATTCTTCAAAATTTTAGATAACTTTTGTGGAACTTGTTCTTGTGCTCATCTTGTTTTTGAGAAATTTATTGGCAGATGACTGAGAGAACCAATTCTCTAGCCAAGAAGAAAGGTACTGCATCCAAGGATAAGAGTTTGGTCTCAGGATCTTCACAGCCAAAAGGAAATGGTCAAGGCACCAAGAAAAGCACAAAGCAAGGGAAAGGTGAACAAGCGCCAAAAAGGACAAGGAATGAAGAGAAAGCATTGGTGGTTGCTTCTGGTTCCAAGAAGAAAGGAAAACAACTGGCTGTGGTATCTGATGATGAACAGACTGAGAGTGGCTCAAGCAGCTCAGCTGGAGGTTCCCAAGGCACCATTGAAGAGGCATCAAAGAGGATCAAGAAAACTGAACCAGAAACACCTGATTATCTGGCCAAGTTTCAACAGATGGGGATCCAGCAAGGGAGGTTCCCTGATGTGGACTTTTTGAAGAAGATTGGCATCTTTGAGGATGTCAAAACTTTGCTTGGGAACATGAGAATTGAATCACTCTTGGAGCTGAGAGAGACCGCATATGAAGAGGAGTCTCAAGAGTTCTTGGCTTCTTTTGATGCTTTTATGTACTACCCAAGGGATTCAAGGATTCTTCAAGGGGATGGTCTTGGATATATGGAATTTACGGTGAAAGGAAAGGCCTACAGAGTGCCATCAGGGAATTGAATGAGATATTTGGGTTTTCTGCGCCTAAAAACATTCCTCTCTCCAACCAGATTGGTCTTAGAAAGGAAGATGTTCAAGCTTTATGGAGATCAATAGCTTCTGGGAAGTACACAGCTGGAGCGGCTAAGTCCTCTAGGATAAGAAATCCAGTGCTGAGATATGTCCACAAGATCCTCTCTCACAGCTCCTTCTTCAAGCTTGATGTTGGGAGAGTTCATAAAGGTGATCTGAATCTCCTTGGTGTGGGGCTGAAACAGTTGATGCCAACTTATGAAGATGGG
Organism: Eutrema salsugineum; assembly: GCF_000478725.1. Taxonomy (NCBI): domain Eukaryota; kingdom Viridiplantae; phylum Streptophyta; class Magnoliopsida; order Brassicales; family Brassicaceae; genus Eutrema; species Eutrema salsugineum. Next base: position 14,124,903 of record NW_006256547.1, read on the forward strand.
AAGCCCTATGAAGGATATGCTTACACACCTTGCCTTGCCTCTCAATTAGCAAGGTATTTGATGTTCTACAAGGAGTGCATTTGGGGTTCAACAAAGAAGGATGCAAAGCTGACCCATGGTTGTGTTATAACAAAGATCTTGAAGGCAAGAGGGTACAGGTTCAAGGAGAACAAGTCAAGGTTTGACCTGATTAATGAAGCTCATTTGTGTAAGATCGGTTTCTTTCAAGGAAGAGTTGGAGCCAAGCTGGTTTACAACTTCAAGTCCTTCATTGATGAGCCAGTCCAAACCCTCCTGCCCAATCCCTCCATCACCACAGTCCAAGTAAAGAGGAACATTCACTTCTACATGCTAAAGGAAGAGCTGTACAATGTCCAAACTGATCCACCAATTCTCAAGTACAAGAAGGCTTGCAGAGAAGAAGCTTCCAAGGAAAAGAAAGCAACCGCTGAAGCTGCTACCACTAGTGCTGCTGGTGCTGGAGATGAAGGTCTGCCTCCACCTCAAAAACGTTATGGTGGGAACAGATATCACTTTGATGATTACCACTGGGAGGAGCCAGGCACTTCAGGGTTTAGAGCTCAGCAAAAGATCAGTGTTCTCCAACAATGATGCAAGTACCAGGACAAAACGATACACAAGATGGAAAAGTGTATCAAGGAGATGAAGAAAAGGATCAACAAGCTTGAAAACCCTTGCAAAGGTGGATCTCCAACACCGGTTTCACCAAGGAACATAGAAGAGGTTGGAGAGAGTTCCACCAACTGCACAGCCCTGGTCCTATATGGCACAGCATGGGTGGATCTTGAAGACGGTTCTGATGAGGCAAGCCATCACTCCTGGGAGACACCATCCGGTCACACTTCAAACCCCTCCTACTCCTTGGGGTCAGACTTCCACAACTCTTAGGTAACACTCCATCCTTGTAAATATGCATCTAGCTTAGCTTATTTTCTCTTTGCATTTTGTGACTTTGCTTTACACTTCTCCTTCATGCTTTTATAACACAAGGGACTGTGTTATTTAAGTGTGGGGGAGGAGTTTCATCTTTTACTAATCATATTTTCTCTGTTCTTATTTTATACTTTGAGTCTTGAGTCACATTCTTGCATGCATTCATGTAGATGCATTTCATTTAAGTGCATATAAAAAAATAAAATTAAAAATTTAAAAATCTGAAAAAAAAAATATTCACAAAAAAATGCTCATGTAGTTGCATTCTCATTCTTTTTAGGCTTGAGTCTAGTTGCATCATATAGGTTGCATTATGCAATGGAGCAATGATAGGTTTTCCTTGAGAGTAAATCACTTTGAGAATTTGGATTAAATATGCTTTTGAAATGACTTCTATGCTTGCAAGGCTTGAAATGATCTAAATCTAAGAAGCAAGTTTGAATTGAACTCAACTCTAATCAGTGAAAACCCTGAACTTGACTTGAAATCATCACTTGGTGCATTGTTTGAATAAGCTTGTGGATACCATGATACATATTTGAGCTAGAATCCTGTTTTTACCATCCTCTTCCTTAGCTCAAATAGCTGAATCTGCATAATAGATCAGTTTTCCTCACCCTGAACCCATCATTCTTTCAAGCCTATTGTTTGTATGTGATTGAGAGGCCACCTTGAACCAAACTTAGCAGAAAGTGTTAGGTTTAGGGCGACAAGGACAAGTCTCATTGTGTATCAAGTTCAATCATCAAGGAGCTGAGAGATTTGGCAAGAATTAAGTGTGGGGGAATATTTGTTGGTGAGTGGAAAAAGGAGAGATGAGTGGAAATAAAAGGAAAGTGGTGAGAACTAGGGGATAGAAAAAGAAAAGAAATCAGTCTTGGAGTTTTGAGTCAAAGAAAGTGGGCTCTAGTGTTTTGAAAAGGAAGAGTCTAGCCTCTAAGTAAAAGGAAAAGAAAAGAAGCCAAAGAGCTCAAATGTTTTAAGGAAAGAAAAAGAGGCTAGGGGTTACAAAAGAAAGTGAAAAGAGCTATGAAAAGTTTGAACTCCAAGACTTGTGTATAAAAAGGAAAGAATGAATCCCCTAGTGAGAAAAGATTGAGTGTGGAAAGTAAGCAAGTGAGGAAACTTTGAGTAGAGTGTGGGGTGGGATGAGTTTTGCCCTTGTATGTATAGGTTGCCTTTTACCTTTAGCATTCTGCCAAAGTTTGGTCATTCATAGAGAGATCCCTTTGCAGCATTAAACCCACTCAGGCGCTTATGAGATCATTTTAGTCTCATAACCTCACCCTAGCCAAACCAGCTTGTTTAGACATTGCATCATTTGATTCACTTGGTTAAAAGCTTAATGAATGTCAAAGAGTTGAGGAATAAGAGAACTTGTGGAGATTTCTTGTTGTGTTGATTAAATCTGAGTATGGTCTTGCATTGCATATTGAGCATGAACTTGAATTCTCTTAGTGGTCACTTCTCTCAAAGGAGTTATGAGCTCCCAATGCATTCAACCTCTTTCTCTCATTTGTTCTTGGTGCTTGAGGACAAGCAAAAGACAAGTGTGGGGGAGTTGATATGTTCATAAGTTGCATCATTTAGGTTGTATATTTCATCCCAAATCATGTTATTTCTCATGCATATTAGGTCCTTAGGTGTTGTTTTAGGACTTAGGAGTTTCAATAAGTCCCAATGAGTCTTTGCATGTTTGGAGTGTTTATCAGGTGTATTTAGAGCTATTTGGAGTTGAAAAGGTGAACCAGGAAGAGAAACGGTGATCAGAGCTTGAAAGATGGTGAAAATTGGTTTTTGGAGGTTCTTGGCGATTCTTACGTACCGCAAGAAGCATTCCTCGGCGTTTTTCATGTACCGCGAGTGAGCCTCTCGGCCAAAACACGTACCGCTGCTAAGGTTTCTCGGCCAAAATTTCTGGGTACAGACACATCTCAGAAATCGCGTTACCGGAAGGTCTTGCCGGTCGATTCAGATGTCGGGTGCTTCATCAATATTGGAGAGTGTTGGATCATAGTTCTAGAGCAGGTGGAATCATAGGATTTGGAGGCGCGAGCAGAGAATTAAGCTCGTCGGAAGGCACGCCTGTCTTGCTACCGTTTTGGACCAACCCGATGATCTCCGAAGAATGCGAAGGACGATGCACTTCCAGACCGATTCAGTCTACAGAGCCTTCATCAAGATTTGAGATATTTGAGTCCTCTTTCTAGAACGTTTGGGATCATTCAATTTGGAGCTATGAGCAAGAAGATAACGTTTCTGGAATGGACGCATGTCTAGAAGCCTCTTTCCGACCGTGTCAATGCACTGCGAAGATGAGCCCTCCAGGGAACCTTCCACTTTCCAAGCGCCAAAGGTTCCTTCACAAAAGTATGAGATGTTTGAGTGCCCTTTCTACTGCGGTTGGAATCAACCCGTTCCGATCTATATTCTGAGAGTTACTCTCTCCCGAATGAGAAGTGGTCCGAGGAGACTTGAAGGCTGCGAGATAGTCTTGCGACTTGGCTAACTCGAAATGACTGGAGATTAATGTCTGGGGATTGAGCTGCTTGTTGAGATGTGCGAGTAAGGTAACACTGGGTAAGGTCCAAGGTTCCCGAGCAAGAAAAAATACTAAGTCCACAAGCGTGCGACTTGAGCATGCGAGTTGGCCAAGCTTTGAACTGAGCCGCATGAAGACTCGCAATTTACACCGACTTGAGCATGCTACTTGGGAGTGATGAAGACCATCCCGCATGTATTTCTGAAGGCCAGTGCTACATGGTCGTGCGAGTTAAGGAGCAAAGGGAACTGAACCGCATGAAGATTCACATTTTACACCGTGAGAGTAATGCGGCTGGGCTTACATAGACTCTATCTCGCGGAAGCTTCTTTCTTAGACTGTGCGAGTTGGGCATGCGACTTGGGACTAAAGGAGGCCAAGTCGCACACATATTCCCCCCAGATTTCGTCTTGGTCATGCGAGTTGAAGAGGAGGAAAACTGAATCGCACAAAGACTCGCAGAACACACCTAGATGGGCATGCGACTGAGACTAAAGGACTTAAGGCTCACAAGACTGCTTCTTTGGCTGTGCGACTTGGGCATGCGACTTGAGAAGCTCCTGACCAACTCGCACACTCGTCATTTTACCCATTAAAGCCGGGTCAGGACCCGGTTTGTTCCGGGCTGACCCGGTTCGTTTTAGAACCTATATATAGTTTTTTAGGGTTTTACCCCAAGGACTTAAGCTTTATTCCTCATTTTCTTTGCCTCTTTTGTGTAAGAAAACTCCTTTTGAAGAGAAATATCTGATTTTAGGCATTTTAATCAAGAGTATCAGAGATTCTTGAGTGTTTAAGGCTGTCTTTCTCTTAATCTATCATCTCCATCTTCATTTACACACTTCTAATCATGATTAACAACACATCTTGCAAAGGATTTAGTGTGTTGATTATGATTAGTGAGTAATCCCTATATCAAGGTCTTAGATATGTAGATTAGGGTGCTTAGGTGGTAGATTAGTGAGCTTAGGGGTTAGATCATTCATATTCCATTCTCTACAACCTGTTCTTAATGCTAGATCCATACACATCATATGTGGTCTAGATTCTAGGCATTTCATGCACCAAAAGTGTTTGATGAAATGCCTGAACCAAGGTTGTTAGAGGTTTAAGTATTATTCATCATGGGAATGATTGTTTATATGCTTAAATGACAGATTAAACTGGTTCTTAATGCTTGTTGATTCATGTTTCACTAATGATGATTAGGTTAGAGACTGTTTTAGCATAGAAGTTAATGCCTTCATGAGAGGATTAGCTTAGTTAATGATGTTTAAGTTGAATGGCTTGCTTGATCACATGATTCATTAGCTCACTAGTTTAGCACCAAAGGCACCCTAATCCACTATCATGTCGAAGACCTTTCTCATCATCATACATACATTTTCATCTCATTTAGCTTATTTACTTGCTTGTTTAAGTTGATCATTAGCTTTAATCCTTGTTTTAAGATCTTAGTTGTCATTAATCATCAAAACCTTACTCATTTGGCTTGAATTAAGAACTGATCCTGCATCTTAGTGTCTACACATGATGGATTGATGCCCTTTGTACTGCAAAGTGACAAAAGGGATTGATAACCCCTCATTTAGAGCCTTGAAAACTATAAGTTGTCAAAAGCCAAGATAGAGGTAGCTACAAACAGCAGGAGACTTCAGCCCGCACCATCTTCATCCTGAGCCAGTTCTTCTCAGATTAGAGCATCCACTAGGAATGATGCAGACTTTGCAGCTTTGAAAAAGAAGCTTAATCAGCAAGAGAAGATCAACAGGTGCATGAAATTGTTACTGAAGAAGAACCAAAGGAGGAAGATGCTACTGAAATTGCTACTGAAGATCAACAAGTTCACATACCCTGATCACATGATTACTGACCTGTGGGATACAATTGCTTTTGGGAGCTTCAGGGGAGGAAGATGCAAGAGTTCATGGATAAGAAACCCAGCCATCCGCTATGCTCACAAAGTGCTTTGCCAAATGTTCTTTACCAAGCACAATGATGGTGTGGTGCATCTAGCTGACATGGAACTTCTGGGTATGGGTCTACATCCTCTCATCAGTCACTTGAAGAGCAAGAGAGAATTTCATCTCCCACACTACATCCCTACTGGTGGTGCATTCTTGGCACGCCATATGCTGATATACAAAGACATTGCTTGGAGTGAGGGTAAAAGCCAGAAGCTCACTAAGTTGCACAATGGATGGTTAGTGACATAGATTCTGAAAGCAAGAGTTTTTGTCTTTGATGATGTTGAGGTCAAGGCTGAGTTGATTAATGAAGCAACCCTCACCAAGGTTGGGTTTTTAACAGAAAGCAATGGTGAAAACTTCTTGTACATCTTCAAGCTCTTACAAAATGAGAAGGTCCAAGTTCTGTTACCACACCCAGCCATCACCACTCTCTCAGAAAGGCACAATGTCTCCTTTATTGTTCTAAAGGATCAGCTCTACAACCCAGCCATTCACCCTCCAATTCGCAAATGCAAGAGGGCAGCAGGATCCAAGCGTAAAGAACCAGTTGAAGAGCAGAGCACAGCTAGGACTGCTGGTTGTGAGAATGAGGAGCCAAGAGATTTTGAAAGAAGGATGGGAGCAGGCCGGTACCATTTTGATCCTTACTTTTGGGGTGAACCTGAGTATCACACAAAGAAGCTGTATTCAAGAGTTAACAGCCTTCAGAAATGGTGCAAATGGCAAGACAAAACGATCCACAAACTAGTTGACTGTGTTAGGCAACTAAAGAAGAAGGTGAAGAAACTGACAGCTCCAGCCACCTCACCCAAACGAGATACAAGAGAAAAGGTGGGAGAAAGCTCAGCAGCTCAGGACCTTGAGCTCCCACCAGGAAAAGAAGACTGGATCAACCCGGCCACAACGTTCCTACCAGACTCACCTGAGAGCAGCCCACCTAGATACTCAACTCCATCCTGCTCCACCTCCAACCCATCCCACTACCTGGGATCAGACCTCAGCGATTGAGGTAAACACTCCACACTCTGTACATATGCATGTAGATTTTCTTTTACTCTTTGCATTTTACTTGTTTGCTTTGCTTTTAACTCCTTTCTCATGCTTTTATAACACAAGGGACTGTGTTATTTAAGTGTGGGGGAGGAGTTTCATCTTTTACTAATCATGTTTTCTCTGTTCTTATTTTATACTTTGAGTCTTGAGTCACATTCTAGTTGCATATTCATGTAGTCTCATCTAAGTGCATATAAAAAACCAAAAAAAATTGAAAAACCAGAAACATTTTCACAAAAAATTGATCATGTAGTTGCATTCTCATTTTTAGGATTGAGTCTAGATTGCATGTTCATGTAGGTTGCATCTTGCAGGGAGTAATGATAGGTTTTCTAGAGAGTACATCACTTTGAGAACTTGAACTGAATATGCTTGTGAATCTTTTTTTGTGCTTGCAAAGTCTGAAATAATCTGAATCTGAGAAGCAAGTTTGAATTAAACTCAACTCTAATTAAGTGGGAACCTTGAACTTGACTTGAAAATATCTGGTGATGCATTGTTTGAAAAAGCTTGTGGATACCGATATACATACTTGAGCTAGAACCATTGTTTTTACCGCCCTTTTTCCTTAGCTCAAGTAGCTGAATCCGCATCATGGATCAGTTCCCTCACCTTGAACCCATCCTTCTTTCAAGCCAATGTTTGTGTGTGAATTGAAAGGCCACCTTGGATCAAACTTAGCAGAAAGTGTTAGGTTTACAGCGACAAGGGCAGGTCTCATTGAGTGCTGTGTTCCAACATCAAGGAACTGAGAGTGTTGGCGAGGAATAAGTGTGGGGGAAAAGACTTGTTGGTGAGTGAAAAAAGGTGAGATGAGTGGAAAAGAGAAAGTGGAAATAGCTAGGGGAATGAAAGAAAAAGAAATCAGTCTTGGAGTTTTGAGTGAAAGAAAGTGAGCTCTGGTGTCTTGAAAAGAAAGAGTCTAGCCTCTAAGTAAAAGGAAAAGAAAAGAAGCCAAAGAGCTCAAATGTTTTGAAAAGAAAGAAAGAAAAAAAAAGAGGGTAGAGGTTACAAAAGAAAAAGAGCTGTGTAAAGTTTGAACTCCAAGACTTGAGAGTGAAAATGAAAAGTAAGTCCCCTAGTGAGAGGAAAATAAGTGTGAAAAGTGAGGTTCTTGAGAGAGTGAGCAAGTGAGAAAGCTTTGAGTAGAGTGTGGGGTGTGATAAGTCTTGCCCTTGTATGCATAGGTTGCTTTTTACCTTTAGCATTCTGCCAAAGTTTGATCATTCATAGAGAGATCCCTTTGCTGCAATTAAACCTCTTGAACTCTGATGAGATCATTTTAATCTCATAGCCTCTCCCTAGCCAAGCCAGCTTGTTTAAACATTGCATCATTGGATTCACCTGATAAAAGCTTAATTAATGTGAAAGAGTTGAGAGAGAGAAGAACTTGTGGAGATTCCTTGTTTAGTTGATATATATCTGAGTATGGCTTTGCATTGCATAATAGAGCATGAACTTGAATTCTCATTGTGATCACTTCTCTCATTAAGGAATATGAACTCCCAATGCATCCAACCTCTTTCTCTCATTTGCTCTTTTTGCTTGTGGACAAGCAAAGGACAAGTGTGGGGGAGTTGATATGTTCATAATTTGCATCATTTAGGTTGTATATTTCATTCCAAATCATATCTTGTTTCATGCATTTTAGGTCTTTAGGGGTTGTTTTAGGACTTAGGAGTTGCATTAGGTCCCAATGAGTCTTTGCATGTTTGGAGTGTTTATCAGGTGCATTTGGAGATATTTGGAGTTGAAAAGGTGAATCCAGGAAGAGAAATGGTGATCAAGGCTTGAAAGATGGTGAAAATGGGTTTTGGAGGTTCTCGGCCATTCTCGCGTACCGCAGGAAGGTTTTTCTCAGCCATTCTCATGTACCGCGTGTGGATTCCTCGGCCAAAACGCGTACCGGCTTAATGAATTCCTCGGCCAACATTTCCAGGTGCAGACACATTTCAGAAATCGCCTGTCCGGGGAACCTTCCGGTCCGATTCAGCTGTCGGGTGCTTCATCAAAGTTGGAGAAGATTGGATCATGGTTCCAGAGCAAGTAGAATCATAGGATTCGGAGGCGTGAGCAGAAAGTTAAGCTCGTCGGAAGAAACTCCTGTCTCGCTGCCGTTTTTGACCGACCCGATGAGCTCCGAAGAACGCGAAGGACGGTGCACTTCCAGACCGATTCAGTTTACGGGGCCTTCATCAGAATCCGAGATATTTGAGTCCTCTTTCCAGAACGTCCTAGATCATTCAATTCGGAGCTATGATCAAGGAGATAACGTTTCCGGAATGGACACATGCCTAGAATTTTCTTTCTGATCGTGTCAATGCACTGCGAAGATGAGCCCTCCAGGAAACTTTCCACTTCCCAAGCAACGAAGGACCCTTCACCAAAGTTGAAGATGTCTGAGTCCTCTATGCACTGAAACTGGAATCACGCCATTCGGACCAGTACCCTAGAAGTTGTGCTTCCCTGAACGCGAAGTGGTCCGAGGAGCTCTGAACGATGCGAGATTGATAACCCCTATCTTGGCTTTGAAATTATGCTAAGGGAAAGATGGCACGGTGGAATGCCACGGTCCACATCTGACCGTGGCACTTGATTGCAGTTCTTTGGGGTTTGACACGATCTTCATGCCACGGCCTACACTTGACCGTGGCAAGGTAACATTTGGCCGCGGAAGGACTTTACTCACATTCGGCATTTGACACGGTCTCCATGCCATGGCTTAGGACCTGGCCGTGGCAACTTTGTGCAATCTTTCGCCATTTGACACGGTCTCAATGCCACGGCTTAGGACTTGGCCGTGGCAACTTTGTGCAATCTTTCGGCGTTTGACACGGCCATACATCACGATCAGAGGAGACCTGTAGCACCATGATTCACCCAAGAACAAGAGATACAGGATTTGACACGGTCACTTGCCACGGCCTGACCAAAACCTGCTAGACCGTGGCAAACTCCTTCTTTACCCACCAAAGCCAGGTCAGTACCCGGTTTGTTCCGGGCTGACCCGGTTCGTCCAAGGCTTCTATAAATACTTTTTAGACCTAATTTGGAGAGAACTTTATCCTATCTTTAGTCTCCTTTTCCTTTTTGGTGAAAGAACCACTTGTTAATACCTTGCTTTTGAGTTTAATATCGATTTGAAGAGCGTTTTCAATCTTGTTCTATCATTTCTCATCATCAAATCACACTTCTAATCATGATTAACAACACATCTTGCAAAGGATCTAGTGTGTTGATCATGATTAGTGAGTAATCCCATATTAAGGTCTTAGATATGTAGATTAGGGTGCTTAAGTGGTAGATTAGTGAGCTTTGGGGTTAGATCATGCATATTCCATTCTCTACAACGTGTTCTTAATGCTATATCCATACAAATCATATGTGGTCTAGATTCTGGACATTTCATGCACCAAAAGTGTTTGATGAAATGTCTGAACCAAGGTTGTTAGAGGTTTAAGTGTTATTCATCATTGGAATGATTGTCTATATGCTTAAATGACAGATTAAACTGATTCTTAATGCTTGTTAATTCATGTTTCACTAATGATGATTAGGTTAGAAACTGTTTTGGCATAGGAGTTGATACCTTCATGAGAGGATTAACTTAATTAATGATGTTTAAGTTGAATGGTTTGTTTGATCATATGGTTCATTAGCTCACTAGTTTATCACTGAAGGCACCCTAATCCACTATCATGTCTAAGACCTTTCTCATCATCATAAATACATTCTCATCTCATTTAGCTCATTTACTTGCTTGTTTAAGTTGATCATTAGCTTTAATCCTTGTTTTTTTCCATTCTTAGTTGTCATTAATCATCAAAACTTCACTCATTTGGCTTGAATTAAGAACTGATACTGTATCTAAATGTCTACACATGATGGATTGATACCATTTGTATTGCAAAGTGACAAAAGGGATTGGTAACCCTTCATTTAGAGGCTTGAAAACTCTAAGTTATCAGGAAGAGTTCCTTGTGAAGGCTCGCCCCATCGCTATCCAAAACGCAGTGATGTGAGCCTTCGGGTCAGCTGTGCCTTCGTAAAAAGGGATTCTCACTTTCCCGGGCTCAGGAATCCTAGCCTCTGTGATTCTTGCCGTGAACGGTGTTCTCTAGGTCTCTTCGAGCATTCGATCGATCTCTGACGCGGCACTTGTCGCGTTATGCACTTGAGATTTCATGGCGCGTATTTCGGCCACTGTCCGAGCCATTGAGGCTCGCAGCTCCTCGATTTCGAGTGTTTGTGCGCGAGTCATTCCCTTCGGTTGGCGAAGTCGCTCTTAATCTTCTCTCCTCGGCTCGTCTTCGCGCTCTTCCTGCTCGACCCATTGGAGGTTTTCTTCTTCTTCAGTTGGGTTACCGTCTCGAGCTGGGTCGGTGACTTCATCAGTTTGAATGTCGTCAAGTGCCGAGGCGAGCTCTTCTTGGCTTATTCGCCGAGCCGAGTCGTTTTGTCGTGAGCTCGTGGTTCCGTCGTTTTGTTGGGCGTCCACATCGATCGCATCGTTCTCCTCGTCATTGTCTCGTCGCCTAAAGTTCTGACGGAGTGGAGGCGGCTCGGTCATGTTGGTACGGGTTGTTGCGGGAGTTTGTTTACCGAGGGCACGAAACATTGGTGGAGCCAAGGGGTTTCTTGCGCCGCTACCTGAGGCATATGCAAGCGTTGAGAAATCGAAACGTCTCCGGATTCCATCCGTCGGATCGGAGATTCCGGCTCTCCAAGTCGGGTGTTGTCTCTCAGCCGTCATTGCGTCAAGCCTTTCCGTAATTGCCTCATTCCTTTTTTCCTGCTCGTCGATCTTCTTCATCAACGTAGCCATCATGTTTCGCATCTCCTCTTGGGTTTGAGTTGTCGCCGTCGTTGTGCCTGATGGTGGAGCGTCCTTCTCCGCGCCGTTGTCGTTGTTGTTGTTGTTATTGTTATCGTCGAGGGTGTTGCTCGCCATGTTCTTCAGATCTTAAACTCTTATCGATTTAGGGTAAGAAGATATCGATTCCCCACAGACGGCGCCAAATTGTGTGAGCCGAAACTCGCACAACCAAAAATTTGTTAAGGAAAGCTTAAGGGATCCGAAATTTCTAGGATTTATCGCAAGAACAGTAAGATCAAAAGAAAGTTTTTTTTGCTGGAAAAGTGTTTAAGTCTTTATTGCTTAGGGTTGCCAGAGTTGGTGGAACTAATTGCGTACATTGTCTATTTATACTAATTTTCTAAACTGCCTAGCCGAGAATCTCGGGAGAGATTTTCGGAATTATTCCTTATCGCTTCGTGGGGCCACTGCTACAATGCCTCGCCTAGGGTTTTTATGGGCTTTCGTCCTTTGAGACTTTGGCTCGGCCCACTTGGGAAGAATCAGCTCGGCCCAATTGCGAAAGGTAGCGGCTCGGTCCATTCTCCTTCTTGCACAGCTCGGCCCATCCTCACTTGTGTATGGCTCGGCCCAATTTCTCTCGTGCGCGGCTCATCCCAATTTCTCTCGTGCGCGACTCATCTCATTTGAATGTCCTTTACACGGCTTGGTTCGCTTATCGCCTTCGGAGAGGAAGAGCATCGTCTTGCGTAATCTTTGAAGAACATCGGATCAGTCTGGAATGCAAACAAGACAGGAATTTCTTCTGTTGGCCATAACTATCAGCTCATTGCTCCAAAGCCACTAATTCAAACTTTTATGGAACCATGACTACATTCTATCCAACTTTGATGAAAACCGCAGAAGCTGAATCAGACGGCAAGGTTCCCGCACGACCGATCTTTGTAATGTATCTGCACCGGAGATTTTTGGGCGAGAGGCTTCAGCAGCCAGTACGTGTTTTGGCCGAGAGTCCTACCCGCGGTATGGATTTTAGCCGAGAAACCTCATCCTGTGGTACAGTTTTTTGCCGATGAACTCCAACATGCTTCTTTCACCATTTTTGATCCTTTCTCCACCATTTTAACACTGGGTCTCATCTCTCCACTCCAAATAAGCTCCAAATGAACCTGTTTACCACTCCAAGACCTACATGCATATTTACTAAGGTTTGGAGGTGGTACCTAATCACTGAGATCAGATTGCACATAGTATGAAGGGTAGGAGGTGGAACATGATGGGGATGGCTCCATTGGTGGGGTGCTTTCTGGTGACTCACGGAGGAAGGCTGTCGCTGGATCAATCAAAGCCTCTTTAGCCGGTGGCAATTCTAGTGCACAAGCTGTGGAACTCTCACAAATCTTTTCTCTTTGAACTGGTGCTGGAGTTGTGGACGAGTTCTTCTCTTGTGAAGCAGGTACTGTGAGCTTCTTGACCTCTTTCTTGAGGTGCCTCACACACCTAACAAGCTTGTGGATGGTCTTGTATTGCCACTTGCACCACTGCTGAAGGCCATTAACCCTGATGTAGATTTCGTGTATGGTAGTCTGGTTAGCCCCAAACATAAGGGTCAAAATGGTATCTGTTTGCACCCATTCTTCTTGGTGGAACTTGGAGTTCATCACCATCAGAAACAGCTGTGGGAGGCTCTTCATGGAGGTTACTTGGACCAGCCTTTTCATGAGTCTTGCATTTCTCAAGTGGCGGATGAATCTCAGGGTTGTACAGCTGATCCTTAAGGAGAATGAAATAGACATTACACTTCTCTTGTAGTGAAGTGATAGGCTGGTTTGGTAGAAGGACTTGAACACTCCTCCACAAGAAGCTTTAAGTTGTAGCATAAGCTATCTCCAACCTTGCATTCAAAGAAACCAGTCTTGAGCAAGTAAGCTTCATTAAGACTACCAGGCTTTGCTCTTGACTCGGGGAATTCAAACCCTCTAGCTTTCAAAATCTTTGTTACCAGCCAGCTATTTTGCAAACTCCTAGCACCTCTCTTTCTTCTATCACACCAAGCATTCCCTTTGTAGGCCAGCATCTGAATTCCCATGAATGCACTGAGATTTGGCACTTGATAAGGTCCATAGTAATCTTCTTTGTTTTGTGTGACTGATGAAAGGCTTAAGTCCAAGTCCCAACAGCTCAATCTCACTTGAATGAACAACTCCAGGGTTATAGGTGGTGAAAAACATACTTGCTAAGAATTGAACAGCATATCTTCTAGCTGGATTCAGATCCAGCTTTTCTTGCTTTTTCCACCACAATAGGCCCCAAAGGCAATGGTATCCCAAAGAGCCTTGATCTCCCTTTTTGGATATTTGAACTTTTCTTCGACACCTTCACCTGACCTTGTGTAAACCCAAAAAATCTCATCCATTTCCCTGTAACCAACTTCATACTTCACCCCATCAACCACAAGCTCAATGTAGCCACAGCCATTTCTCTCTTTGTATAGTTGTAGACTCATACTTGTAGACTTCCAAAGAAGAAAAAAACTGCTGAGTGATCTTGTCATGAGCTATCTCTTTCATTTCAAAGAAGGCTTCCATACCCAAGTTCTTGAAGATCTGCTTCACATCCTCGTAGATACCTATCTTCTTCATCACTACCTCATCAGGGAACCGACTTGCTCTATCAAACTGTTTCTTGTACTCCTTAACTGTGATCTCATTCTCTTCCTCTTTCTCAGCTTTCTTCTCTTTCTTTTTGGCCGGTTCATCATTCCTATTGACCGGCTCAAGTGCAAGCTCCTTCTCAGCTTCACTCTCTGTGCGCTGATCATCAGAAACCACAGCTACTTGCTTCCCCTTGCGTTTTGGATTAGGTACAACCACAAGAGAAAGTTCAGTGTTCTTGGCTCTCTTAGCAGCTGGTTCCCCATCACTTTTCTTCGTGACCTTTTTAGTATTCTTTCTTGTTCCATCAGACTTTGCTGAAACCACAGCTTTACCCTTGTTCTTCTTCTGCTGGGTCTCCTTCTTTTGGGCTAAGGCAGCTGTTCTTTCTGTCATTCTGCAAGAAACCGCTCAAACAGAGAATGAGCACCAAGAAAAAAATCACCAAAAACATGTCATGACAAATTTCAAGAACAGAGTTCTCTCAAAAATCCATGGCACAATAATTTCTAAAGCTAAGAATGATCAAGAAATGAGTTTTAACAATGCTAAACACAATCTAAAGCAATCAACTCAACCAAGAAACCATCTTGCCATTAAAATCGATTTTAAGGTGCAATTTCTCAAGAATTTTTAAAAACTCAAGAACAAGTGAATTTCAATGCAAGAACTAGTTTTTCATGTGTTGTCTATCCTGCTAGAATTTCTAAAATTGTTCCCAAGATGGAAAAAGGTGAGTTCTTTCCGACATAATACCTTGGGATACGCAGGTTTCAAGCTAAATTCAATGAGAATTCAGGAAAGAAAACTTCAGCACGAGCTCAATGCACTTGGAATCACTTAATCTGAGTGAGAAACGAGAGAGTTATGTTCTTTCTAAGTGCAAGAAGGAAAAGAGAGAACAAACTCGGGTTTATGGCTGAAACTGAAGCCTTGGAAGGGGATGAGGACTGATGGGTATTAGATCTGTGTTGACTGGTCAACATCCCCAAAGACTCCAGACCTTGACTTTGACCCAAGACCTTTGACCCTTATTTTTAAAAACTCTTGTTCCCGCACCAAGTGTAGGAAACCCTCGGTGTGATTCATGTCGAGGTCTTTGGCCGAGGTGTGACTTTTCTGGGTTTGGAAACCATGGACCTCGGTGTGCTCCACCCCGAGGAATCACACTAGATTCTGATAACACCGTATTTTGACCACTTTTATGGATCACTTTGAAATACTTTTTCTATGTTTTTAATTGCTTTCAAGTACTTTTATTACATTTTCCTAGTATTTGTAGTTTCAAGACTCTTTTCAGGAAACTTAAGGAAAAGCTTAACAAAATGGATAGAAGATCAGATTTTCAGCTCAGAGTCAAACTGTCAGAAGTTCACCCCCGATTGAAGGCCTTCTCACCGTCTGATCCAGCTCAAATTTGGAGATCTCAAAGATGGAAGTATCAGCTTTCCAGCACACTTTACAGCTTGGCAATCCAACGGTTCAATCAAAAGATACGCGAAGAGCAAGATGTCCCGTAAACCAGCCGGCAAGCGTTTCCACCCGAGGCCAACAGCCTATTTCCCGTGGCCACAAGCATCCCGACCGCGGCGAGTCATCCATTCCCCGCGGTCACGCATTTCCCGACCACGGCCAGCTAACTCCGAGTTTGAAGGTCCATTTCTGAAGCCCGTATCATTTTCCCAGTCTCAATTCCGGAACCCTAGACCCCATAGAGTATTGGAGACTATAAATACATATCATTATGTCATTTTTAAGAGAGAAGAGGAGAGACGAAATACTTTACAGAAATTTTACTTT
>NW_006256547.1:14140808-14270718 GCF_000478725.1 Eutrema salsugineum
CTTTGTTTATAGGTTTTAGGGAGAGAGAGATCTATCTCTTGAACCCTTGTTCTTTCTTTTTCAATTTCGGTTTCTGTACTACTTTTTAGTACTATGTTTTTGATTTCGTTTATCATGTCTGAGTAGTTTTATTGTTGGGTCTAAGGGATTTTCGATGGGGATATATGTGTTCGATGAGGATTCCATGAGCTATTGAGCCGAATCTTAGAACTTTTTCTTCTGAATTCGTTTTTATTGCATGAGAGTAGCGTCATGAACTACAATCTGATCCAGATGCTTGGTGACACAAAAGTGTTCATCCGGTGTCAGATCTAGTTTGGGTGAGCAAAACAAACATAGGAGTGGAAACCTACCTATGGGCGATTTGTGAATGCCGACGAGTCTTAAAAATAATGCACATCTTCTTTTCCAGGGCCAGATTGGAAACCTACTTGTCAGGGTTGAGAGAGATAGTTGTCTATGATCACAACAGTGGCGTATTCATACGTCCGTGACTCCAGTTCGAAAAGTTTAAGCTAAGATTTTATCAAATTTACTCTTTAGCTATGTTTTGAATCGTTCATACCCCTGAGAAAACTTCCCTGAACCCCAGCGCCTTCTTTTCTATAGATTTACACCGATTTTCATTCAAGCTTTAGTCTAGTATCTTTACTCTTTCAATCGATTTTCATTTAAGCAATTAGGTTTAGCCGTTTTTCCGTTTTTACTCGTTTTTGTTAAGTTTAGTTATTAGGTTATTTTAATTACCGTATTTTCTCTTTAAGATTCGTTTTACGTTTTAAACACACCACCAAAACCCTCACAAAACTCGCCTGGTTCTAGACTTCCTTACTTCATATTTCTTTCGAAAACTTTTGCAGGAAAGATCCTCCTTCCCTGTGGATTCGATCCCTAAGTACTACAATCGATCAGTTGTGCACTTGCGGCTATTGATTTCATTTAGGGTAAACCTTGACAACCCTAACCACACAACACATCAGATTCCCAGCTTTGACCACTGAACCTTCTCTTTTGACCCAAGTGTCCCGAGTGACCTCTTTTGTTCATGCACTTTCACCAGCACCTTAGCATGGCTATGGCGAGGGGTTTATGCCGAGGTGCTTGGTTTTCTGGGTTCATGGCACAGACACCTCGGCATAAATGAAGAACACCTCGACTAAACTCTCTTCGAGGCAATTAACTAAGGTCTAAACATTTTAAACGATCAAGAACCCCTCGGTAAGCACCACCTCGAGGTATTTGGTCGAGGTATTGATCATTTTGCTCGGAAAATTTACCTCGGCATAACTGTACCAAATACTTTATACCGAGGCAATCCCATAACACTTAGTCTCTGGAAGAACATCTTAATGCCTCGGTATAGGTCAAGACGAGGTAAATGCTCGAGGTTTTGAACATTTTGATCGGTGAATATCACAGGCACTGCAGCATAACCTTGTACCGAGTCCTTTGTATCGAGGCCATTTCTTATACTTGGGCTCCAGAGCTAAATCCTTGGTCTCGGCCGAGGACATCACGAGGTAGTACCTCGAGGTCCAAACCTTTTTATTCGGTAGCCAGGCCTCGGTATAGCCTAACCGAGGCATCTATGCCGAGGTTACAAGCCGTTTATCCTTAAACCCAAAACCGACCCCTTCAAAACTGTTTCCAACACCTGTTCCTTCGAGCTATCAAGCAAGATCACTTCCTAAACCTGAGACAACTCAACAAAAACCTCAAAACATTCCAAAAACATAAAAAAGATCAAAGGAAAAAATATTTACAAGGATAAGCTTGGGGAGTCTCCCAAGAACACTTTGTTTTAAGTCTCTAAGTTGGACTTTTCATACCTTTCAAGAGGATTGTGGATCATGAAGAGGAACTGATGAAGCTCCCTCTTTCATTTCAGAAACCAGATAATGCTTTACCCTTTGTCCATTTACCACAAATCCATTCCCATCCTTGCCTTCAAGCACAGTGGCTCCATAGTCTCTTACTTCAAGTTCTTGAATGGGCCTGACCATCTAGACTTTAGCTTCCCTGGAAATAGCTTGAGTCTAGAGTTGAACAAGAGAACAAGATCTCTTTCCTTGAGTTCCCTTTTGAGAATCTACTGATCATGGAGAGTCTTTGTTCTTTCTTTGTAGATCTTAGAACTCTCAGAGGCATTGAGCCTGATCTCTTCCAACTCATGAAGTTGTAGAAGTCTCTTCTCTTTAGCAGTTTTAATGTCAAAGTTAAGCAACTTGAAAGCCCACAAACCTTTGTACTCTAGCTCAACTGGTAGATGGCAGCTTTTCCCATATAGAAGATTAAAAGGTGAGGTTCTAATAGGGGTTTTGAAAGCAGTTCTATAAGCCCATAGAGAATCATCTAATTTCATGGACCAATCTTTTCTAGATGCACTCACAGTCCTTTCAAGAATTGCTTTTATCTGTTTGTTGGAGGTCTGCACTTGGCCACTGTTTTGGGGATGATATGGACTTACTATCTTATGCTTAACCCCATGCTTTAGCAAAACCTTCCAAAGTCTTGTTCACAAAATGAGTCCCACCATCACTGATCATAACTCTTGGGATACCAAACCTTGGGAAGATTATGCTCTTGAACAGTTTACAAACCACTTTGGAGTCATTGATAGGGCTTGCAATGGCTTCCACCCACTTGGACACATAGTCCACAGCAACAAGGATATATTGATTTCCATGAGATGAGACAAATGGTTCCATGAAATCAATTCCCCAACAATCAAACACCTCCACTTCAATAATAGGATTTTGTGGCATTTCATTCCTCTTGGAGATGTTTCCTTGTCTTTGACAAGCATCATAGCTAGACACCACACCTTGAGCATCCTTGAACATTTTAGGCCACCAAAAACCTGACTGAAGAGCTTTAGCAACTGTATTGAAAGCACCTAGATGTCCTCCATAAGCTGACCCATGGCATTATTGTAGAACCCCTTGAACCTCCTCATCAGCTAAGCATCTCCTATACAAGTGATCCTTGTTAAGCACATAGAGATAGGGTTCATCCAAGAAATACCTCTTCACATCTTTGAAGAACTTCTTTCTTTGAAATCCATTCAGCTCAGGTGGCTCTACACCACAAGACAAGTAGATCACTATATCAACAAACCAAGGCAAGCTTATCTCCTTGATGGATTTAGCCTCCTCAAGCTCCATGTAAGCTCTTATTGCCATGATCTTCTCTTCAGGCAATGAATCATCTAAAGGGATCTCAAAATCCATTATCATCCTTACACAGCACCAACAGCATAATCAGAGGCATCAGTCATCACCTCAAAAGGCAAACTCCAATCAGGTGCTTGTACAATGGGAACACTGATGAGAGCTTGCTTGATCCTTTGAATAGCCTCCTCACACTCACCATCAAACTGAAACTCCACATCCTTACACAGCAATCTTGTCAATGGCCTTGCAATCTTAGAAAAATCCTTGATGAATCTCCTATAGAATCCTGCATGACCCAAGAAGCTTCTCATCCCTTTAACTGAGCTTGGAGACTCTGGATTGACCATCACTTCTACCTTTGCCTTATCCACCTCAATGCCTGCCTCTGATACCTTGTGTCCAAGCACTATCCCTTCTTGTACCATGAAGTGGCATTTTTCCAAATTCAGAACAAGGCTTGTTTCCTCACATCTCCTGAAGACCTGAGAAAGATTAGACAAACATGAAGAGAATGAGGGTCCATAGACTGAGAAATCATCCATGAACACCTCAACCATATCTTCTATTAGATCAGACAAAATGTTCATCATGCACCTTTGAAAGGTAGTTGGTGCATTGCACAAGCCAAAGGGCATTCTCCTATAGGCATATGTGCCATAAGGACATGTAAATGTTGTTTTTTCTTGATCTCTTGGGTCTATGGGGATCAAAAGAACCCAAAGTATCCATCAAGAACACAATATTAGGGATGATTAGCTAACCTTTCTAACATCTGATCAATGGAAGGTAAAGGAAAGTGATCCTTTCTTGATGCTGCATTTAGTTTCCTATAGTCTATGCACATGGGATGACCTGTAATGGTTCTAGTAGCTATGAGCTCATCCCTATCGTTTTTACCACTGTAATACCACCCTTCTTGGGCACCACATGGACAGGAGACACCCATATTGAGTCAGAGATTGGATAAATAATCCCTACCTCAAGTAGTTTAAGTATCTCATTCTTAACCACCTCTTTCAGGTTGGGGTTAAGTCTCCTTTGGTGGTCAATACAGGACATAGATTGGTCTTCTAGGTGTATTCTGTGGGTGCATACACTAGGAGAAATTCCTCTAATAACTGCTAAAGAATAGCCTATAGCTCTCCTAAACTTCCTTAGTTCATTCAACAAGGCATTCTCTTCATGAGCTAGTAAACTTTCATTTATGATCACAGAGCAAGATGAGTTAGAGCCAAGAAATGCATACCTGAGCCCTGTTGATAAAGGCTTGACACTACAAGAAAACAATCGTTTTCCAACGGTCCGTTACGATGGTTTAAAAATCGTCGCAAACATACAATGATTTTACGACGATTTTACGTGGAAAAAAAAACGTCGTAAAACCATCGTAAGAAAATATCGTCGTAACTTCGATGTATAATTTACGACTCTTTACGACGATTATACATCGATAAAGAGAGATTTAATATTAATTGCAAAATCGTCGTAAATTGGATGTAACATTACGACGAATATACGACGATCCATATCCAATATACAGTTACGATGATTTTACGTCGACAAAGAAGGTAGGTGAAGAACATTTAAAACATGTTTACCTAACTAATGTCGATGAAATATTTTATCGCATAATCGACGTAAAATCGTCGTAATATGAAAGTTGGATGTAAAAGTGATGTAAAAAATCGTCGTAAAAGCGTCGTAAAGTCCGAAATTTTGTTATAAATACATCTTCATTCCTTCTTTCATTCACAACACATCATCATTCAAATATAAGAGCATCAACATCCTGGAGACCCATTTTAGGTCTCATAAACATTAGTATAGTGTTGTAAATCCTAATATATTGGGTTGTCAATTGCTGGAAACCCGAATTAGTAGTTATTTCTTTGGAAAAAAGAAGTAATAATATTAAAAGGTTTACTCCATCCACGTGGCTACACTTGACACAAGAGACCGTCTCTTTTATTGTCTAGACCGTCTCTTTTATTGTCTAATCCATAAAAAGAGATAGTATTTTCGAGTTTATTTCAAGATGTCTATATACGAGCTAAGAAACTGGATGTATATGCGTAAAGATTCAGATGGGGCGTTGACAGAAGAATTCAAGAACGGGTTAGAAATATTCATGTATCTGGCCACAAATATGGAGAGAACGAAAGATAATGGGAAGATGTTTTGTCCTTGTTTGAAATGCAAGAATACGAGGTATACACTAACCAAAACCGTGTGGATGCATTTATTAAATAGAGGGTTTATGCCGCAATATTTTGTTTGGTATCTACATGGAGAAGGATATGGCAGTAATACTCATGGAAATGCTGGTAGTAGTAGTAATTATCAAAGTCATGTTGATTTTGATGAATCGAATTATGGTCATCAGCCTAATCAGTATCAATCTGATCAAAGTCTAGATCATGATAGGATGCATGAGATGGTGACTGATGCATTTCATGAAACGCATACTGGTAATGCTGTTGAGGAACCTAATGTAGATGCCAAACGATTTTATGATTTGTTAGACAATGCTAATCAGCCAATCTACGAAGGATGTAGAGAAGGTCTGTCTAAATTATTGTTGGCAGCTAGGATGATGTCAATTAAAACAGATCATAACCTGCCTGAGGTTTGCATGGATGATTGGGCTGATCTTCTGAAAGAGTATCTGCTGGAGGATAACTTGGCAGCAGAAACATACTATGAAATACAAAAGTTGATTTTTAGTCTTGGTCTACCTTCTGAGATGATAGATGTATGTGTTGACAATTGCATGATTTTTTGGAAAGATGATGATCAGCTGGAGGAATGTCGATTTTGCCAAAAACCAAGATACAGGCCGCAAACTGGTGGGCGTAAAAGGATACCGTACCAACGTATGTGGTATCTCCACATAACTGATAGGTTGAAACGGCTTTATCAATCTGAAATTAGGTGGACCCGAATGATCCGGATGAATCTTCAACATGGTTCCATGAGTTACTACTAGGTCCGATGGAAAAAATAACTTCAACATGGTTTTTCACACATACTGTCACGGTGCAAAGCGGGCGACAACTAAATATGGAGTTTGTGTGAGGGGTGAAATAGATTTTTATAGAGTTCTGTTAGAAATAATTGAAGTGAAGTATCCTGGATTGTTAAGGCTGAAAACTGTTCTCTTCAAATGTGATTGGTTTGATCCAACTGTTGGAAGAGGGGTACGTCTAAACAAGTTTGGAGTTGTTGACGTGAACAAATCACGACGGTACAACAGGTTTGAGCCATTTATATTAGCTTCTCAAGCGGAACAGGTCACATTTCTGCCATACCCCCGAGTTCGATCAACAGGAATCTCATGGTTAGCAGTAGTTAAAGTGGCTCGGAGGGGCAATATTGTAGGGGTTGAGGATGTTCCACTGCAACAGGACACTTGCGTAGATCTGACTGAACCAGATGTTGATGAGGAGATTTCATAATTGACCTTCAGAACAGGCAAGTTGAAGATCTTCCCGATGATACAGAAGAAGAAGGTGATGATGAGTTTGCTGAAACAGATGATGACGATTTGGCGGAAGACGACGGCGATGGTGACGAAGTAATAGAAGAAGATGAGTCTGATTGATTTCATGCATGTTTTTAGTGAATGTTTGGTATTATGTAATTTGTAACTGTGTTTGTTTGATTTTTTTTAATGATAAAAATATCAATTTTACGACAATTTTTGTAAATCCTAAACCCCAAGTTTAGGTCTTATACCATGAATGAATAGGGTTTAAGTATTACGACGACTTTACGACCATCCGTCGTAAAATCGTCGTAGCGTTCACGAAACCATCGTAAAATCGTCGTAAGCTTGAAATCTAAGATTTTAAATCTTTTATATCTGATTGGTTTTTAGCTATTTCCCAAATGTTTTTGATAGGTTATCTTATTTTATATGAAAAGTATTCAATATGATCAAAATCAAAAATTTGATAAAAACATACATATTTACAAGTTCATGCATGTTTTTGTAAATGTTAAGTAAAAGGTTATATATTACATACGATGATTTAAATATTTGTTATCTCATGTACAAAATCTGTCATACATGTAAAGTTATGAACCTATTGTTATATGTTAGTATAAAATAAGCTTCGTGTTGTCCTTTATGCAATAAGCCTTTTGAAAGATTTAGGGTTTGATAATTTCTTTAAAAAATATCGTAAAACCGTCGTACAAGGGTCGTAATATTACGACGGTTTTACGACGAATGTTCATTACACCATCGTAACGTTGATGACGATCATACAACTAACAGCCGCCGGATTGGCTCCAGATCCGAGGTATGAGGCTATAAATATTGACCTATTACGACGGTTTTACGATGGTTTAATGAACATTCGTCGTAAAACCGTCGTAATTCTCAAACGCTGTGAACAGGACACATGTCTTGTCATGCACTGGTACGATGGTTATACAACCAAATCATCGTAAAATCGTCGTAACGTTACGACGATTGTACGACGATCACAAAATCTATATAAGGGACGCGAGTTTTCCTCCTTCGTCTCTCATCCCTCACTTCTCTCTCTCTCTCTAGCTCTCCCTCCTCTCCCTCCTCTCCCTCCTCTCCCTCCTCTCCCTCCTCTCCCTCCTCTCCAGCCTTAATTTGTAAGTTTTTTTAAAAAAATTTTTATTATAATTTACATTTCGTTTAAATTTTATTCTTTAGATAGATATAATTAGGGAAATTAGTTAGATTCGGAATTTAGATAGGCCCGGAATTTAGAAATAAATTACATAATTAGTAATTATATTTCATTTAATTTTGTAGATTATTCAGATGGCTCCCCAGACAAAGATGTTCCACTACCGGGAGATGGTAGATCCGGACGGTACCGCTCCGTCCGCCTCAACTACAGGGTCCGCCATCCCGGAGTCCTCGGGAACACAACGAACGGTTTCACAACCGGTCGTTGTACCACAGCCTGCACCGCCTCCACCACCACCAGCCGAACCAGCAGCCCCAGCACCAGCCGCAGCCCCGATACAGCCCCGACATCATCAAGGGGTTTTTCGTACAACCCCATACCAGCTGGAAGAAGCTGGATCAGGCAACTATTAACACTTGGTTCAAGTGTTTCGCTGTAAGTTATTTAAAATTACGATTTATATTATTATTTTTTTATTTTTTACAATAATTACTAACTCTTTGTTTTTTTTTTCTAGCAAAACTGGCATTGGAAAACTTTCGCACACGGACGTGTGGAGGAGGCCTTCAAAGAGAAGGTCAAGTTCCGCCTCAACAACACCGTTTCCGACTGGAAGCGGAAGTGGGAGGTCGACGGCAACAAGGCCAAGCTGGCGCCAATAGCCGATACCGTCTAGGATGGTTTGGTGCAACATTGGTTGACCCTGCACAACCACACTATTGCCGCCAAGTGTTCCACATCCAGATATTTTTGATATGTTTAAATTATAATAGAATATAGGTTTAATTAATTCAATTCTAATTACTATATTTTTCAGGAACGCTACTGATGATGCGAGAAATCGAAAAAATGTCCCGCACACTTCCGGTCAGATTCCTTTCGCCAGGAGACGACTTATGATGGTAAATTTTATTAACGAGTTTTTGTTTTTAAATAACTCTTATTTGTCTTATTAATAATTTCACTTTGATTTTGTAGGTCGAAGAAAACGGGGGAGAACTTCCTCCGATGACGAAGGTTTTCGCCGAGACCCATAAGAAGAAGAACGGCGAATTCACGGATCCTCGGGCGGAGGAGATCTACAACGCCACCTGTGCGCGGATCGAGGAGCGGTAGATGCAGTTCACTCAGCAGGCGCCTCCGACGTCTCCTGGAGGTAGCTCGGTCCAATCCACCCCGACGCTGACGGTGGCGGAGATGGACCAGATCTTCGAAGAGGTAAGTGTATTCTTTTTCCTATTCAGTTTAATTTTAATTTTATATTGTACTTTTTTACATAAGTTTTCTACATATTTTCAGGTTGCCCCTAAGAAGAAGGGCCGGGTTTTAGGGATGAGATCCATCCGTGATACCCCAGTCGCTATGGCGACTGGTCATGTCCGGGCAGAGGATCCGCTTATCCGCCAGAAGATCCATCAGATGCGGACTCAGTATGAGACGAAGATCGACTAGTTGTATGGTCTCTTCGAGATTATGGGGGCCGACAACCCGTTGCTCATGGCGCAGTTGGACGTGTTGCGGGCAGCTGGAGTTGTCGGGTCATCTTCTTCATCTTCTAGGAGGCAACCACCGGTGCAAACGGACGAGGAGATGTTCCGATCTCTCGGGGTTGATCCTCCTAGAGCCGGAGATCAGGCGTCGGAAGCCTCCAGCCGAAGACCCGGGGATCAGGCGGCGGAAGCCTCCAACCGAAGACCCGGCAAGGAACATGTGGAGCAGGATGGAGATCCGGAGCAGGACGATGAGAGGATCGACGACATTAGTTTAGGTTTAGATCTTTAGGTTTTTTTGTAATTATTATAATTTTTTATTTTAAATTTTAATTAAAATTTTAAATTTAAATTATTTCTTTTTTTATTTAAATTTTAATTCGGATAAAATATATATATTTTTAATTTCATTTATAAAAAATGTCGTATAATCGTCGTAATATATATATTATACGACGTTTAATATGACGAATAGACGTCCGAGTTTTACGACGGTTTTACGACGAGTAGAAAAAAACATTTACGATCGAATTACGACGAATCTTTCGTCGTATATTATACGACGAACCTACGTTGGTTCTTAACGACAACTTTACGACGATTACGCTGAATACAAAATCGAGGCGAATCGATGTAAAGTCGTCGTAAGCCTTACGACGCGTTTACGACGATCTTTTTACGTCGATGTTACGTCGGAAGCCTCCAGCCGAAGACCCGGGGATCAGGCGGCGGAAGCCTCCAACCGAAGACCGGTTTTACGACGATTTCAAAACCGTCACTAGTTCGTCGTAATAGGGCTGTTACAACGAACTTACGACGGTTTTGGCCGTTGAAAAACCGTGTTTTTCTTGTAGTGTGAGCTCAACAGGGAGGGTTTTTGGTCTCATCCCAATCGGCCATGAAGCTGTCTTGCTCAGCTGGAGCTTATTTGGTGTTAATTTCATCAGCTGGCTTGGTCTCCTACTCACCCTCCATACCCACGGCCATACACTGATGAACTGGTCCATGACTTGCTTGAACCACTGATACACTGACCCTCAAGGATGCTTGTTTCCAGCTCCGAAAACTCAGTTTCTTAACACACTTCCTTGTACTGATCCAAAACCATCTTGTAAGCCTCATTTTCCTCAGCTAAGAACCCATGTTCACCATGTTCTTTGGTCAAGGCAAATTGAAGAGGATCTTCAGTATTCAACTCTTCAAGAAGCTCATCAGCAAGCTCCTCCATAGTTTCAATAAAGAAGATCTGTCCTTCTATAGTTGGCTTCTTCATCATTTTCTTTACATAAAACTTAAAGAGTTTTTGATCCAAGGTGCAACTCAATCGTTCCACCTCTTACATCAATGATTGCTCCTGCTGTTGCAAGGAAAGGTCTACCCAAGATAAGTGGATCAACTGGTTCCTCATCCATTTCTAAGACAATGAAGTCAGTGGGGACTTCAAAGCCTCCTACCTTAACAGGTAGATCTTCAAGTAAACCTATGGGAAGCCTCACTGATCTATCAGCTAGTATCAATGATATCTTGGCTGGATTGAACACTCTGTAACCCAACCTTTGTGCAACTGAGAACGACATTAGACTTGCTGAAGCTCCAAGATCACAAAGACAACCAGAAAACTTTAAATGACCAATGGTGCAAGGTAGAGTGAAGCTCCCTGGATGAGAAATCTTCCTTGGGATTGTACTCCTTTGAATTATAGCACGACATTCATGGCTTAGATTAACCATACCTTGAAGCTCCTTTGATCTGTTCAAGATAGCATCATTCAAAAGCTTTCCAAGTTGTGGGATCATAAAGAATGCTTCTATAATTGGAACTGTAAAGTTGGTCTCTCTTAGCTGCTTATCAAACACAGCTCTAGCTTTCTCCAATATTTGCTTCTTAAACCTCCCTGGAAATGGAAGTCTAGGCTGGTATGGTGGTGGTAGAACATATGGTTTCTCAGGCATCACATCTGTTTCTACCTCTTTGCTCTTATCACTATTTGCAACTTGATCTTCTTGCTCACTCCTTTAAGCTGTCTCCCCACCAACTTTCTCATTATCCTCAATGAGCACTTGTCTAGGTTCTCTCTCTGGTAACTCCTTTCCACTTCTAAGAGTTATGGCATTGTAATACTCTTTTGGGTTAGGCTCAGGTTTACCAGGTAAAGTGCCTTGTTGTGTTGAGGAAAAGGCTTGATTTTTCCTTAACTCCTTGATCTTTTGTTGCATAGCCTCATATTTTGAACTCAAATCAGAGAAATTACTTTCAACCCTTTGTTGACCTTTTAGAAGCTGCTGGAACACTCAACACAAATCAGAACCCATCTGATGTTGCTGAACTGACTGTGGCTGACTCAGCTGCTGTTGTCCAAACCCTGGTGGATACATGTGTTGCTGCGGCTGGCTGGTGAAGCCGTTACCCTGAATCTGCGGCTGCTGCTGACTATACCCTTGTGGCTGTTGTACAAATTGCTGCTTGGACTGATAGTTCCTTTGAAATTGATTTTTGGGAACAAAGCTCTGTTGACCTTGTTGAGGAGGGTAGACTTGGTCTTGAGGGTTTGCTACATTAGTGCTTCTATAGGACAGGTTCTGGTTGGTGTTGAAGTTATTGTACCTTTGAAACCTGTTCTGATTCCCAATGTAGTTCATCTCCTCTTGTGTAAGACCTTCTTCATTGACATTTTCAAAACTTGGAGACTGATCATCAAATTCACCCACAAAGTGTAGTAGCTTCTGAGTTGCCACTAAAACATTTTCAAGTTTACTCTGCAGCTCCCTAATGTCTTTCTCCATTCTCTGCTCTTTACTTGAGCCCTCATTCTGTTTGCTCTATCAAAATCCTCCCCATAAGTATCATTACTCATGGATAAGTTATCCACAAGTTCCATAACAGCATTTATCTCTTTACCCAAAAAATTTCCATTTGAAGCTGCATCCAACTGATTCCTTATCTTTGGGAGAGCTCCTCTATACAAGGTACTCAAGAGTGAAGCCTCATAAAAACGACGATGGGGACATTGGTTTGTATAGCTTCTAAAACTCTTTCATGCTTCCCCAAAGCTTTCATTGTTGTACTGGGTAAAGTTTGAGATCTGGTTCCTCAACTTGGCTGTCCTTGAGGTGGAGAAAAACTTAGATAAGAAGGCCAACTTGCATTGTTCCCAAGTTTGAATTGATCCCCTTGGTAAGTTCTTCTCCCACTGATGAGCTTTGTCTCCCAAGCTGAAAGGGAACAACCTTAGCTGGAAGTTATCTTCTGAAACTCCATTGATCTTAGTCAGATCACACACTCGGTCAAACTGATCCAAGTGCTCAAGTGGATCCTCCATAGGTAGTCCATGGAAATTTGAATTCTGAACCATGTTAAGCAATGATGACTTCACCTCAAAGTTGTTGTTTTGGAATGGAGGTGCTTGGATTCCAGCCCTGTATTGGTGTGCATTGGCTCGGTCATTTTCTCCAACAAAGACTGGTGGAGGCTCTCGTCGCCTTGGAGGTTGTGGTTGTGGCTGCAGATTGTTGTGAGCCTGCTGCTCATTCCTACCCGCTTGCTGCTGATTCACTTGAGCTTGGCGTTCGTTCCTTTATGCCATATTCTGGTTAACAAACGCCAGCTGTTCATTCCTATCAGCCTGAGCTTGATTCACTTGAGCCTGGTGCTCAGCTTGTTCTACATGCTGTTCCATACCCTTTGCTTGGCCTTCTTCTCTTGGTCTTCTTGATCTTCTATCCAGTAAGTGGATATTGTCAATGAATGGTTCAGCTGGCTCAATACTTCTGCTGCTAGTCCTTGGTCTATGTGACATAAACCTGAAACTTCAGCACTTGTAGGTTTGAGCAGTAAAAAATAAAATAAAAACTTGGTCTCAAAATGAACTCAGTAACTAATGCTAAACAATCACCCAAATGGCAAAGGCGCCAATTGATAAATAGGAGTTTTGGGACTCTTTGGGTTATCAATCTCCTTATCAAAGTAGTATAAAGGGTATCAATCCATAATGGGTGAGATTAGGCACTAGTGCATATAAGTTCAGATTTAATTCAATCAAAATAGACAGTTTTTGGTTTCAAATATGTTAACAAGCAAACTAAACTAGAATAAGACAAGACTAAATAGATAAACAAAGCAAACAAAGACAAACAAATAACAAGATAATGAAGGATGAAAGATGATGAAACAAAGGCCTTAGACAGGATATTGGATTAGGGTGCATCAATGCCAAACTAGGGAGCTAATGAACAACAATCACACAAAACCATTTAACTTAGAACTCAACATTAGATTAATCCTCTCATTAAGGTATTTACCTCTTTCAAACCAAATTCCAATTTGTGAAATATGAATCAATGAGCATTATGATTCAGTTCTAAAATGTCATTTATGCATTAAACAATCATTTCCATGATGAACAAAGCAAAAAACCTCTAATTATCTTGGTTCAAGCATTTCATCAAACACTTTTGGTGCATGAAATGCCTATGATCTAGACCCAAGTGATTATCAGGGATCTAGCTTTAAAAACAGATAATTAGAGAATGGAAGGTGCATGATCTAACTCCTAAACTCCCTAATCTAACATCTTTGCACCCTAATCTACCTATCTAAGACCTTATGAGAAGACTAGTCACTAATCATGATGAACACACCATTTCCTTTGCAAGAGGTAATGTTAATTATGATTAGAAGCTTGATTTGATGAAAAGAAATGATAAGAACAAGACTTTTAAGATTAAAAACGAGATATCTCTTAGGAACCAAGTTTTTCACAAAAGAGGCAAGTTCTCAAAATAGATAAAAGGATAAGTAGGGTTTTTGGTCCCAAAAACTATTTATAGAAGGGGTCATTGAACCGGGTCGACCAAGAAATAACCGGGTACCGACCCGGTCTTCTTGGGTTGCTGGGTGAATACCTCGGCTTGGAAGGTTCTATGCCGAGGTGTATGGCGAGGTCCCATATAATCTGGGCTGAGAAGTGAATAACACATCAAGAACTTGCATAAATCTTTGGCTTTGATCTTTCCTTGAATCTGACCGTTGGAGCAAGTTGGTTGTGAAATAGAATGTGTGACAAGAGGCCTCGATATGTCTCATGACGAGGTCTTAGGTCGAGGTTGTTGCCCTTTCATTCGGATATGTTCACCTCGGCTTACCGTACCGAGGCGTTTTGTCCGAGGCTGATTATGACACTTAGTCGTTTCCAAGCTTGTGTCTTCAAAAGGAATGCTTCGGTGATGCGTGCTCGTGTCAACTACGTGAGGGAACAAGTTTTACCCTTAACAAAACAAATGAAAGCCGCAAGTGCACAGCTAATCAGTTGTAGTATTTAGGGATCGAATCCACAGAGATTTGTGTGCCTGGTATTCTTCTTTGGTTTTTAACTTTATGTCTAGACTAAATTGGTTTTAAAGGTTGGTTGTTTTTTCTTGCGAATTAAACTAAAACAAAAGAAAGCAAATAAATCTATCCTAAAAAGCAGGTAAAAAAATCGAATGAAATGCAAATGAATAAGTAAAATATCTAACTAAACAAAAATAAGGCAAGTAAAATATCGCATGAAAAGTAAATAAAGCAAGTAAATAACGAACTAAGGAAAATGAAATGCAGGTCTAAGAAAACAAGTAAAAATCGATGGAAATTGTAAACTATGGCTAAAAACGCTGAGCTTTTGGGAACTCTAAGGGATCATAATCGGTTTTAACACTAAGGTAGATAGATTGGGATTGACGGATAACAATATATGGGTTCTAGAGCTAGAGTACGGCGGGATGACTACGTCACTGTCGTGATCATAACCAACTGTTTCTCGCAACCCTGACCAGTAGGTTTCCACTCTGGCCCTGGAAGGGAGAGAACGCAAGAGCTGCACAAGACTCGTCAATACTCACGATCTCGCCGCAGGTAGGTTTCCACTCCTACGGAAAAATCGCCTGTTTCATTCTAGGGCTGATACTTAATGAAAACTTTCGCAACACTAACTATCTAGATCAGATACTAGGTGATCAATCAAGCATACATGCAATAAGAACAAGAATAAACAGAGAACATGTCGAAATCCCAGATCTATAAACCTAGATGTCTTAATCGATTATGAGAGCCCCTTTCGGGAACCCTAAGCCCAACTCCGGATCTACTCAGACATGGCTGAGTTCGACATCATCATTGGTTTTATTAAAAGTAATGAAAAACAGTAAAGAAAAGAGATAAAGAAAGCTTCTCTATTGAAGAACTCGGACTTGAACAATCTTCTACAAAACTCTCATAAAAACAGCTAAAGAAAAAGGGTTTCTGTAAAGTATGAAAAGCTCTCTCTAAAAACGACCTAAATGACGTGTATTTATAGTCTCCAATACTCCATGGTCTCTAGGGTTCCGGAATTTAGGCTGGGAATGACTTTGGGCTTCAGATAAGTGGGCTTTAAGTCGGAGCTTGAATGCCGCAGTCGGGAGTGTTGTGACCGTGGCAATTGGCTTGTTGGCCGCGGTCGGGAAGCTTCTGACCGCGGCAAATAGCTTGTTTTCTGCGGTCGCGTGAGTTGATGGCCGACTCCGCGTGGCTCCGGGGCTAATGGAATATCTTGAGCTCTAACCGTTGGAATGTCTCCAAACCAAGTGCAATTGAAAGCTGGTTGATTCTTCTCTAAGTTGTCCAATTTTGAGGGTGATCAGACGGTGAGAAGGTCTTCGTCTCTCCATTAGAGTTCTGACGGTCTGCATTTATCCAAAAGAGTCTTTTTGTTGCATTTTGTGCCTCTTTATCCCAAATTACCTGAAAAGTCTTTTAAAATCCGGAAACATAGAAATCCTTTGAAAACCTTTGAAAATGGAGTAAAAACACCTGTAAAAGATATTAAAATGATCCATAAAAATGGTCAAAATCCGGTGTTATCACTCGGCTGGTTTAGGGCGAGGTGAATGGTCGAGGTTTTTACACTTTTGTTTCGTAAAAAACACCTAGGCCTACTGTATTGACGTATCCAAATCGAGGTCAGTCTTGACACTTAGTCAAATTCGCTTAAACTTGTAAATGCTCAGCCTTTGACACTTAGTCGTTTCAGGGATCATTTCTTTACAAGGGATGCCTCGGCATGGATTAGGGTGAGGTAAATGGTCGAGGTCTTGACCAAAACTCTCGCAAAAAACAGCCTCGGTATAGCCATACTGAGGTGCCCATGTCGAGGTGTCCAAAAACACTTAGCATAAATGCATTCCTTGAAACCCGAATTGACATGCCTGTCTTCCGCTTCCAGTATCTTTCAGCTCCAAATTTTGTGAAGAACTCAATCGTATCTGGGTAGAGGAAGGTCTCCCGGACGGCGTCCTTGCAGTGCACCGGAATAATCCAGAAAAGGCTTCTAAACTTGTGTTCTCTCCAATTATTTTATCTCCCAGCTCGGATCACCAAATCGGTTGATCTCTAACGTTATGGAAAGAAGACTCTAAGTTCTTGAATCTTGATGAAGGCCTCGGAAACTGAATTGGAAAGGAAGGGCATTGTCCTAAGCAATCTTTGAAGCACATCAGATCGGTCTAGAATGGAAGCGAGACAGGTACATCTTCTGTTGCCCATAACTTTCAGCTCTATGGGGGCAGAGCAGCAATCTCTTCTTTGGGGTACACAAACTTCTTCATAGAGCTTTCATTCCTCACAAAGCCAAAGATCTCATCAATCTCTTTGAAGCTCACTTTAGAACTGACTCCATCCATTTCGAACTCAATGTGTCCAAAGCCTCTCCCATGTAATCGCTTGGGGTCTCTCTTGGGGTAGATGAACACGTCCAAAGAAGCCGAGAACTGTTGGGTGATCCCTTCATAGGCAACGTCTCTCATCTCAAAGAATGATGTTAAACCCATATTTTGGAAAATGAGCTTAACATCATCGAGAATATCAGGGAATCAACCTTGAGCCACTTGTGCCTTTTTAAACTGGTCCAAGTACTCTCTAGTAGTGGGTCAGTGATCTTGTTCAAACTCGGCTTTTGGCTCCTTCTTTGCCTCTTGAGCACACTCAGCAGCAGGTTCTGGTGCGGCTTCTCTTTCAACCGTGGCCTCAGCTTTCTCCTCATCAGCTGCCAAAGCTATCTGTTTTCCCTTTCTCTTCGGCTCAGGCACCAATACAAGCGCAAGCTCATCGTTCCTTGCTCGGCTCTCTTGGTGCTTTTGGAGATCTTCTTGCTTGTTCCTTCAGGTTTAGTTGAGGCCGCAGCCTTGCCTTTGTTTACTTTCTTCTGGACTTCTTTCTTCTGAGCCAGGGCCGCTGTTTTCTCAGTCATCTGCAAGAGAATCCTCAAAAAGAGAATAAGCACCAAGTATATCGCCAAACACAAGTTCAAGAGAAAAAGTAAGAACAGAGTCTACTCAGAAACTAATGTCTCAATGAATTCTCTGGCTAAGATTGATCAAGAACGAGTCTTAACAATTGCTAAACACAGAGGAAAGCAAGCAACTCAGCCGAGAAACCATTTCACCATTAAAACCAGTTTTAAAGCTCAATTTCACAAGAATTTTAAAAACTCAAGAATAGGCGATTTTTAATGCAAGAACCGGTTTTTCTTGTGTTGTCTATCCTGATGGAATTTCTAAAACTGTTCCCAAAATATCTAGCAACCTAAAAGAGTCGGTTCCATATAACAATCACAATATCTCGTAAACGATAATGGAAAAAGATGAGTTCTTTCAGTTCGAAATAAGATTCAAGCTCAGTGAGATGCGTATGCAGGATAGACAACACTCTAATGAGCTCAGAGCACTTGAAATCGCGTGAAATGAGTAAGAAATGAGAGAGATATTCTCGTGTAAATGAAGAGAAAAGAAGAAGAAGAGCAAACTCTGCTTTTGGCTCGGTACGGAGGCATGTATGGGCTAGAGTCTCTTTTCCAGCTGGCGTTTGGACTGTTGTGGGACTGGTCCCCCCTTCCCCTCAGACTTAAGCCATTGACCGTGCCTATAGACGCATTGACCGAGTGTTTAAACTCATTTTGGCACGCAAAGCCTTCAAAATGTCGCGGTGTGGATAAGGCGAGTGCCGTACAACCTTGACTCATTTTTCTGGGTTAGACACAAGCGGCCTCGGTGTGTTCCACCCCGAGGGCACCAGACCGAGGGCTTATAGCGCATTCTGACACAGAAATTTTCTTATCCCTCAAGCCTTTTCCATTTACCGCTAAACCTTCTTCTTTGACTTAAGTGCTCCCAAGTGTTTTATTTTTGCATATACTCGTTACCAGGCACCTCAGCATGCTCCACCACGAGGGCATCACACCGAGGGTGCTTGTTTCTAGGTAGAACACTTGGTGCTTGGGGAATAAACGGCTCGGCCTCAGTGTAAACAAATCGCGGCCTCAGGTTGAGGTTTTTGGCATTTTCTTTTGGACTTTGAGCCTTGGTGTGTTCATACCGAGGTGTCTACACCGGGGGCCTTCCCCCACACTTAGTCTTTTTGCTCATTTCTTCTTCATCTCACACGGCCCCGGTGTTTTTAAGACTAGGGTTTGAGTATTTCACACGGTAAAAGGTGACCATCGCATGATTACACCGAGGGTCGATACCGAAGCCTAAAAATCTCCTGTCTTAAAACACAAGGCCGTGGCTTTTACAGATCTTCTTGCACCTGTTCCTTCAAGATACACACCTAGAACATTGCTTAGACCTGAAATCACTTAACAAAACCTTCAAAAAGTTCCATATAAACATTAAAATAAAGATAAAAAAGAACTATATACAAAGATAAGCTTGGGGTGTCTCCCAAGAGCACTTTGTTTAACGTCTCTAAGTTTGACTTTTCATACTTTTTCAGGCTGCTTGGGGTTCAAAAAGAGGAAGGTAGCTCCCTCTTTGATCTCTGATACCAGGTAGTGTTTCACCCTTTGACCGTTCACAAAAACCCATGACCATCTTTTCCCTCTAAAACAACGGCTCCATATGGCCTCACTTCAAGAACTTTAAACGGTCCGGACCATCTAGACTTCAGTTTTACAGGAAAAAACTTGAGTCTAGAATTGAATAACAGCACTTGGTCCCCTTCTTTGAACTCTCTCTTGTGTATCTTCTTGTCATGAAGCGCCTTTGTCTTTTCTTTGTAGATTTTAGAGCTCTCAAAAGCGTCGAACCGAATCTCCTCAAGTTCATGAAGCGGTAGAACCCTCTTCTCTTTAGCGGTCTTGATGTAAAAGTTCATAAGCTTGACTGTCCACAAAGCCATGTATTCCAATTCAACTGGTAGGTGACAACTCTTCCCATACAGCAAGTTAAACGGTGAGGTTCCTATGGGCGTTTTGTAAGCGGTTCTTGATGTGTGCTGTCGTGAGGGTTGTCAAGTTTTACCCTAAAAGAAATCAATAGCCGCAAGTGCACAGCTGATCGATTTTAGTACTTAGGGATCGAATCCACAGGGAAGGAAGATCTTTCCTGCAAAAGCCTTTGAAAGAAATATAAAGTAAGGAAGTCTAGAACCAGGAAAGTTTTGTGGGGGTTTTGGTGGTAAAAACGAATCTTAAAGAGAAGATACGGAAATTAAAATGACCTAATAAGTAAACTTAACGAAAACGGGTAAAAACGAGAAAAAACGACTAATCTAATTGCTTAAATGAAAATCGATTAAAAAGGAATGAGCATATTGAACTAAAGCTTGAAATAAAAACGGTGTGAATCTATAAGGAAGAAAGTGCTGGGGTTCAGGGAAGTTTTCTCAGGTGTACGAACGATTCAAAACATTGCTAGAGAGTAAAATTGATAAGATCTTAGCTTAAACTTTTCGAACTGGAGTCACAGACGTATGAATACGCCACTGTCGTGATCATAGACAACTATCTCTCTCAACCCTGACCAGTAGGTTTCCACTCTGGCCCTGGAAAAGAAGAGATGCATTATGTTTAAGACTCGTCAGCATTCACAAATCGCCCATAGGTAGGTTTCCACTCCTATGTTTGTTTTGCTCTCCCAAACTAGATCTGACACCGGATGAACACTTTCGTGTCACCAAGCATCTGGATCAGATTGTAGTTCATGACGCTACTCTCATGCAGTAAAAACGAATTCAGAAGAAAAAGTTCATGGAATCCTCATCGAACATATAAATCCCCATCGAAAATCCCTTAGTCCCAACAATAAAACTACTCAGACATAATGAACGAAATCAAAAACATAGTATTAAGAAGTAGAATAGAAACCGAAATTGAAAAAGAAAGAACAAGGGTTCAAGAGACAAATCTCTCTCTCTCTAAAACCTAAAACTTAAAAAGTATTCTAAAACAATAAGATCATATGAGGGCATACGAATTAGGGTTCCTAAAACATGTAATTATAGTGCTCAAGACATCTCTGGGCGTCACTTAGGCTTTCTCCAAATGAGGAAATCATTTTGGGCTTCAGAAATGGGCCTTCGGGCTCGGAGGTAGTTGGCTGTGGTCGGGATGAGTGCAACCGCGGGGAATGGGTGGCTGGCCGCGGTCGCGGTGCTTCTGACCGCGGGAAATGGTCTGTTGGCCGCGGGTGGAAATGCTTGCCGGCTGGTTTACAGGACATCTTGCTCTTCGCGTATCTTTTGATTGAACCGTTGGATTGCCAAGCTGTAAAGTGTGCTGGAAAGCTGATACTTCCATCTTTAAGATCTCCAAATTTGAGATGGATCAGACGGTGAGAAGGCCTTCAATTAGGGGTGAAGTTCTGACGGTTTGACTCTGGGCTGAAATCTGGTTTTCTATCCATTTTGTTAAGCTTTTCCCTAAGTTACCTGAGAAGAGTCTTGGAACTACAAATACTAGAAAAACGAAATAAAAGTACTTAATAGCAATTAAAAACATAGAAAAAGTATCAAAACGATCCATAAAAGTGGCCAAAATACGGTGTTATCAACTCCCCCAGACTTAAACCTTTGTTTGTCCTCAAACAAAGCAGAAACCTAAACTGGTTAAGTGAAAACAAAAATAGGAAATGCACAAATCTCAGAGATATGAACTCCTAAACTAGGACCAAAGATAGTATATCAATCCACAACTTAGTCTAGAAAATTATCACCAATGCACAAGAGATACTAGTCCACTTTTTCCGTCATGCAAAACTTAAACAATCTAAATCTTGATTCCAGTCAACTAGCTCTCTACATTCATTAAGTTCAATAGTGAGTTCTCATTAAAGACATCATCCAGGATAGACGGCGTTTGGCTTTAAAAGGCTGTTTAAGTGGTGGAGTTAAAGTGTTTCGGGTTACCTGATGAATCTGGAGGATGCAAGATAATACGAAAACTGCAAGAGAGATAAGGATCTGCGGATGACCGCAATTTTCAGTCACTTCTTCTTGCCAAATGTTGTTGCATAATCTTTCCTCCTTTGTTGTAAACAGGTATTCCACCAGACTTAGATTCTTTCCGGGAATCAGAAAATGATCTCCAAAACTCCATAAAATCAGACTCGAGTTGCCTTGGGACTTAAAATTCGACCTCTCTAGACCCTCTAAGGTTTTTATTTTCTTTCTTTTCTTTTTTTCGGATTTTTTTTTTTTTTTTTTTTTGAGAAGGAAATGCCTTTTAAAGAGAGAGAGCCTAGAGGACGAGATTGTACCAAAATTTGAGTTTTTTCTAAGGCAAACTGAGCTTCTTCTTGTGTTGAATCCTTCCGGGAACTTTTCGGCAAATCGCAGGTCTTTGTCCTTGGTGACTGAAAACTGCGTCGTTCCTCTTTCTCTCCAACGTTTTTGCACTTATCTGCATATAAGACAATAGAAAACAAGAGTGCATGTGGTTTGAAAGAGGATTGGTTAAGGTGGGGAACTAGCTAAAGATGAGCTAGCCATTTAGGATCAACAGAGAGTGGTAAAAGGATAAAGGAGTCCTGAGTGTATGATTCGTTTCCCTGGTCTAAAGCTTCAATGAGAAAATTAAGTCCAGATTAAGTCCAAATAAAACAGAGCTAGTGTATTCCTTCATCTAAATCGAAATCATTCAAATTCCTCTGGGGTACTTTGTTTCAAATGTGCTTAGCTACCGCGTAGTCTACTCCTAAATCATGAATGAGCATGTCACTAGGAACAGTCTAAAAGCACACAGTCAACTATCATTGATTCATGTTCACCATTCCCTTTAAAACGTGTTTTGTTTTGAAAACCGATTTTGAAAAACTTTAAGGAAAATGCAAAAAATTTAGATAATGCAAGACTCATGAAAGAAAAGTGGTTAGAAAGGGATGAAATCCTCCCCCAGACTTAAATCACACTGTCCTCAGTGTGAAACAAGTCGAGATTGGATGAGAAAAATGCATAGATAATCGAATTGTTAAGGCCAAAGAGAACTTACCTGGATCCGGGATGCTGGTCGAGATGAACCAGATTCATTCGAAGAGGTTTGGGAAGGTGATAGGTGGTGATGAAGGTGGTGGAGGGTGTTGAATGAGGTGGAGTGGGGATTGGTGAGGTGGAATGAGGTGAAGTGGGTGGTTTGGGGTCGGGTTTGATCTCAACGACCATTTGCCGCGGTCAAGAGTCACGCGACCGCGGTAAACAGGTGCTTGGCCGCGGTCAGAAACACGCGACCGCGGTCAAAAAGGCGTTTCCCGTGGTCATAACGTCTGCGACTGCGGGGGCTTATTTCACGGCCTCTTCCTGCTTCTTCTTGGTTCCTGCTGGGCCGAGCAGTCAAGGACCATACTTCTTTTTGATTTTTTTTGGCTTTTTTATTTATAAGAAACACCTGAAACTAAGAAAAAGAAAAAGATCAATAGAAAACAATACCTAAATGGGTTGCCTCCCATTAAGCGCTTTTGTTTTAAGTTGTTTAGCTCGACTTCTGGTGTTGGACGTGGCTTAGTCCAATGAGGAAGACCTTGTCCTGAGACGAGTCTTTTTTGACATCTCCTTGCTTTGCCTGGCAGGTTCTTCGTCACTCCAAAGCTATTCTTCAAACTCTTCTGTTGCAAAACGTTTTCCTGCTTTGCTGTTGTATGGGACAGCTTCTGTGAAGACATCTTTGTCGATATTAGCAAATGAAATCCTCCGGTTTGGCCAGTCCATTATAGCTCCGGAAGTTGCTAGAAAAGACCATTCGAGAATCACTGGATATGTTGCATCTCTCGTCTCGACAATGTAGAAGTCGACATGCACTATGCAATCTCCTATTCTCAAAGGAATTTCATGAGCTATTCCTTGAGGTATTGCATTTGAATCATCAGCTAGACTAATCTTTGCTCTAGTCCTGCGCAGGTGTTTAATACCAAGTCTCAAAGCAATTGCCTTGGACATCATGTTAAGACAAGCTCCAGAATCACATAGCACGTTTTTAACCATTTCTCCTCTAATAGAACAAGAGATAAGAAACTGACCTACACATTCGATTTTTTGAAGTGTTCGAACAGGTTTACCTCTTCTTGCATGATTGAACAAGTCTTCTATCTCAGGGATTGATTCCTTACTCTCACAGAAGTAATGGCCTATCATGAAGTCTTTGCAAGCTCTGGCAAAGGTGATTCCTTCAGGCAAATTTCGAACCACATCATTGAATTCGTCAAGTTTTTCCTTGCTGATTTTGTTGGTGTAGTGGCTGCAGTCTTCTGGCTTTTTGAGGTGAATCGCATAGACAGCTGCTTCTGGTGTTGTCATGTATCGAGCTCGCATAAAATATCTATGGATATCCTCTTTAGACTCCTTGCAGTACCTGAAAAAGACTTGCAAACGACCAAGCTTCCAGATTTCAGCAAAGCTTAGGTGAGCAGGGAATGACCTGACCACATTGTTGAACTCCATGAGCTTCTCTCTGCTGATGTTGTTGGTGATCCATTGAATTTCTCCTAAGCCGTCTTCTGAGGAATATCCTGCGTTTGGATCTTCTACAAACAACCCATACTCTTCATCTTCAGAGTATTGCTCTTCATACTCATCTTCACAAGACAAAGCCTTGTTGCAGGGCCATGACTTGTGATTGCGAGCAAAAGCGGGGTTTGTTGTTTTCGTTTTACTAAGGTTCAGGTTTTAAATTTATAACCCCTAAATGTCTGCAAGTGCACAGACGTGTGCTGTAGTACTTAGGGTATCGATCCACAGAGACTTAGTTGTTTCAGTACGAATTCACTGCAACGCTTAAATCAGATTAGAACTAAAAAGGTTTTGGTTTTGGTTTTGGGTTTTTGTTGTCACTAAATCTAAACTAGAAAACTAAACAAGTAAAAGCAATTGAAAGTAAAAGCAAATAAAAGCAAGTAAAAATCGGTTAAACAAAAGCGAATGAAGGCAACTAAATGGCGATTAAACTAGGCGATTGAAAGCAAAGAACAAGCAAATGAAAAGCAAACTAAATTGAAGGTTGTAAGCAATGAAAGACAAACGTTGGGGCTCAAGGGGTTTGCGCAGGGGTTCATGGTCTATGCTAGGTCTATTTTAAACAAGTGATAAAGGTAATCAACTACGTATTTTCTAGAACTCGAGGCACGGAAGTATGAATAGCCTACTTTCACAGCACTAAACAACTATCTGTCGCAACCCTAATCAGTAGGTTTCTAATCTGATTCTGGGAGGGAGAAGATGCAATAGCAGAATAAGACTCATCAACATTCACAACTCAACTACAGGTAGGTTTCCACTCCTATAGAAGAATTGCTCGTTTCACCCTAGTTCAGACAATCAATGAAAGCTTTCGCAACATATCATATCAGATCGGCTTCTAAGTGGCCAGCAAAGAATCATGCAGTATAATCAAAGGCGAACGAAGAACATCTAGAAGATTATAAATCCTAAATCTATAGTAAACAATCATCACAGAGTATTGAAAGTTGCAGGAAATTAAAGAAAAGAAGGAAGAAGAACGAAGAACGGAGAAGCAGAAGGAGGCGCGATGGTCACTCCTGCGGCGGCTCCTCTTCGAAGACGGCGGCCTCTCTCTCTCTCTAGGGTTTGTGTGTCTCACGAAAATCTAACTACCAAAAAGAACCTCCCTTTAAGAATGACCTAAAGGGGGTATTTATAGCTTCTGGGGTGGTCCTGGACACTTAGGGCTTCAAAAATAACGAAAGAAGTTGATCTGGGCTTTAATTAAGTCGTCGGGAAGGTGAACGACTAAAGTCCCCGGTCGCGGTGGCTCTACCCGCGGGAAAATGGGTGTTGGCTGCGGTCCCGGCACCTGCTCTCTTCCGGAACTGCATTTTCTGTCATTCTTGCATCGGGAGTATCTGAAGATCTAACCGTTGGAATAGAAGTCCTCTGGTGGGATTTCATAATGCAAGTACTTAGCTACCGCCTAGTCTAGGCCTAAATCACAAAAAGAGAAAAAAACGAGGAAATAGCGTAGAAGCACACTGGTCTAATTAATCATAGTATTGTTTATTGTGTTCCTGGTTTGAAAACTTTTTGAAAGACATTTTTTATGTTTTTTTTTTAACGATTTTTAAAAATTGTATGAAAAACTTCTTGAAAAATTTTATGTGTCCAAAACAAACTCAAAACAAATCAAATTTCATTAGTAACGGATGAACATCCTCCCCCAGACTTATTTCACACTGTCCTCAGTGTGATAAATCTTGGAAAGAATGGTAAAGAAAATAGAAAAGTTGAAATGTTTAAGTAAACTTATCGTGCTGGAGAGTGCTGCTCGTCTTTTTAATTTATTCTTCCTTATTGAAAACCTGAATTTAAATGAAACAGAAACAAAGCAATGGAAATAGAAAATAAAGGTCAAAGGGAAATAGATAAAATACCAAGTGGGTTGCCTCCCACTAAGCGCTTGTTGTTTCAAGTCATTAGCTTGACATTGTTGCTCGATTAGACTTAACCGGGGTCGTGACACTCCTTGATCTCATCATTGGCCGATGATGGATCAATCAAAAACATCACTTCTCTTTCGTCTTTGGTTTCTTCAGCCAGATATGGCTTTACACGCTGTCCATTCACTGTAAATGAGTTTCCGGTTCTGTCCCACAGGACTATGGCTCCGTACGGTTTGACTTCCTTTATCGTGAAGGGTCCTGACCATCTTGAACGTAATTTTCCTGGAAAAATCTCAAGACGAGAATTGAAAAGAAGTACCTTATCGTTAGGAGCAAAAGTTCTATGAATAATCTTCTTATCATGATATGCTTTTGTCTTCTCCTTGTAGATCTTCGAGTTTTAGGCATTGTGTCGGATTTCTTCTAACTCATGAAGTTGAAGTAGTCTTCTTTCTCCAGCTGTTTTCAGATTCATATTCATTTCCTTGATAGCCCATTGCGCCTTATACTCGAGTTCTACTGGAAGGTGGCATGCTTTTCCATAAACTAGGTTGAATGGTGTTGTTCCTAATGGTGTCTTGAATGCTGTTCGATATGCCCATAATGCGTCGTCAAGCTTTGTAAACCAATCCTTGCGATGAACTGCAGTTGTTTTCTACAAAATCGACTTGATTTCTCTGTTTGAGATCTCTACTTGACCACTGGTTTGGGGATGGTATGGAGAAGCAACTTTATGTGTAACTCCATTCTTTCTAAGAAGATTCTCGAAAACTCTGTTGATGAAATGCGATCCTCTGTCGCTTATCAGAATTCTAGGAACTCCAAAACGCGGAATATAACAGATTTAAACAGCTTCATGACGACATTTGCATCATTGGTGGGGCTAGCGACTGTTTCTACCCACTTAGAGACGTAGTCTACTGCTACTAAGATGTATTGGTTTCCAAAAGAAGTTGGAAATGGTCCCATAAAATCTATTCCCCAGACATCGAAAATTTCGACTTCGAGAATAAAATTTTGAGGCATCTCATTCCTTTTACTTATGTTGCCCATCCTTTGGCATTTATCGCATCGCGATATATAAGCTTGAGTATCTTTGAACAAAGTAGGCCACCAGAAACCGGCTTGTAAGATCTTTGAAGCGGTTTTGAAAGTTGCAAAGTGTCCTGCGTAAGACGAGCTATGGCATCCGAATAAAATTCCTTCCATCTCTTCTTCAGCCATGCATCTTCGGAATAACCCATCAGCACATCTCTTATAGAGATAGGGTTCATCCCAAAAATAATGTCTTATGTCTTTCAGAAACTTTTTCTTCCTATAACCAAAGAATTGTGGTGGTTCTACATCGGCTGCTAAGTAGTTTGCTATGTGCCTAAACCATGAGGTGTTGAAAGCATCTGCTCGTCGCATTAGAGGACGTGGTGGTGCGGTATTAGCATTGGGGGTAGTATCTATTGCATAGATGTTTTCTTCAGGCAAACTGTCATTTAAAGGCAATCTTTCTTCAACTCGAATTCGTGAAAGATGGTCTGCAACTCCATTATCTGCTCCTTTCCGATCTCGAATCTCGATATGGAATTCTTGCGGTAG
This sequence comes from Eutrema salsugineum, assembly GCF_000478725.1. NCBI lineage: Eukaryota > Viridiplantae > Streptophyta > Magnoliopsida > Brassicales > Brassicaceae > Eutrema > Eutrema salsugineum. The sequence goes on from NW_006256547.1 coordinate 14,168,405, forward strand.
GAGGATCCATCTTATCAACCGAGGTTTAGCGTCTTTCTTAGACATTAAATACTTGATTGCAGCATGATCAGTATGAACTATGACCTTAGATCCTACGAGATAAGAACGGAATTTCTCAAATGCAAATACGACAGCTAGAAGTTCTTTCTTTGTTGTAGCATAATTGCATTGAGCTTTGTCAAGAGTTCTGCTTGTGTAGTAGATTAAGTGCAGTTTTTTATCTTTTCGTTGGCAAAGCACTGCTCCGACTGCATAGTCACTTGCATCGCACATGATTTCGAATCGGAGTTCCCAATCAGGTGCTTGCACGACAGGAGCGGAAACAAAGGCTTGTTTGATCTTATGAAACGCGGCTAAGCACTCATCATCGAACTCGAAGTTCGTTTCCTTGCAAAGCAAACGCATAAGAGGTCTAGCTATTTGAGAAAAATCTTTTATGAATCGCCTATAGAATCCTGCGTGTCCTAAGAAACTACGAATTCCTTTTACGTTTGTGGGAGGTTGTAGGCTGGTCATGACTTCGATTTTAGCTTTGTCAACTTCAATTCCTTTTCCCGAAATTCTGTGCCCAAGCATGATTCCGTCTCGTACCATAAAGTGACATTTTTCCCAATTTAATACTAAATGCTTATCTTCACATCTTTGCAGAACTTTACCAAGGTTGCCTAAACATTTTTCAAAAGAAGATCCATAGACAGAGAAATCGTCCATGAACACTTCCATGAAATCCTCAATAAAATCTGTGAAGATCGACATCATGCACCGCTGGAAGGTAGCAGGTGCATTACACAGTCCAAAAGGCATACGTCGGTAAGCAAACGTGCCATATGGACAAGTGAATGTCGTTTTTTCTTGATCCTCCGGGCAAATAGGAATTTGGAAGAATCCAGAGTATCCATCAAGAAAGCAATAATAAGGGTGATTAGCTAATCTTTCTAGCATTTGATCTATGAATGGAAGTGGAAAATGATCTTTCCTAGTTGCTGCATTCAGTTTCCGGTAATCGATACACATACGATGTCCAGTTATTGTTCTTGTAGCGATCATTTCATCTTTATCATTTTTAATGACAGTGACTCCTCCTTTTTTGGAACAACATGAACTGGGCTAACCCAAGTGCTATCTGAGATAGGAAAGATTATTCCAGCTTCTAAAAGCTTCATAATCTCCTTCTTGACAACATCCATGAGATTGGGGTTCAGTCTCCTTTGACTTTCGATTGAGTTTTTAGCATTATCCTCTAGATTAATCTTGTGCATACAAAGATCTGGAGAGATTCCAGGTATGTCATCAAGCGAATATCCTAAGGCTTTTCTATGCTTTCTCAGCTCAGTCAACAGCATTGTGGTTTCTTCTTCCGTCAAATCAGAGTTTATTTTGACAGGATAAGTAGAATTTGGTCCAAGGAAAGCATACTTAAGTCCGACGGGAAGAGGGTTAAGCTCGACTTTAGGGGCTTTAAGCTCGCTCCAAGGATCATCAATTGCTGCAGCAGTGTCTTTAGGAGGTGTAGGAATGTTTGTTTGGTCCTAAAGATCTAGATAGTGTAGAGGTTTCCTATAAGTTTTGGACTTATCAAGCATACGTGCGCATCCACTCGAAATTCCTTCAAGGAAATTGCATTCATCCTTTGCGGGTGAAAGCGTGACACTTAAAGGGTCATCTAGAAGCAGATCTTCATAGACTTCCTCAATAATTCCGTCTAACTCATCAACCCAACAAATTTTGCCATCCAAAGTTGGTTTATCGAAACTTTTGTTCATGTCAAACTGCATAACTGAACCGGCTAGATGAAGGTCGATTTTTCCTTCAGGAACATTGATTATGGCTCCGGCTGTAGATAAGAATGGTCTTCCAAGAATAAGTGGATCCTTAGGTTCTTTTTCTAGTTCTAGAACTACGAAATCGGTTGGTATGGAACATTTTTCGATTTCGACGGGAACATCTACTAAGATACCTACAGGTTGTCTAATGGAACGATCAACTAGTACTAAAGAAATCTTAGTGGGCTTGAAAGTGTGATGTCCTAAACGTTTTGCTACTGAAAGAGGCATCATGTTTATGCTAGATCCTAAATCATAGAGAGCACGCTCAAAAGCTACATCAATGATGGTGCATGAAAGTACAAAGCTTCCAAGATCGTTTTTCTTTTCAGGGATTCGGCTTTGCAGGATAGAACTACATTCATGGGTTATCATCATAACGCCTTCTTCAAGAGTTAAAGAATTTGTTAGAACACCCTTCATGTATTTTCTTAAAGCAGGAATCATAGCACAAGCTTCTACAAAAGGTAATCTCACATTTAACTGATCAATCAACTCTTTCAGCTTAGCTTTTTCCTTTTCCTACTTAGGGGCTCTTAAGGCTCTAGGATATGGAGGTTTAGGTTTGTAGACACGAGTTGGTGGAGGAGGAATCGGGTCTTCTCCGAGGATTTCCCGGGATGAATCTTCTCTTACTTCTTCTCCATCCTTCTCTCCTACCACTTCTTTCTCAACATCTTCAACCGTGATTCTTTCTCTTTCTTTTTCCTTTTCCTTACCCTTTTCCTCATCTTCGGGATCTTTAGGAAATTCAGGCTCTTTGTAAGCTAATCCACTCCTAAGTGTAATAGCTTTAACATGATCAGAGGGATCTGCTTCACTTGAGCTTTCGCTTGGCTCCTCTTCAGAATTTTCTAAGTTTTTAGAATTAGTTTTAGTCATTATGCTAAGGAGGGTGGATAATCTTTCATCGAAATCCTTCTGCATCTCTTTTAGTTCAGATCTAAGATCTCTAATCTCTTTAGACCTAGATTTTTCAAGCTCTAGAATCTTTTTGTTTAGGTTTTCAGCTTCAGAAGAGGGAAAACTAGGGTATGAAACAGGATTAGATTGAATACCCAAGATTTGTTCGGGAGGTGGTGTCCAGGCAAGCTCAGAAGACGGTTTCCCGCGGTCAGAAGGCTCGCGACCGCGGTGAATCATGTCTTGGCCGCGGTCAGAACAGCCACGACCGCGGTGAAACCTTGCTTGGCCGCGGTCCGGACGAATAGACCCGCAGTGATCAGAATCGAATGGAAAATCTTGAATTTGATAGACTTCTGCAGTGTTCACCATCCCTTGATTATAAGAATCCATTGGGTTGTCCCAGCCATCAAAGTTACACGTATTGTGTACCCTATTTGGTTGTTGCAATCCAAGATGACTCATTATGTGACGGAGACACTTTATAACTTCCGAAATTTCTTCTTTCTTCTCAGGAACTGCAGAATTACCAAAGGTTACTTGATTTCGGATGCTGTTTCCTAAATTTTTAATGAAAACGTGAGCATCTTCTACAGATCTAGTTGTGAAATCTCCATTACTTGCTATATCAAAAGAGTGTCGGAACTCTGGAGTTATACCGCGATAGAAGATACCTAGCAGGTATTCCTCGGCATATCCATGGTGTGGACAATCTCTTTGGTATTCCCTAAATCTTTCCCAAGTATCTAAAAGATCTTCATCTTCTTTTTGTTTAAAAGTTCTTATCTTCTTTCTTAAGAGATTTGAACGATTTCTAGTGTAAAAACAATTTAGGAAAGCAGTTCTACACGCTGCCCATGTTTTTAGTGAAGCAGGTGGCAAAGATTTTAGCCATTTGCTGGCCTTATCTCTAAGAGAGAATGGGAAAATACTACACTTGTGGTAATCCCCATTTGCTGTAATGGTTGCACATAATTCTTCGAACGTCTCGATATGTCTATCGGGTTTTCGAATGAATAACCTGAGTATTGATTTTGTTGAACTAAATGGATATGGGGTACCTTAATTTCGGTTTTACCATCCTCAGGTAAGGCTGGTTGAATAGCTCTTCGATCTCCCATGAACTTTTCGAGTGAATCGAAACTTCCAATCAGTTCATCATCATCTTTGTTTTTGACCGATCCGATTAGCTCATTGTCATCATAAATCGGTTCTTCAAACTCGTCATCAGTCAGGTCATCATCGCTTGTATCACCATCCACACGATTTGGTGGATCACCAAGAGTTCCGGGAACATGTTCCCGGTCTCTCATTGCAGAGAAACCTGAAAAATTCAAAAGAAAAAGTAAAAATAAACAAGTGTTCTAATGGATTTTAGCTGGGATTCGCAACGAAACAAATTTAAGTCCCCGGCAACGGCGCCAAAAACTTGATTGCGAGCAAAAGCGGGGTTTGTTGTTTTGGTTTTACTAAGCTTCAGGTTTTAAATTTATAACCCCTAAATGTTTGCAAGTGCACAGATGTGCGCTGTAGTACTTAGGGTATCGATCCACAGAGACTTAGTTGTTTCAGTACGAATTCACTGCAACGCTTAAATCAGATTAGAACTAAAAAGGTTTTGGTTTTGGTTTTGGGTTTTTGTTGTCACTAAATCTAAACTAGAAAGCTAAACAAGTAAAAGCAATTGAAAGTAAAAGCAAATAAACGCAAGTAAAAATCGGTTAAACAAAAGCGAATGAAGGCAACTAAATGGCGATTAAACTAGGCGATTGAAAGCAAAGAACAAGCAAATGAAAAGCAAACTAAATTGAAGGTTGTAAGCAATGAAAGAAAAACGTTGGGGCTCAAGGGGTTTTCGCAGGGGTTCATGGTCTATGCTAGGTCGATTTTAAACAAGTGATAAAGGTAATCTACTACGTATTTTCTAGAACTCGAGGCACGGAAGTATGAATAGCCTACTTTCGCAGCACTAAACAACTATCTCTCGCAACCCTAATCAGTAGGTTTCCACTCTGATTCTGGAAGGGAGAAGATGCAATAGCAGAATAAGACTCATCAACATTCACAACTCAACTACAGGTAGGTTTCCACTCCTATAGAAGAATTGCTCGTTTCAGCCTAGTTCAGACAATCAATGAAATCTTTCGAAACATATCATATCAGATCGGCTTCTAAGTGGCCAGCAAAGAATCACGCAGTATAATCAATGGCAAACGAAGAACATCTAGAAGATTATAAATCCTAAATCTATCGATTCATAAGCAAAGAAACATGAAATTCCCTTTGAATAATCCCTTTAAACCCAACTGGGTAACTACTCAAACATATAGTAAACAATCATCACAGAGTATTGAAAGTTGCAGGAAATTAAAGAAAAGAAGGAAGAAGAACGAAGAACGGAGAAGCAGAAGGAGACGCGATGGTCACTCCTGCGGCGGCTCCTCTTCGAAGACGGCGGCCTCTCTCTCTCTCTAGGGTTTGTGTGTCTCACGAAAATCTAACTACCGAAAAGAACCTCCCTTTAGGAATGACCTAAAGGGGGTATTTATAGCTTCTGGGGTGGTCCTGGACACTTAGGGCTTCAAAAATAACAAAAGGAGTTGATCTGGGCTTTAATTAAGTCGTCGGGAAAGTGAACGACCAAAGTTCGCGGTCGCGGTGGCTCTACCCGCGGGAAAATGGGTGTTGGCCGCGGTCCCGGCACCTGCTCTCTTCCAGAACTGCATTTTCTGTCATTCTTGCATCGGGAGTATCTGAAGATCTAACCGTTGGATTGTCTCCAAACCAAGTGCATTGGAAAGATGGTTGGATCCTCTATGTTGTCTCAAATTTTGGGGGTGATCAGACGGTGAGAAGGTCTTCATCGCTTGTCATACTTCTGACGGTCTGCATTTATCCAAAATTGCTCATTTTTTCCAAATTGCATATCTTTTGCCCAAATTTCCTGTAAAGTCTTTTGAAACTCTATAACATTGGAAACACTTTAAAAACATTGAAAACAGAGTTAAAACACCTGCATAAGATACAATTATGATCCATAAAAGTGGTCAAAATACGGTGTTATCAACTTGTCCTCTTCTTCAGATCTTTGGGTGCTTATGGAGCAAACCAGTAGTTGATTGAGTGTTTTAGTCATCCCAGGAGGTGTATCAGACGCACAGCTGCTTGTATGAGTTAAACGGGACTGCTTTGGAACGTTTTTCCGGTTGGCCTTGACTGCAGGTGACGCGACCGCGGGAAAACAATCATGGGCCGCGGGTAAACCTAACACGACCGCGGGAGAAGGCTTCTTGGCCGCGGTCGGAGGCGACGCGATCGCGGGAAGATGTCTCCTAGTTGATTTGCTGCTGTTGCTTGCTTCTTTGCTTCCTGGATGATCTCCTGGGTCTTCTGGCTTAATGTACTTCCTCTCTGGACTTGAGTCTTTAGTTTTGGTTGCTGGAATCTGCTCTCCAAGTCCTTGCATGATCTCCTCAACCTTTTCTTCAACTTCATCAAGAGCATAGACTACTTTGTCCATGGTTGAGTCAAGCTCTTCGGTTTTGTCAATGACTTTGTAAACCTTCTCTGAAACTTCGACTGTGAAGTCATAAGACTCGTTCTTAGCTTCGTTTAGGGCGTTGTCCACATCATCAAGTTTGAAATCCAGGTCCATGACTTTTTTTTTGGTGTTGCGAAGTGATGGTGGTGTCGGTGTGTCGAGGCTGTTGTCAAGTTTTACCCTAATTGAAATCAATAGCCGCAAGTGCACAGTTGATCAATTGTAGTACTTAGGGATCGAATCCACAGGGAAGGAGGATCTTTTCCTGCAAAAAGCCTTTGAAATGAGTTAAAGTAAGGAAGTCTAGAACAAAAACGGTTTAGTGGGGGTTTGGTAGTGTGTTTAAAATCTAAAACGAAATATTAAAAGAGAATACGGAAATTAAATGACGTAATAACTAAACTTAACGAAAATGACTAAAAATGATAAAAACGGATATTCTAATGCTTAAATGAAAATGAACTAAAAAGGAAAGACAATATTGAACTAAAGCTTTAAAGAAAATCGGTGTAAAACAATGGAGAAAAAGGCAATGGGCTTCAGGGAAGTTTTCTCAGGGGTACGAACGATTCAAAACATTGCTAGAGAGGAAATTTCGTAAGATCTTAGCTTAAACTTTTCGAACTGGAGTCACGAACGTATGAATACGCCACTGTCGTGATCATAGACAACTATCTCTCTCAACCCTGACCAGTAGGTTTCCACTCTGGCCCTAGAAGAGAAGAGATGCATTATGTTTAAGACTCGTCCTAATTCACAAATCGCCCATAGGTAGGTTTCCACTCCTATGTTTGTTTTGCTCTCCCAAACTACATCTGATACCTGATGAACACTTTCGTGTCATCAAGCATCTGGATCAGATTGTAGTTCATGACGCTACTCTCATGCAGTAAAAACGAATTCAGAAGAAAAAGTTCTAAGATTCAGCTCAATAGCCAATGGAATCCTCATCAAACATATAAATCCCCATCGAAAATCCCTTAATCCCAACAATAAAACTACTCTGACATAATAAACGAAATCAAAGACATAGTATTAAGAAGTAGAATAGAAATCGAAATTGAAAAAGAAAGAACAAGGGTTCAAGAGAACAAATCTCTCTCTCCCTAAAAGCTAAAGCAAAAACAATGAAAATATGAAGTAAATAATTCGGTGGTCTAAGGTTACACGATTTCTAGGGCTCCTAAGACAGACATGTATTTATAGTGCTCAAGACCTCTCTAGACGTCACTTAGGGTTTCTCCAAATATGGGCTTCAGAAATGGGCTTTTTGGACTCGGAGGTTGAAGGCCGCGGTCGGGACAAGTGTGACCGCGGTGGATGAGTGGTTTGCCGCGGTCGGGATGCTCCTGACCGCGGGAAAACGCTTGTTGGCCGCGGGTGGAAGTGCTCGCCGGCTGGTTTACGGGACATCTTGCTCTTCGCGTATCTTTTGATTGAACCGTTGGATTGCCAAGCTGTAAAGTGCACTGGAAATCTGATACTTCCATCTTTAAGGTCTCCAAATTTGAGCTGGATCAGACGGTGAGAAGGCCTTCAATCAGGGGTGAACTTCTGACGGTTTGACTCTTTGCTGAAATCTGGTTTTCTATCCATTTTGTTAAGCTTTTCCCTAAGTTACCTGAAAAGAGTCTTGGAACTACAAATACTAGAAAAACGTGATAAAAGTACTTAAAAGCAATTAAAAACATAGAAAAAGTATTCCAAAACGTTCCATAAAAGTGGTCAAAATACGGTGTTATCACGAAGCTCATAGGTGTGCTTTGCTTGCTCTTCCGCCATGCTGTTGAACCTGTTAACGATCATAGCTGCGTCCTTGGTAGCTCGTTCTTATATTGAATTGACTTGTGAGGCTAGGTTATCGATCTTCTCATTGAAAAGTTTTGATATCCCGTCAATCCTTTCGTTTAGAGCAGCTGTAGCGGTTGCTTGAGCTTCTATGTACTGCCTGATCACGCCTTCAAGCTGAATCAATCTGTTTCTGAGCTGGACATTCTCATCACGGTGGAGGACCAGGTGAGGTAGGCAATACATAGGATATCTAGGGTTTGCCATTGGAGGTACGTAGGGCTCATTCTGGAACTTTCTGTAGTCTTCGGTTCGAATTTCTTCGTAGAGATCGCATAAGTACTGCTTCTCTCTGCGTCTGGTGGCTTGGGGAGTGTTATAGAAACCTTCCTCATAGTGTGTATTTCGATTTTTGGGATCCATATCTTCTGAAATGGAAACAAAATAACCGAAAAATAGAAATATGCAGAAAAAGGGGTTCTAGAGTCGATTTACCAACCTTTCTTGGGGTTTTGCGGAAAAGAAAATGCGTGTCTTCCCCGGCAACGGCGCCAAAAACTTGATGTGTGCTGTCGTGAGGGTTGTCAAGTTTTACCCTAAATGAAATCAATAGCCGCAAGTGCAAAGCTGATCGATTGTAGTACTTAGGAATCGAATCCACATGGAAGGAGGATCTTTCCTACAAAAGCCTTTGAAAGAAATATAAAGTAAGGAAGTCTATAACCAGGAAAGTTTTGTGGGGGTTTTTGTGGTGTATTTAAAATGTAAAAACGAATCTTAAAGAGAAGATACGAGAATTAAAATGACCTAATAAGTAAACTTAACGAAAACGGGTAAAAACGAGAAAAACGACTAATCTAATTGCTTAAATGAAAATCGATTAAAAAGGAATGAGAATATTGAACTAAAGCTTTAAATAAAAACGGTGTGAATCTATAAGGAAGGAAGTGCTGGGGTTCAGGGAAGTTTTCTCAGGGGTACGAACGATTCAAAACATTGCTAGAGAGTAAAATTGATAAGATCTTAGCTTAAACTTTTCGAACTAGAGTCACGGACGTATGAATACGCCACTTGTCGTGATCATAGACAACTATCTCTCTCAACCCTGACCAGTAGGTTTCCACTCTGGCCCTGGAAAAGAAGAGATGCATTATGTTTAAGACTCATCAGAATTCACAAATCGCCCATAGGTAGGTTTCCACTCCTATGTTTATTTTGCTCTCCCAAACTAGATATGACACCGGATGAACACTTTCGTGTCACCAAGCATATGGATCAGATTGTAGTTCATGACGCTACTCTCATGCAGTAAAAATGAATTCAGAAGAAAAAGTTCTAAGATTCGGCTCAAAAGCTCATGGAATCCTCATCGAACATATAAATCCCCATCAAAAATCCCTTAGTCCCAACAATAAAACTACTCAGACATGATGAACGAAATCAAAAACATAGTATTAAGAAGTAGAATAGAAACCGAAATTGAAAAAGAAAGAACAAGGGTTCAAGAGACAAATCTCTCTCTCCCTAAAACCTAAAACTTAAAAAGTATTCTAAAACAATAAGAACATATGAAGGCATACGAATTAGGGTTCCTAAAACATGTAATTATAGTGCTCAAGACATCTCTGGGCGTCACTTAGGGTTTCTCCAAATGAGGGAATCATTTTGGGCTTCAGAAACGGGCCTTCAGGCTCGGAGGTAGTTGGCCGCGGTCGGGATGAGTGCGATCGCGGGGAATGGGTGGCTGGCCGCGGTCGCGGTGCTTCTGACCGCGGGAAATGGTCTGTTGGCCGCGGGTGGAAATGCTTACCGGCTGGTTTACGGGACATCTTACTCTTCGCGTATCTTTTGATTGAACCGTTAAATTGCCAAGCTGTAAAGTGTGCTGGAAAGCTGATACTTCCATCTTTAAGATCTCCAAATTTGAGCTGGATCAGACGGTGAGAAGGCCTTCAATCAGGGGTGAAGTTCTGACGGTTTGAGTCTGGGCTGAAATCTGGTTTTCTATCCATTTTGTTAAGCTTTTCCCTAAGTTACCTGAAAAGAGTCTTGGAACTACAAATACTAGAAAAACGTAATAAAAGTACTTATAAAAAATTAAAAATATAGAAAAAGTATTTCAAAACGATCCATAAAAGTGGCCAAAATACGGTGTTATCAACTCCCCAAGACTTAAACCTTTGTTTGTCCTCAACAAAGCTGAAGCCTAAACTGGTTAAGTGAAAACAAAAATAGGAAATGCACAAATCTCAGAGATATGAACTCCTAAACTAGGACCAAAGATAGTACATCAATCCACAACTTAGTCTAGAAAATTCTCACCAATGCACAAGAGATACTAGTCCACTTTTTCCGTCATGCAAAACTTAAACAATCTAAATGTTGATTCCAGTCAACTAGCTCTCTACATTCATTAAGTTCAATAGTGAGTTCTCATTAAAGACATCATCCAGGGTAGACGGCGTTTGGCATTAAAAGGCTGTTTAAGTGGTGGAGTTAAAGTGGTTCGGGTTACCTGATGAATCTGGAGGATGCAAGATAATATGCAAAACCGCAAGAGAGATAAGGATCTGCTGATGACCGCAATTTTCAGTCACTTCTTCTTGCCAAATGTTGTTGCATAATCCTTCCTCCTTTGTTGTAAACAGGTATTCCCCCAGACTTAGATTCTTTCCGGAAATCAGAAAATGATCTCCAAAACTCCATAAAATCAGACTCCAGTTGCCTTGGGACTTAAAATTCGACCTCTCTAGACTCTCTAAGGCTTTTATTTCCTTTCTTTTCTTATTTTCGGATTTTTTTTTTTTTTGAGAAGGAAATGCCTTTTAAAGAGAGAGAGGCTAGAAGACGAGATTGTACCAAAATTTGAGATTTTTCTAAGGCAAACTGAGCTTCCTCTTGTGTTGAATCCTTCCGGGAACTTTTCCGGCAAATCGCAGGTCTCTGTCCTTGGTGACTGAAAACTGCGTCGTTCCTCTTTCTCTCCAAGGTTTTTGCACTTATCTGCATATAAGACAATAGAAAACAAGAGTGCATGTGGTTTGAAAGAGGATTGGTTAAGGTGGGGAACTAGCTAAAGATGAACTAGCCATTCAGGATCAACAGAGAGTGGTAAAAGGATAAAGGAGTCCTGAATGTATGATTCGTTTCCCTGGTCTAAAGCTTAAATGAGAAAATTAAGTCCAGATTAAGTCCAAATAAAACAGAGCTAGTGTATTCCTTCATCTAAATCGAAATCATTCAAATTCCTCTGGGGTACTTCGTTTCAAATGTGCTTAGCTACCGCCTAGTCTAGTCCTAAATCATGAATGAGCATGTCACTAGGAACAGTCTAAAAGCACACAGTCAACTATCATTGATTCATGTTCACCATTCCCTTTAAAACGTGTTTTGTTTTGAAAACCGATTTTGAAAAACTTTAAGGAAAATGCAAAAAGTTTAGATAATGCAAGACTCATGAAAGAAAAGTGGTTAGAGAGGGATGAAATCCTCCCCCAGACTTAAATCACATTGTCCTCAGTGTGAAACAAGTCGAGATTGGATGAGAAAAATGCATAGATAATCGAATTGGTAAGGCCAAAGAGAACTTACCTGGATCCGGGATGCTGGTGGAGATGAACCGGATTCATTCGAAGAGGTTTGGGAAGCTGATAGGTGGTGATGAAGGTGGTGTGGGGTGGTGAATGAGGTGGAGCCGGGATTGGTGAGGTGGAATGAGGTGAAGTGGGTGGTTTGGGGTCGGGTTTGATCTTAACGACCATTTGCCGCAGTCAAAGAGTCACGCGACCGCGGTAAACAGGTGCTTGGCCGTGGTCAGAAACTGATTGTGGTGGTGTGTTGTGGGTGTCAAGTTTTACCCTAATTGAAATCAATAGCCGCAAGTGCACAGCTGATCGATTGTAGTACTTAGGGATCGAATCCACAGGGAAGGATGATCTTTTCCTGCAAAAAGCCTTTGAAATAAGTTAAAGTAAGGAAGTCTAGAACAAAAACGGTTTTGTGGGGGTTTGGTAGTGTGTTTAAAATGTAAAAACGAAATCTTAAAAGAAAATACGGGAATTAAATAGCGTAATAACTAAACTTAACGAAAATAACTAAAAATGATAAAAACGGATATTCTAATGCTTAAATGAAAATGAACTAAAAAGGAAAGACAATATTACACTAAAGCTTTAAAGAAAATCGGTGTAAATCAATGGAGAAGAGAGCGTTGGGGTTCAGGGAAGTTTTCTCAGGGGTACGAACGATTCAAGACATTGCTAGAGAGGAAATTTTGTAAGATCTTAGCTTAAACTTTTCGAACTGGAGTCACGGACGTATGAATACGCCACTGTCGTGATCATAGACAACTATCTCTCTCAACCCTGACCAGTAGGTTTCCACTCAGGCCCTGGAAGAGAAGAGATGCATTATGTTTAAGACTCGTCCTCATTCACAAATCGCCCATAGGTAGGTTTCCACTCCTATGTTTGTTTTGCTCTCCCAAACTAGATCTGATACCTGATGAACACTTTCGTGTCATCAAGCATCTGGATCAGATTGTAGTTCATGACGCTACCCTCATGCAGTAAAAACGAATTCAGAAGAAAAAGTTCTAAGATTCAGCTCAAAAGCCAATGGAATCCTCACCGAACATATAAATCCCCATCGAAAATCCCTTAATCCCAACAATAAAACTACTCAGACATGATGAACGAAATTAAAGACATAATATTAAGAAGTAGAATAGAAATCGAAATTGAAAAAGAAAGAACAAGGGTTCAAGAGAACAAATCTCTCTCTCCCTAAAAGCTAAAGCAAAAACAATGAAAGTATGAAGTAAATAATTCGGTTCTCTAAGGTTACACGATTTCTAGGGCTCCTAAGACATGTATTTATAGTGCTCAAGACCTCTCTAGACGTCACTTAGGGTTTCTCCAAATGTGGGCTTCAGAAATGGGCTTTTTGGGCTCGCAGGTTGAAGGCCGCGGTCGGGACAAGTGTGACCGCGGTGGATGAGTGGTTTGCCGCGGTCGGGATGATCCTGACCGCGGGAAAACGCTTGTTGGCCGCGGGTGGAAGTGCTCGCCGGCTGGTTTACGGGACATCTTGCTCTTCGCGTATCTTTTGATTGAACCTTTGGATTGCCAAGCTGTAAAGTGCACTGGAAAGCTGATACTTCCATCTTTAAGGTCTCCAAATTTGAGCTGGATCAGACGGTGAGAAGGCCTTCAATCAGGGGTGAACTTCTGACGGTTTGACTCTGAGCTGAAATCTGGTTTTCTATCCATTTTGTTAAGCTTTTCCCTAAGTTACCTGAAAAGAGTCTTGGAACTACAAATACTAGAAAAACATGATAAAAGTACTTAAAATCAATTAAAAACATAGAAAAAGTATTTCAAAACGATCCATAAAAGTGGTCAAAATACGGTGTTATCAGAAACACGCGACCGCGGTCGAAGAGGCGTTTCCCGCGGTCATAACGTCTACGACTGCGGGGGCTTATTTCGCGGCCTCTTCCTGCTTCTTCTTGGTTCCTGCTGGGCCGAGCAGTCAAAGACCATACTTCTTTTTGGTTTTTTTTGGCTTTTTTATTTATAAGAAACACCTGAAACTAAGAAAAAGAAAAAGATCAATAGAAAAAGAAAGAAAAATCCTAAAGAAAATAATACCTAAATGGGTTGCCTCCCATTAAGCGCTTTTGTTTTAAGTCGTTTAGCTCGACTTCTGGTGTTGGACGTGGCTTAGTCCAATGAGGAAGACCTTGTCCTGAGACAAGTCTTTTTTGACATCTCCTTGCTTTGCCTGGCAGGTTCTTCGTCACTCCAAAGCTCTTCTTCAAACTCTTCTGTTGCAGAACGTTTTCCTGCTTTGCTGTTGTATGGGACAGCATCTGTGAAGACATCTTTGTCGATATTAGCAAATGAAATTCTCTGGTTTTGCCAGTCCATTATAGCTACGGAAGTTGCTAGAAAAGACCATCCGAGAATCACTGGATATGTTGCATCTCTCGTTTGACAATGTAGAAGTCGACATGCACTATGCAATCTCCTATTCTCAAAGGAATTTCATGAGCTATTCCTTGAGGTGTTGCATTTGAATCATCAGCTAGACTAATCTTTGTTCTAGTCCTGCGCAGGTGTTTAATACCAAGTCTCAAAGCAATTTCCTTGGACATCATGTTAAGACAAGCTCCAGAATCACATAGCACGTTTTTAAACATTTCTCCTCTAATAGAACAAGAGATAAGAAATTGACCTACACATTCAATTTTGTGAAGTGTTCGAACAGGTTTACCTCTTCTTGCATGATTGAACAAGTCTTCTATCTCAGGGATTGATTCCTTACTCTCACAGAAGTAATGGCCTATCATGAAGTCTTTGCAAGCTCTGGCAAAGGTGATTCCTTCAGGCAAATTTCGAACCACATCATTGAATTCGTCAAGTTTTTCCTTGCTGATTTTGTTGGTGTAGTGGCTGCAGTCTTCCGGCTTTTTGAGGTGAATCGCATAGACAGCTGCTTCTGGTGTTGTCATGCATCGAGCTTGCATAAAATATCTATGGATATCCTCTTTAGACTCCATGCAGTACCTGAAAAAGACTTGTAAACGACCAAGCTTCCAGATTTCATCAAAGCTTAGGTGAGCAGGGAATGACCTGACCACATTGTTGAACTCCATGAGCTTCTCTCTGCTGATGTTGTTGGTGATCCATTGAATTTCTCCTGAGCCGTCTTCTGAGGAATATCCTGCGTTTGGATCTTCTACAAACAACCCATACTCTTCATCTTCAGAGTATTGCTCTTCATACTCATCTTTACAAGACAAAGCCATGTTGCAGGGCCATGACTTGTCCTCTTCTTCAGATCTTTGGGTGCTTATGGAGCAAACCAGTTGTTGATTGAGTGTTTTAGTCATCCCAGGAGGTGTATCAGACGCACAGCTGCTTGTATGAGTTAAACAGGACTGTTTTGGAACGTTTTTCCGGTTCGCCCTGACTGCAGGTGACGCGACCGCGAGAAAACGACCATGGGCCGCGGGTAGACCTAAAACGATCGCGGGAGAAGGTGATAACACCGGATTTTGACCATTTTTATGGATCATTTTAATATCTTTTACATGTGTTTTTACTCCATTTTCAAAGGTTTTCAAAGGATTTCTATGTTTCCGGATTTTAAAAGACTTTTCAGGTAATTTGGGATAAAGAGGCACAAAATGGAACAAAAAAAATCTTTTGGATAAATGCAGACCATCAGAACTCTCAAGGAGAGACGAAGACCTTCTCACCGTCCGATCACCCTCAAAATTGGACAACTTATAGAAGAATCAACCAGCTTTCAAATGCACTTGGTTTGGAGACATTCCAACGGTTGGATCTCAAGATATTCCATTAGCCCCAGAGCCACGCGGAGTCGGCCAGCAACTCACGCGACCGCGGCCAACAAGCTATTTGCCGCGGTCAGAAGCTTCCCGACCGCGGTCAACAAGCCAATTGCCGCGGTCACAACACTCCCGACCGCGACATTCAAGCTCCAACTTAAAGTCCACTTATCTGAAGCCCAAACTCATTCCCAGCCTCAATTCAGGAACCCTAGAGGCCATGGAGTATTGGAGACTATAAATACATGTCATTTAGGTCGTTTTTAGCAACTACCCTTCATACTTTACAGAAACCCTTTTCCTTTAGCCGTTTTTATGAGATTTTTGTAGAAGATTGTTCAAGTCCGAGTTCTTCAATAGAGAAGCTTTCTTTATCTCTTTTCTTTACTGTTTTTCATTACTTTTATTAAAACCAATGATGATGTCGAACTCAGCCATGTCTGAGTAGATCCCTAGTTGAGCTTAGGGTTCCCGAAAGGGGCTCTCATAATCGATTAAGACATCTAGGTTTATAGATCTGGGATTTTGACATGTTCTCTGTTTATTCTTGTTCTTATTGCATGTATGCTTGATTGATCACCTAGTATCTGATCTACATAGTTAGTGTTTCGAAAGTTTTCATTAAGTATCAGCCCTAGAATGAAACAGGCGATTTTTCCGTAGGAGTGGAAACCTACCTGCGGCGAGATCGTGAGTATTGACGAGTCTTGTGCAGCTTTTGCGTTCTCTCCCTTCCAGTGCCAGAGTTGAAACCTACTGGTCAGGGTTGCGAGGAACAGTTGGTTATGATCACGACAGTGACGTAGTCATACCGCCGTACTCTAGCTCTAGAACCCATATATTGTTATCTGTCAATCCCAATCTATCTACACTAATGTTAAAACCAATTATGATCCCTTAGAGTTCCCAAAAGCTCAGCGTTTTTAGCCATAGTTTACAATTCCATCGATTTTTGCTTGCTTTCTTAGACCTGCATTTCAATTTCCTTAGTTCGTTATTTACTTGCTTTATTTACTTTTCATGCGATATTTTACTTGCCTTATTTTTGTTTAGTTCGATATTTTACTTATTCCATTTGCATTTCATTCGATTTTCTTTACTTGCTTTTTAGATAGATTTATTTGCTTTCTTTTGTTTTAGTTTAATTCGCAAAAAAAAAAAAAACAACCAATCCTTAAAACCAATTTAGTCTAGACATAAAGTTAAAAACCATAGAAGAATACCAAGCACACAAATCTCTGTGGATTCGATCCCTAAATACTACAACTGATTAGCTGTGCACTTGCGGCTTTCATTTGTTTTGTTAAGGGTAAAACTTGTTTCCTCACGTAGTTGACACGAGCACGCATCAGAAGGCTTCTTGGCCGCGGTCGGAGGAGACGCGACCGCGGGAAGATGTCTCCGAGTTGATTTGCTGATGTTGCTTGCTTCTTTGCTTCCTGGATGATCTCCTGGGTCTTCTGGCTTGATGTACTTCCTCTCTGGACTTGAGTCTTTAGTTTTGGTTGCTGGAATCTGCTCTCCAAGTCCTTGCATGATCTCCTCAACCTTTTCTTCAACTTCATCAAGAGCATAGACTACTTTGTCCATGGTTGAGTCAAGCTCTTCGGTTTTGTCAATGACTTTGTAACCCTTCTCTGAAACTTCGACTGTGAAGTCATAAGACTCGTTGTTAGCTTCGTTTAGGGCTTTGTCCACATCATCAAGTTTGAAATCCAGGTCCATGACTTTGTTTTTGGTGTTGCGAAGCTCATAGGTGTGCTTTGCTTGCTCTTCCTCCATGCTGTTGAACCTGTTAGCGATCATAGTTGCGTCCTTGTGATACGATCCTAGGTGATCAACTCTGAAGCAAGGGCAATAGATGTAGCGATTTGGTGGATGGTATGGCAGCGATGATGCGATGGAGTGGTGATGGTGGCTGGTGGATCAGATAGATGGTTTGAGATGGTGGCGATGGTGAGAAGATCGATTGATGGTGTGGTGATGATGAGATGATATCGATGGAATGGAGAGATAGAAGAATCTCTTGTAAACGAATTAGTTTTTAAGAGATTCGAATTGCAGAGTTTTTAGTTCTCAGAAATCAAAGAGAGAAGAAAACGTTAAAAGTTTGATCAAAATTCTTCACTGAATAACACTTAGGCGATTTTCTCTAATTTATAGACTAAGAGAGAATATCGCAGCCCTAATACAAATCTACATGAAGTTTGAAATAAAAACAATACGAAGTTTGATTTAAAAATAAAACAGCGAGGCGTCCCTTCTAAATCCTAAGTGGTGCGCCTAAAACAACTAGTGCACAAGTCATTGTGATTTTGCACGTTATTACCCATTAGTAACAACTTCTAAGTAACTCGACGTAGCAATGATTTCTGCCTCGTTAAAAACCTTGGAGAAGAACCTCCTTGCCTTCCAAAATCCTCACAAAGGAAAAGAGTACAGAATCATCACCTAAGTTACCTAGTCATTGTTACTGATAACTAAGAGTTTTCAGGCTCTTAGAAGGGTTATCAATCCCCTTGTCAAAGTAGTATAAGGGGTGTCAAACCAAGCTTGTAAACGAGACACTAGCCTATGTCATTTGTTCACTTAAGTCAAGACAAGATGATAAAAGTTTGGTGACGATGATTAACAGGCAAATGAGCAATAAAGTTAAATAAAAACAGAGATTTAAACTAATCAAGATGCAAATAACAAACAGGTGATTCAGATGATGGTAATGAATGATAAAGGCAGAAGCTTTAGACAGGATATTTGACTCGGGTGCTTCCAAGTTAGACTAAGGGGCTAATGAATCATTTTATCAAGCGATTTCATTTTACTTTGAATTCAAGGCACGTTAATCTTCTCATGAAAGTATAAACGTCTAAACTGATCCTCTTTCATACCAAAATCCCTTTTGAGAAGCACAAATCAGTCAGCAATAAGAATCGGTTCAAAAACGTCATTTAAGAGAACAAACTATCACTCTCGCGATGAAAGACTCTTAAACCCTTAACCGAGTGGTTCAGACATTTCTACAAACACTTCTGATGCGAGATATGTCTCAGATCTGAACCTCAAGTGATCTGCTTGGATCCAGCATAGAGATCTCGTCGGTTAAGGAATGAAACATGCAAGACTAGACACCTAAACCCATTAATCCACCTTGAAAGCACCCTAATCTACCTATCTAAAGCCGCTTAAACGACTACTCACTGATCATAACGAGCTCACTAAGTCCTTTGCAAGACGTGTAGCTAGTCATGATAAGGAGTTTGATGTTGGATGATAAAAGAAATAAAGAAAGAACAAGATTCTGATGAAAAAACGAGATATCGGATTAGATTAATCAAATTTTACAAAAGAGGCAAGTTCTTAGAGCTAAAAACAGATAAGAGATAAGATAACTAGGTTTTTAGTCTCAAAATGTATTTATAGCAAAGGGAAAGTGTCGCAGGTCAGCACGGAACAAACCGGGTACTGAACCGCCTTCTTGGGTTGATGGGTGAGTGCCACGGTGTGTCGGAAAGTGAAGCCGAGGTCTTCATGCCGAGGCGTGCACGTGAGTCAGGATCCAGATGAAGATCTCGTGAAGAACACGTCAAGAACATGTATGAACCCTAGTCTTTGATCTATCCTCACGTGTATGTTCTTGAGCCATTCTGTTCTTGATTCTGGGTTCGTGACAAGGGACCTCGGGATAAAATGTCGAAGGGTCATGATGTCGAGGTGCTTGGGAGAACACAGTCCGGCATGCACGCCGAGGTCGTTACACCGAGGTGTACTTTCAACACTTAGTCGTTTCCAGCTTCAGTTCTTACGTATGCATGCCTCGATCTAACCATGCCAAGGCTTTGGCACGAGGTCTAGTCCAGAATACTTCCAAGATATGAGCCTCGACTTGAGTGACGCCAAGGTAAAGATACCGAGGCTTGTGAAAATACTTAGTGCGTATCGCAACTCTTTTAGGCTTGTATCGACCATATCACCTTCCGGAAGCAGTAACTTTCAGCACACGACTCCAATTGCTCTGGGACCAGTTCCACAGTCAAGATGACTCAATAAGCTCGAACTTTGGTGAAGAAACCATCGGAGCTTGGGGAGTGGAAGGCTTCCTGGATTTAACATCTTTGCGCCGCATTGAAATCACCGGAAAATAGACTTTTAGACCGATGTGAACTCCGGAGACCCTATCTTCCAAAACTTTGCTCCGAATTGAGCGATTCCAAATGCTCTGAGAAGATCTTCCATGGATCTCGAACTTTGGTGAAGACCGGGTAAGCTGGTTCGGTCTGGAGGGGCTCCGTCCGCCATGATCTTTGAAGTTCGCCGTTCAGTTCTCGGGTACACGCAATGCTGGTGAATGCTCCGGAAGCCATATATTTCTCTCCACTGGTCCGAATTGGATGATTCCAACTGTTCTGGAATCTTTGCTTGATTATCTCCAACTTTGGTGAAGACCCCGCCAACTGATTCGGACCGGAAGGTTCCCCGGATCTCTGAATTGCGCGGCCAAGGACAACTTTTGGTCGTAAAAACCTTCCCGCGGTAAGAAAAATGGCCGAGGGCTGTGTACCGCGGTAAGCTTTTTGGTCGTAAAAATTCTTGCCTCAGTCAAAAACTTGTCCCGTGGTATTTTTGCACTCGATACTCGATTCTGGCCGATCGGTAAGGTTTTTGGCCGGTAATGAGCGTCCGGTAAACATTTTGGCCGAGGTTTCCGACCAGCCGGTACGAGATTTGGCCGAGAAATTTCTCCAAGCGGTTTTCACCATTTTTGACCCTTTTCTTCACCGTTTTCTTTTCTGTTCCTCTTCTTAGGCTCCAATTGGTCTCCAAAGCTCCTGATAAAGACTTCAAAACATGCAAAACTCTTTGGGACCTAATGCAAGCCCTAAGTCCTATTTTAACGCCTAAAGACTCAATTTACATGAGAAAACACATGATGAGGACTCTATAATGCAATCTAAATGATGTAAAATATAGACATATCAACTCCCCCACACTTGTCCTTTGCTTGTCCTCAAGCAAAAAGAACAAATGAGAGAGAGAGGTTGTAATGCAGATGGAGCTCATATTTCCTTTTTAGAGAGAAATGACCACAAGAGAACTCGGATTCATGCTCAAATATGCAATGCAAAGCTATACTCGGATATTTTCCAACTAAAACACGGAATCTCCACAAGTCATTATCACATTCAACTCTTTCACATTCATTAAGTTCGTAACTGGTGAATCAAATGATGCAATGTTCAAATAGGCTGGCTTTGCTAGGGTAAGGTCATGAGATAAAAATGATCTCATCAATATTCAAGCGGGTGCAATGCAACAAGGATCTCTCTATGAACGACCGAACTTTGGTAGAATGCTAAAGGTAAAAAGCAACCGATGCATACAAGGGCAAGACTCATCACACCCCACACTCCACTCAAAGCGTTTCTCACTTGCTCACCCTCTCAGAATCCTCACTCTTCACAATCGTTTTCTTTTCACTAGGGGACTCGCCTTTTTCTTTCATTTTCAAGTCTTGGTTTTCACTTATTCACACAGCTCTTTTCTTTCATAGCGTATAGCCTCTTTCATTTTCATTTCAGAACACTTGAGCCTTTGGCTTCTTTTCATTTCAGAGCTTATCTTTTCACATCCAAGACTTAATTCATTTTCATTCATTCCCCTAGCTATTTCCACTCTCACTTTTCCACTCAGCTCACCTTTTTCCACTCACCAACAAGTCTTTTCCCCCACACTTATTTCTCACCAATACTCTTGGTTCCTTGATGTTGGAACATACCACTCAATGACCCAAACCCTTGTCGCTCTAAACCTAACACTTTCTGCTAAGTTCAGTCCAAGGTGGCCTTACAATTCTCACACAAACATGGGCTCGAAAGAAAGATGGGTTCAAGGTGAGGGAACTGATCCATGATGCGGATTCAGCTACTTGAGCTAAGTAAGGAGGGTGGTAAAAACAACGATTCTAGCTCAAGTATGTATATCGGTATCCACAAGCCTATTTAAGCAATGCATCAAAGGATATTTTCATTTCAAGTTCAGGGTTATCACTTAGCTAGAGTTGAGTGTAATTCAGACTTGCTTCTCAGATTCAAATCGTTTCAAGCTTTACAAGCACATAATGAGTTTCACAAGCATATTTAGTTCAAGTTCTCAAGTGATTTACTCTCTAGGAAAAAATCTATCATTGCTCCTTGCACTGATGCAATCCTACATGATGCAACTAGACTTGATCTTAAAATGCGAGATGCAACTAGAATGATGTAATTTATCACATGTATTAAGCTAAATGAGACTCAAGAATGCAAAAGTCAAATAAGAACAAAGAAAACAAGATCAGAAAACACAAAGCTCCTCCCCCACACTTAGATAACACAGTCCCTTGTTTTATAAAAGCGTGTGAGAGAAGTGAAAAGACAAACTGAACGAATGCAAGATGATATATACAAGATGCATATGTACAAGGTTTGAAGTCGATACCTTAGTCGGAGAGGCCGGATCCCAAGTAGTGCGAGGGATTCGATGTTGAGCAGGATGGAGTTGGCTGACGTGGTGAGCTGCTTTCTGAGGGTTCAGGCAGGAAACTCGTGGCTGGATCGATCCAGTCTTCTTTGCCCGGTGGAAACTCCGGGTTCCTCGCGTTTGAGCTTTCTCCAACTCCTTCTTCTGTAATCGGTGCGGTTGAGGTCGCTGAGTTCTTATCCGGTGAGGATGGCCTCGTGAGCTGCTTTACCTTCTTCTTCAAATGCCTCACACAATCCACCAATGCGTGGATGGTTTTGTCTTGCCACTTACACCACTTTTGGAGGGTGTTCACTCGCGAATACAGCTTCTTGGTGTGGTATTCAGGTTCACCCCACACTTGCGGATCAAAGTGATAGCGGCCTGCTCCGATCCTTCTCTCATAGTGTCTCTGCTCCTCGTTATCACAATCTTCCGGGCCATTAGTGTTCTCGGGTTTGCTGGGTGCTGCCTTGGTGCATTTGCGTGTTGGTGGGTCGAGAGCTGGGTTATACAACTGGTCTTTGAGAACGTAGAATGAGACGTTACACTGCTTGTCGAGCATGGTGAGGCTTCAGTTAGGCAGTAGAACCTGCGTGCCGTCTCTATGCAGTAGGGTGAAGTTGTAAACCCATTTATCCCCTGACTTGCCTCCGAAGAAACCACTTTTGCTTAGGTATAACTCATGAATGAGATTCGGCTTCTTTGGTGAATCAGGGAATATAAACCCTTGAGCCCTCAGGATCTTGGTGACTATCCAACCGTTCTGAAGTCTTCTTGCTCCTCGCTTCTTGTGGTCGCACCATACATTGTGCCGATAAGTGAGCATTTGAATGGCAAAGAATGCACCCAATGATGGTACATGCAGGGGCCCTTGGAACTCTTTCTTGTTCTTCATTTGAGTGATGAACGGCTTCAGTCCGAGTCCCAATAGTTCAAGCTCGGCCATGTGAATAACACCAGGGTTAAAGGTCGAGAAGAATGTTGATGCTAGGACGCGGTTTGTGTATCTGATCGCAGGGTTCCTTATGCAGCTTGTCTTGCTCTTGCCTCCGAGGTAAGGTCCAAAAGATATTGTTTCGCACAAGGCGGCTAACTCATCACGAGGGTACACAAACTTGTCAAGCGAGCTTCCATTCCTTTCAAACCCAAAGATTTCATCAAGCTCCTTGAAACTGACCTTGTAGTGCACGCTATCCATTTCAAACTCAATGTGGCCGAATCCTTTGCCATGTAAATGCTTTGGATCTCTCTTGGGGTAAATGATGACCTCCAGGGTTGCAAGAAACTGCTGTGTAATCCCTTCATAGGCAACATCGCTCATCTCAAAGAACTTTGCCAAGCCCATATTCTCAAAAATGAGGGTCACGTCATCACGTATCTCAAGTTTCCTCAGCAACTCCAAATCACGGAATCGACCTTGAGCCACTCTTATTGAGTTAAAGTGGTCCAAGTATTCCTCAGTAGTTGGGAAGTGTTCTTCCTCGGGCTCGGCCTTTGGTTCTTTCTTGGACTTTTTGTCACCGTTGTCTACATAAGGGACTAAGGCTCTGGGCTCGTCGTCATCAGATCCCACAGCTGCCTTCTTCCCGTTCCTCTTTGACTCGAGAGCTGGTGCCAGAGTGAGCTCAGTATTTCTTGCTCGTTTGGGGGTTGGCTCGTCGTCGGGTCGCATCGAGGGTTTCTTGCTGGTCTCTCCAATACGTGGCACGGCAAAGGCTTTACCCTTCAAAACTCTCTTCTGGCCCGCACTTCGGTTTGTCTCGTGGGTAGGAACGGTTCAGTCTCCGGTCATCTGCAAGGGAGATTCTCAAAGAAACCGTCAGAGCCAAGTATATCGTTAAGCACATGTATCTCAAGATTGGCAAGTACAAAACTTTTTCTCTAGCAGAACTGATATTCATAGCTTTTTCAAACATCAACGAAAGTAAGAACAAGCCAGAAAAACTGATTAGAGACAAGTTATCTAGACATTTCAGCTCAAACACACAAATCATCATTAAGACCGATTCCAAGCACATTTTCTCAAGAATTTTAAAAACTCAAGAATAAGTGATATTAAATGCAAAGACCGGTTTTTCGTGTGTTGTCTAGCCTGGTGGAATTTACAAAATTGTTCCCAAAGGCCGATATACTCTAAAAGAATCGATTCCACATTTTCCAAACATTTAAGCTCGCAAGGAATGAAGGAAAAAGATGAGTCCTTTAAGATGCAAATACCTTTGGGAATGCAAGATGTAAGCTGAATGAGATGCTTATGCAGAGTAGACAACACCCTAACGAGTCTAGAACGCTTGGAATCACGCAAAATGAACGAGAGATGAGTGAGTTGTGTTCGTGAAATGCAGAGAAAAGAGTCAAGAGGGCAAACTCTGCGTTTTGGCCAAGTATGGAGGTTGGTATGGACTGGAGCGCGCTTTCCAGCTGGCATTTGGACTGTTGTGGGACTGGTCCCCCCTTCTGCTCCAGCTCCAGCCGTTGACCGCGCCAAAAACTACTTTGACCGAGTGTTCAAATTCAAAATGCCGCACAACCCTTCAAATGGACGCGGTATGGGGATGACGTGGGCTGTACGGACCAAGCCAAATTTTCTCGTGTTACTCTGAGCTGCCTCGACTTGTTCCACCCCGAGGGTACCAAGCCGAGTTGTCTGAGCCCATGCCAACGAGTAAATCCCCATAGCTTTCACGTCTTTTCTTTGGACCTCGCAAAGCCTCTTCTTCGTTCTAAGTGTTTCATGTGTTCTTGCTTTTGATCATTTCTTGAAACCGAGTGCATCGGCACGCTCCACCACGAGGGCATCATGCCGAGGTCACTTGTTTTTCGCAAAGAACACGTGAGGCTTGGGGGTTTAAACAGGCTGGCCTTGGTGTAAACTGGTCGCGGCCTCGGATCAAGGTTTTTGACCGTTTTAAGTGAACATCGCCCCGTGAGCCTCCCCCACACTTAGTTATTTTACCATAGCACTTCTCAGACACGACCATGATGAAATTAAGTCGAGGAATCTAGCTGAGGTTCTCAAGCTTTCACTCGGTAAAAGATGACCATGGTATGAATATACCGAGGGTCGATACCGAGGCTATGTATTTTCTTTGACTTAATTCATCAGGCCGTGTCTTTTTCAGGCTTTCTCTCACTTTCACCCTCAAGGTTCACTGTCTATCTCCTGAAACACTTAACAAACCCTTCAAAAAGCTTCAAATAAAAAGAAAAAGAAGATGAAAAACGAAATATGTACATGGATAAGCTTGGGGTGTCTCCCAAGAGCACTTTGTTTAACGTCGCTAAGTTTGACTTTTCATACCTTTTCAGGCTGATTCCGGTTCAAGTAGAGGAACTGAGGTAGCTCCCTCCCTTGTTTCTGATGCCAAGTAATGCTTTACCCTTTGGCCGTTTACCACAAAGCCTTGTCCATCTTTTCCTTTCAAAACCACGGCTCCAAAGGGTCTTACTTCAAGAATCGTGAACGGACCGGACCACCTAGACCTCAGCTTCCCAGGGAACAGCTTGAGTCTTGAGTTAAACAACAGAACTTGGTCCCCTTCTTTGAACTCTCTCTTGTGTATCTTCTCGTCATGGAGCGCCTTGGTTCTTTCTTTATAGATCTTAGAGCTCTCGAAAGCATCTAACCGGATCTCCTCAAGCTCATGAAGCTGTAAAACCCTCTTCTCTTGTGCGGTCTTAATGTCAAAGTTCAGAAGTTTCACTGCCCACAAGGCTTTGTATTCCAACTCAATCGGTAGATGACAGCTATTCCCATAGAGCAAGTTAAACGGTGAGGTTCCAATGGGGGTTTTGTAGGCGGTTCTGTAAGCCCACAGAGCATCGTCAAGTTTCTTGCTCCAATCCTTCCTGGATGAGTTCACGGTCCTTTCCAAAATGGCCTTTATCTGATGGTTGGAAACCTCCACTTGGCCGCTGGTTTGCGGATGATAAGGGGTGGCCACCTTGTGCTTTACTCCGTGCTTCTTCAAAAGACTCTCAAGAGTCTTGTTGATGAAATGGCTTCCCCCATCACTGATGACTACTCTTGGTACTCCAAACCGTGGGAAGATGATACTCTTGAAGAGTTTTACCACCACTTTTGAATCGTTGGTCGGAGATGCAACCGCTTCAACCCATTTACTCACATAATCCACTGCTACAAGGATATATTGATTCCCATATGAGCTTACAAAGGGACCCATGAAGTCAATGCCCCAACAGTCGAAGACTTCTACTTCAAAGATTGGGTTTTGGGGCATTTCATTCCTTTTGGATATGTTTCCGTGCCTTTGACAAGCTTCACACCTCGAGACCACTTCCTGGGCGTGTTTGAACATGGTCGGCCACCAAAAACCGCTCTGTAGAACCTTCGAAACTGTCTTGAACGCACCTAAATGACCACCATACGATGAGCCGTGGCATTCTTGTAACACTGGATGGATCGGACTAACATGAGATGTTCCTCGGGTAAAGCATCATCTATGGGGACCTGTTCTTCAATCCTCAGCCTTAAGAGGTGATCTGCGGCTCCGTTTTCAGTGCCCTTCTTATCAAGTCTCTCCATGTCAAATTATTGGAGCAATAAGACCCATCTCAAAAGCCTCGGCTTAGCGTCCTTCTTAGGCATCAGGTACCTCAAGGCCGCGTGATCTGTGTAAACTGTGACCTTTGATCCCACTAGATAACTCCTGAATTTGTCAAATGCAAACACAATGACAAGCATTTCCTTCTCGGTGGTGGCATACTTTTCTTGAGCCGAGTCCAAAGTGCGGCTGGCATAGTAGATCACATGGAGCTTCTTATCTTTCTTCTGTCCCAAGACAGCTCCTACAGCATAATCAGATGCATCGGTCATCACTTCAAATGGTAAAGACCAATCAGGGGCTTGTACAATCGGTGCATTGATCAAAGCCTCCTTGATTCTCTTGAACGCTTCCTCACATTCTTCATCAAAGTTGAAATCCACTTCTTTGCACAATAACCTGGTCAAAGGCCTGGCTATCTTGGAGAAATCCTTGATGAACCGTCTATAGAACCCAGCGTGGCCAAGGAAGCTTCTTATTCCTTTCACAGAATTCGGGGCTTGTAAGTTCACCATCACCTCGATCTTGGCCTTATCCACCTCGATGCCTTTCTCTGATACCTTGTGTCCCAAGACAATGCCTTCTTGGACCATGAAATGCCACTTTTCCCAGTTTAAGACAAGCCTATGCTCCTCACACCGCTTGAGAACCTGAGAAAGATTAGCAAGACATTCGGAGAAAGAGGAGCCGTATACGGAGAAGTCATCCATAAACACCTCAACTTTCTCTTCAATTAGATCAGAGAAAATGTGCATCATACATCTTTGAAAAGTGGCCGGTGCATTACACAAACCGAATGGCATTCTTCTATAAGCATAAGTGCCATAAGGGCAGGTGAATGTCATTTTCTCTTGATCTCGGGGGTCTATAGGTATTTGAAAGAACCCCGAGTATCCATCGAGAAAACAAAAATAAGGATGATTAGCTAACCGTTCAAGCATTTGATCAATGAATGGTAAAGGAAAATGATCTTTTCTTGATGCAGAATTCAATTTCCTATAGTCAATGCACATGCGATGGCCGGTTATAGTTCTTTGGGCTATGAGTTCATCCTTATCGTTTTTCACCACCGTGATCCCACCTTTCTTGGGCACAACGTGTACAGGAGATACCCACCGAGAGTCAGAGATTGGATATATTATCCCTGCCTCAAGGAGCTTTAGTATCTCCTTCTTAACCACCTCTTTGAGGTTCGGGTTAAGTCGACGTTGGTGCTCAATAGAGGACATGGCTTGGTCCTCTAGGTGGATCCTGTGGGTGCATATATCAGGAGAGATTCCTCTAATGTCAGCCAAGGAATACCCTATGGCTCTCCTGAATTTCCTTATTTCACTAAGTAATGCACGTTCCTCATGCTCAAGCAAGTTATCGTTTATGATAACAGGAAAAGTAGAGTTTAGACCTAAGAATGCATACCTGAGCCCTGTTGGTAGAGGCTTGAGCTCAACAGGGGGTGCGTCTGCCTCATTCCAATCGGCATCAAAGCTGCATTGGCCCGGAACAGCTTCCTCGGCCTTTGCTTCAATCTCGCGCGGTTTACCATCGGCCTCGGTATGAGTTGTCACGGCCATGATATCCCGAGGTGTCTCTTCTTTTCCCTTTGACTCCTCGCTTTCTAGAATGTCGAGGCTGCTCGTGTGGAGCTCCAAAAACCTCGCCTCAGCTCCAAGTTCCCTCGGTTGGTCCAAAAGACGCTTGTACACCTCGCTTTCCTCGTTCAAGTACCCGTGCTCGCTTTGTTCCCGCGTTAAGACCACTTGTAACGGATCCTCTGCGTTCAACTCTTCAAGGAGCTCATCAGCCAGCTCCTCCATTACCTCCACGTAGAAAACCTGACCTCCAATGGTCGGTTTCTTCATCATTTCCTTCACGTTGAACTTCATAGTCTCGGAACCGATGTGTAGTTCAATCATTCCTCCTCTCACATCTATTATGGCTCCTGCGGTTGCTAAGAACGGTCGGCCCAAGATGATAGGGTCTAATGGTTCCTCGTCCATCTCAAGAACTATGAAGTCCGTGGGGATTTCTATCTCACCGATCCTCAAAGGTAGATCCTCAAGCAACCCCACCGGTAATCTAACCGATCTATCAGCTAATACAAGAGAGATCTTGGCTGGCTTGTAGCTTTTGTATCCCAATCTCTTGGCCACCGTGTAAGGCATTAAGCTCACAGAAGCTCCAAGGTCACATAAACAGTTTGAGAACTTCAGGTGACCTAAAGCACACGGCAAAGTGAAGCTGCCCGGATCGGATAGCTTCCTTGGTATAGATCTTCTTTGTATTATGGCACTGCACTCATGGCTCAGTATCACCATACCCTGGAGCTCCTTTGTCTTGTTGAGGATCGTGTCGTTTAGAAACTTCCCAAGCTGGGGTATAGCTAAGAAAGCATCTATAATGGGTAAGGTGAGTTGCGTGTTCTCCAAGTGTTTCTCAAAGACCGCCTTGGCCTTGTCTAGGATTTTCTTTTTGAAACGCCCTGGGAACGGTATCTTGGGTTGATAAGGTGGTGGTGGAACATAGGGCTTTTCAAGCTCGGTTGTCTTTTCCACCTCTTTTCCTTTGTCCTTGATCGGTTCCTTCTCTAAGACCGCTTCTTTACACGCATCGTCTGAGGCTGCCTCCCCCTCTAATTGCTCATTGGCCTCAATGAGCTTTGTCTTAGGCGTTGGAGTTTGTAATTCATTACCACTCCTCAATGTGATGGCGTTCACATACTCTTTAGGGTTCGGCTCCGGTTTACCTGGTAAAGCCGGGCCTCTTGATGATGTAGAAGCTTGATTCTGCTTAAGCTCTCTGATATCTTGCTGCATTGTCGCGTGCTGGCTCTCAACCCTTTGCTGGCCCTGTAACAGTTGCTGTAGTATCCCACAGACGTCGTTCCTCATTTGATTCTGACCCGTTCCCTGAATCTGTTGTTGATTACCCATCGGCTGCGGATGGAACCCTGGTGGAAACTTGTGTTGCTGCGGTTGGTTGTTGAAGTTGTTACTCTGAGCCGCTTGATTCTGCTGAGTGTAGTCGTGCTGTTGCCCACTGAACTGTTGCTTGGGCTGGAA
Source organism: Eutrema salsugineum (assembly GCF_000478725.1). NCBI lineage: Eukaryota > Viridiplantae > Streptophyta > Magnoliopsida > Brassicales > Brassicaceae > Eutrema > Eutrema salsugineum. The sequence continues at coordinate 14,197,939 of NW_006256547.1, forward strand.
GGTATTCTGAAAAGGAGCCTTTTGAGCATAGCTTTGTTGTTGTTGTTGAGCAGGGTACACTTGGTCTTGAGGGTTAGCTACATTCGGGTTTCTGTATGAGAGGTTTGGGTTACTGTTGTAGTTGTTAAACCGCTGATACCTCTGCTGATTCCCTATGTAATTCAGCTCCTCTTGTGTTAGACCATCTTCATTAACATTGTCAAAACTTGGCCCTTGCTCATCAAACTCGCCTACAAAGTGTATTGGCTTTTGAGTCGCCATCAAAACCTTGTCAAGCTTACTCTGAAGCTCTCTTATATCCTTTTTCATGCGCTGTTCATCACTAGATCCCTCTGTACGGTTTGCTCTATCAAAGTCCTCTCCATACGTGTCGTTGGACATGGCTAGGTTCTCAACTAGTTCCATTGCCGCAGTGATCTCTTTTCCAAGAAAATTCCCATTTGAAGCTGTATCGAGTTGGTTTCTGATCTTGGGGAGTGCACCTCGGTCTAAAGTACTCAAGAGGGATGCCTCTGAGAAGCCGTGGTGTGGGCATTGGTTAGTGTAGCTTCTAAACCGTTCCCAAGCTTCACTAAAGCTCTCGTTATTGTGCTGCGTGAAACTTGAGATCTGATTCCTGAGCTTAGCCGTGCGTGATGTGGAAAAGAACTTTGATAAGAACGCCAGTTTACACTGCTCCCAGGTTTGTATAGAACCCCTCGATATATTCTTTTCCCACTGGTGTGATTTATCACCGAGGCTGAAAGGGAACAAGCGTAGCTTGAAGCTATCTTCGGAGACGCCATTTATCTTGGTTAAGTCGCAAAACCGATCAAATTGATCTAGATGCTCGAGAGGGTCTTCTCCAGCCAGACCGTGGAACTTTGAGTTTTGCACCATATTGAGCAGGGAAGCTTTAACTTCAAAGTTGTTGTTTTGAACTGGTGGAGCTTGAATCCCAGCTCGGTATTGGTGCGCATTAGCTCGGTCATTCTCTCCAACACAGATTGGAGGATGTTGTCTCTGAACTTGGGGAGGTGGCGGATGAACATGATGGGCTTGTTGTTCATTTCTATTCGCTTGGTGTTGGTTTTGCTGAGCAAGCCGTTCGTTTCTTTGAGCCTGTTGCTGATTAACATAGGCTTGTTGTTCATTTCTTCCTGCCTGCGCCTGATTAGCCTGAGCCTGGTGCTCGGCTGCCTGAGCCTGTTGCTCCATTCTCTGTTGTTCGGCCATTCCAAGTCTGTCAAAGTGTCGTTCTCTCTCGTGAGCTCGCCTTTCTAATCTGTCGATGTTATCGTCGTATGGGAAAAGCGATCCTCTGCTCCGAGACCTGGTATTCATGCACCTGAAAACAAAACAAGAACTTGGAAAGAAGTTAGTAAAACAAAGGAAAGAAAAGCTTGAACTCAAGAACAAACAAGAGACTAATGCTCCTACAAGTTGGCAACGGCGCCAATTGATAACTAAGAGTTTTCAGGCTCTTAGAAGGGTTATCAATCCCCTTGTCAAAGTAGTATAAGGGGTGTCAAACCAAGCTTGTAAACGAGACACTAGCCTATGTCATTTGTTCACTTAAGTCAAGACAAGATGATGAAAGTTTGGTGACGATGATTAACCGGCAAATGAGCAATAAAGTTAAATAAAAACAGAGATTTAAACTAATCAAGATGCAAATAACAAACAGGTGATTCAGATGATGGTAATGAATGATAAAGGCAGAAGCTTTAGACAGGATATTTGACTCGGGTGCTTCCAAGTTAGACTAAGGGGCTAATGAATCATTTTATCAAGCGATTTCATTTGACTTTGAACTCAAGGCACGTTAATCTTCTCATGAAAGTATTAAACGTCTAAACTGATCCTCTTTCATACCAAAATCCCTTTTGAGAAGCACGAATCAGTCAGCAATAAGAATCGGTTCAAAAACGTCATTTAAGAGAACAAACTATCACTCTCGCGATGAAAGACTCTTAAGCCCTTAACCGAGTGGTTCAGACATTTCTACAAACACTTCTGATGCGAGATATGTCTCAGATCTGAACCTCAAGTGATGTGCTTGGATCCAGCTTAGAGATCTCGTCGGTTAAGGAATGAAACATGCAAGACTAGACACCTAAACCCATTAATCCACCTTGAAAGCACCCTAATCTACCTATCTAAAGCCGCATAAACGACTACTCACTGATCATAACGAGCTCACTAAGTCCTTTGCAAGACGTGTAGCTAGTCATGATAAGGAGTTTGATGTTGGATGATAAAAGAAATAAAGAAAGAACAAGATTCTGATGCAAAAACGAGATATCGGATTAGATTAATCAAGTTTTACAAAAGAGGCAAGTTCTTAGAGCTAAAAACAGATAAGAGATAAGATAACTAGGTTTTTAGTCTCAAAATGTATTTATAGCAAAGGGAAAGTGTCGCGGGTCAGCCCGGAACAAACCGGGTACTGAACCGCCTTCTTGGGTTGATGGGTGAGTGCCACGGTGTGTCGGAAAGTGAAGCCGAGGTCTTCATGCCGAGGCGTGCACGTGAGTCAGGATCCAGATGAAGATCTCGTGAAGAACACGTCAAGAACATGTATGAACCCTAGTCTTTGATCTATCCTCACGTGTATGTTCTTGAGCCATTCTGTTCTTGATTCTGGGTTCGTGACAAGGGACCTCGGGATAAAATGTCGAAGGGTCATGATGTCGAGGTGCTTGGGAGAACACAGTCCGGCATGCACGCCGAGGTCGTTACACCGAGGTGTACTTTCAACACTTAGTCGTTTCCAGCTTCAGTTCTTACGTATGCATGCCTCGATCTAACCATGCCAAGGCTTTGGCACGAGGTCTAGTCCAGAATACTTCCAAGATATGAGCCTCGACTTGAGTGACGCCAAGGTAAAGATACCGAGGCTTGTGAAAATACTTAGTGCGTATCGCAACTCTTTTAGGCTTGTATCGACCATATCACCTTCCGGAAGCAGTAACTTTCAGCACACGACTCCAATTGCTCTGGGACCAGTTCCACAGTCAAGATGACTCAATAAGCTCGAACTTTGGTGAAGAAACCATCGGAGCTTGGGGAGTGGAAGGCTTCCTGGATTTAACATCTTTGCGCCGCATTGAAATCACCGGAAAATAGACTTTTAGACCGATGTGAACTCCGGAGACCCTATCTTCCAAAACTTTGCTCCGAATTGAGCGATTCCAAATGCTCTGAGAAGATCTTCCATGGATCTCGAACTTTGGTGAAGACCGGGTAAGCTGGTTCGGTCTGGAGGGGCTCCGTCCGCCATGATCTTTGAAGTTCGCCGTTCAGTTCTCGGGTACGCGCAATGCTGGTGAATGCTCCGGAAGCCATATCTTTCTCTCCACTGGTCCGAATTGGATGATTCCAACTGTTCTGGAATCTTTGCTTGATTATCTCCAACTTTGGTGAAGACCCCGCCAACTGATTCGGACCGGAAGGTTCCCCGGATCTCTGAATTGCGCGGCCAAGGACAACTTTTGGTCGTAAAAACCTTCCCGCGGTAAGAAAAATGGCCGAGGGCTGTGTACCGCGGTAAGCTTTTTGGTCGTAAAAATTCTTGCCTCGGTCAAAAACTTGTCCCGTGGTATTTTTGCACTCGATACTCGATTCTGGCCGATCGGTAAGGTTTTTGGCCGGTAATGAGCGTCTGGTAAACATTTTGGCCGAGGTTTCCGACCAGCCGGTACGAGATTTGGCCGAGAAATTTCTCCAAGCGGTTTTCACCGTTTTTGACCCTTTTCTTCACCGGTTTCTTTTCTGTTCCTCTTCTTAGGCTCCAATTGGTCTCCAAAGCTCCTGATAAAGACTTCAAAACATGCAAAACTCTTTGGGACCTAATGCAAGCCCTAAGTCCTATTTTAACGCCTAAAGACTCAATTTACATGAGAAAACACATGATGAGGACTCTATAATGCAATCTAAATGATGTAAAATATAGACATATCAGTTATTGGGTTCTTCATTCTTCAAGATAGAGATGTTGAAGATGTGAGCTCCAGCCTCCAGTTGATCGATGTCCTCTGCGGCCATGAGTGTGTGAGCCTCCTTAGCCATCTCTCTAGCTCTGGAACGAGTGATCCTGCCAGCTACCTCTGGTTCCTCCTCCTCTGAGCTGGTCACGATCATATCATCCTCTCCCTCTTGAAAAGGATTTGTCCTCAAATCTGAATCTGCAACATAAGGAAGCAAGTCAGGAACATTGAAAGCATCAGAAACATCATACTTACCTTGAAGATCAATCTGATAGGCGTTGTTGTTGATTCTTTTGATGACTGCGAATGGTCCATCAACTCTAGGCATTAGCTTTTTCTTTCGCTCAGCTGGAAATCGCTCCTTCCTCAGATGGATCCACACCAGATCTCCTTCTTCCAAAATCAGCTCCTTTCGTCCTTTGTTGGCATGCTTCTCATACTGCTTTGTCTTCTTCTCGATGTTCTCCTTAGCCTTAGCATGTATTCTTCGGACCTGTTCAGCTTTCTCCTTGCCATTCAAGCTGCAATTTCCACTTAAAGGCAAAGGGATCAAGTCTAGAGGTGATTGTGGATTAAACCCATATACAATTTCAAAAGGAGAAAAGAGAGTAGCGGACTGCTTAGCGTGATTGTAAGCAAACTCGACATGAGGCAGACACTCTTCCCAAGTCTTGAGGTTACTTTTCACCAAAGTCCTTAGAAGTGTGGACAACGTTCTATTCACCACCTCGGTCTGTCCATCGGTCTGAGGATGACACGTAGTTGAGAATGAGAGCTTTGTTCCCAGCTTAGCCCAAAGCGTTCGCCAAAAATGTCCTAAGAACTTCGTGTCTCGATCTGAAACGATAACCTGTGGCATTCCATGCAGTCTACTACTTCCCTGAAAAACAAGTTAGCTACATTCACAGCATCATCTGTCTTCTGGCTAGCGATGAAGTGGGCCATCTTGCTAAACCTGTCAACAACTACAAAAATAGAATCTCTACCATTTCTGGTTCGAGGTAAGCCAACTACAAAATCCATAGCGATATTAGTCCAAGGTTGAGAAGGAATAGGCAAAGGAGTATACAAACCGTGAGGTTGAACTTTACTCTTAGCCATCTTACATACGACACATCTAGAGCAGATTTTCTCGACTTCTTTCTTCATGTTCGGCCAGTAGAAGTGCTCTTGTAGCCCAAGAAGTGTCTTTGTGACACCGAAATGTCCAGCTAATCCACCTCCATGAGCTTCTCGTACCAGTAGCTCTCGAATGGATCCTCGTGGTATGCACAATCGGTTACTGAAGAACAAGTATCCATCCTGTCTATAAAATTTCTCACAGGCAAACTTATGACATTTGGCATAGCTCTCAGAAAAGTCAGTATCAGATTCATAAAGATCTATAATATGCTCAAATCCAATCAACTTTGATGTTAAAGTCAAAATAAGAGTGTACCTCCGGGATAATGCGTCTGCGACCACATTATCTTTACCTTTTTTGTACTTAACAATGTAGGGGAATGTCTCAATGAACTCCATCCATCGCCCATGTCTTTTGTTTAGTTTCTGCTGACCCTTGAGGTGCTTTAGAGACTCGTGATCGGTATGAATGACGAATTCCTTAGGCCATAGGTAATGCTGCCACGTCTGGAGAGCTCGAACCAATGCGTATAACTCCTTGTCATACGTGGGATAATTCAGCGTTGATCCTCCTAACATTTCGCTGAAGTAAGCGACAGGCTTCTTATCCTGCATAAGAACTGCTCCAATACCTACACCAGAAGCATCGCATTCAATCTCAAAAGTCTTAGTAAAATCAGGAAGTACTAGTAAGGGCGAATTGATAAGCTTCTCTTTAAAGGCTGTAAAAGCCTGTTCTTGCGCCTCTCCCCACTTGAACCCCACGTCTTTCTTGATTACTTCGGTTAAGGGCGCGGCTATGGTGCTGAAATCACAAATAAAACGCCTGTAGAATCCTGCTAAGCCATGGAAACTTCGGACTTCTCCAATATTATTGGGGGTTGGCCACTCCTTGATAGCTTTTATCTTCTCTTCATCTACTTTAACTCCTCCTGCACTTACTACAAAGCCTAAGAAAACAATTTCGTTAGTGCAGAATTAACATTTAGATAAATTAGCAAAGAGAGATTGAGAGCGAAGAACATCAAGAACCGATCTGATGTGATTTAGATGTTCTTCCAAACCTTTACTGTAGATGAGGATATCGTCAAAATAAACCACTACGAACACGCCAATGAATGGTCTCAGGGCATGGTTCATTAATCTCATGAATGTGCTGGGAGCATTGGTGAGACCAAACGGCATAACTAGCCACTCGTAGAGTTCTTGCTTTGTCTTGAATGCCGTCTTCCACTCATCCCCTTCCTTCATTCTGATCTGATGATACCCACTCTTCAAGTCTATCTTAGAGAAGATTGTTGATCCACAAAGCTCATCCAGCATATCATCTAGCCTTGGAATTGGATGCCGATACTTCACAGTGATGTTGTTGATAGCTCGGCAGTCTACACACATCCTACTGGAACCATCTTTCTTTGGCACCAACAGAACTGGAACCGCACATGGACACAAGCTTTCTCGGATATGTCTCTTGCTCATCAGCTCTTCCACTTGCTTCTTCAGCTCCTTAGTCTCTACATGATTGGTTCGGTATGCTGGCCTGTTAGGTAAGGCTGATCCTGGTACCAAGTCAATCTGATGCTCTATCCCACGAATTGGAGGTAGCCCTGGTGGAATTTCTACTGGAAAAACGTCCTTGTATTCCTGCAAAATCTCAAACATAGCACTAGGAAGCTCCTATGAAGGGTTAGTACTAACAAGGGATTCCTTGTACACAAACATAAAAGTGGTCATTTCAGGATCAAAGAGTTTAGAAAATTCACTGTGGTTTATGTAGAGCCTGTTGGCGACTTTTTCCTTCTCCTTGAGCTTCATCTGGATCTGATCTTGGTAAATCTCGGTAGGTGTGAGAGGTAGGAGGGTAATTTTGCGACCTTTGAACTCGAATGAGTGCTTGTTGGTATAACCGTCGTGTATCACCCTACGATCTGATTGCCACGGCCTGCCTAGCAACACATAACTCGAACCCATGGGAATAACATCACATAGAATCTCATCTTCATACTTCCCAATAGATAGAGAAACCATAACTTGCTGAGATACGGTCAAGGCTCCACTGTCATTCAACCACTGAAGCTTATACGGTCTTGGATGAGGAATAGTCTTGAGCTGGAGCTTCTTAACCATCTCTTCGCTTGCAGCATTAGTACAACTTCCTCCATCTATGATCAGACTACAAACTTTGTCTTTAATGAAGCATCTCGTATGAAACAGGTTCTCTCGCTGACAAGTCTCTTCAGGTTGACTCTGAACACTCAAAGTCCTTCTGGCAACCAGCAACTCGCCCACGGCAGCAGCTTCTTCCTCTTCCTCTATTTCATATTCGGCCTCTGAATCCTCTTGAGGAACTATCTCTCCTCCCTCTTGTAACAAGAATACCTTCTTGTTTGGGCAATCTCGAGAGTAATGTCCCATTCCTTGACATTTGAAACACCTAACATTGCTGATAGAAGTACCACTTCTAGGTTTGAACTCAGCTTTAGCTTCTTCTTTAACTCCAGTAGAGGGTGGTTTGATGTCCCTGGAGTAAGCTGGTTTGCTGATCTCCTTAGGCTTAGGTACACTAGGCGTGAATGTGGACTTGAAATTTCGCCTCTTGACTTGAGATTCCACCAATTCAGCTTTATGCACCATCTCTTGTATATCTGCGAAATCCTGAAGTTTCACCTTGTCTTGAATTTCTCGGTTAAGTCCTCCAAGAAATCTCGACATTACCATCTCTTCTCCTTCTCGTAAATCTGCACGAATGAGCAAAGTTTCCAATTCTTGGTAGTAATCTCGAACAGACTTCGTACCTTGGACGAGGCGCCTAAGCTTGTTGAGTATTTCGTGCTGATGATGGGCCGGAACAAACCGCTTCCTCATCTGTATAACGAGCTGATCCCAAGTAGTAATCGGAAGTTCCCTCAAGCGATTTCTGGTGACTCCCAACTGCTCCCACCATAAAAGCGCATACCCATGAAATTCTGAAACTGCAATCTTCACCTTGTTGAGCTCGTAAGTTCCTTGGACCAGAAAATTAGACTCCATCTTCCTTTCCCAATCTAGATAAGCTTCGGGATCATTAGTTCCATGGAAAGGAGGATACTGGATTTTGATGTGACGCAACTGCTGACGTAGAGGATCATAATCTCGACCATGTCCTCGGCCTCGATCTCGTCTCACAGTTTCTCTGCTATGATCAGAAGCTTCGTCCTCCTCATAATATTCTGGATCTGATTCCAGGGTAACTCGATGCCCAGCAATATATTCCTCTCGGCGATGCTGACGATCCACCCTTGGGCCATCTCGTTCTGCACCAGTAGGATTCCTCCTCGGATTAAACGTAGTCTCTCTGCCCCCAATTTGGCTTCGGCTGGACTTAGCTTTAGTCCTGGCTTCGGAAGGTGTTGGGTGGCGTGGGAGTTTCCGAGAAGATCCGATGTGCCCATTACCCTTAGCTAGACGCATTGCTTCCGACGGAGTTAGAGTTTGAGACGACTCTTCTCCACTTGCACTGAGGTCTTTGAGCAGATCATTCATCTTTGTCTCGAACTTGTCATTGAGTTGTTCGATTTTTTGTGTGAGCTGGGTTGCTATGGCTTGATTCGCTTCCTTAATTTGTTGAGACATTGCTCGGTTCAGAGCTTCCATCGCCTCGGCCGAAAGCTCCATGGTACCTAAAAAAATTAAAAGAACTCGCAGTAACTTGTTCTAAACGAAATCACAAAAACAGCAGCATGATCGAACTAAAACTCAACTTAAAAAAAATTAAACGAAACCCCACGAAATCTAAAAACAAACTTAACGAAATTAAAGAAATTTAACGAATTATTATTATTATTATTTTTTTTAACCTAACGAACGAAAATACAAGACTCTCTTATCAAATCTAAACGAAACAGCCGAAAATACAAAGATTCTTAAAGGCCTAAACTCAAACGACAACTCGAAGACTCCTAACGAATGCGAAACACGAAGACTATCAAAACCCTAGACACGATACGAAGCAATGAAACTAAAACTTACAAAATTTCGGACACCACACGACACAATGAATAAGCAGCAAAGACCAGATCGATGCAACCTAATGACGATATAGAAGTGATGCAGCGAAACAAACTAAAACGAACACGATCTAACAAATATCAAAACAAAACGAATGATACGACTCGATAACTCTTAACAAACCTAACGAAAATGATGAACACGAAATATCAGACCTAACAAAATCGCAAATTAACGAACCCTAACACGATCAATTCAAAACAAATAACAATCACGAACGATACGAAACAACGGAAACAGATCGATGCACAGCACTCACTAAACCCTAATAACAAAGAGACGAAAATTCAAAGCACAAAGAATAGGGTTAGAGTTTCGCTCAGCCTTTGGTTCAGAGTTGGCTCTGATACCACGTGATACGATCCTAGGTGATCAACTCTGAAGCAAGGGCAATAGATGTAGCAATATTGATATCTAATTTTCTCATCATTGATTTTAGGCAGGCATCGACATACACATCTAGGACGTCTTTTACCCTCACTTTTACCACTCTTTGTCGTCCTAGATGACCAGTTTATCTTTATCTGGTACCATACCCTAAACCCAAAACCTTTGTTTTCAATCCTCATGCATTCTCTCTTTAGTTTATATCAGCAGATATGTGCAAAAACGTCGGAGAGAAGAGGAGCGACGCAGTTTTCAGTCACTCGCAAAGGAGATTGAATGGAATTGGGAAGGAAGAGTATCAGAAACATAGTAAAGCTTTACAAGACAGATATTAACTGGTAAATTCGTGCTCTCTAAGACTCTATATCTAAAGGTGTTCCCTATCTTTAAAAAAAAAAAAAAAAAAAAAAAAAAAAAAAAAAAAAAAACCTGAAAAGAGAACTTGATGAAGAAGACCATGAATCTAAGTCTGGAGGAGTTTGGAGAGAACTTGAGGAAGAAGACCATGAATCTATGTCAAGAAGAAAGTGACTGAAAACTGTGGATACCAACAGCTTCACTCTCTCTTGCGGTTTTGCATAATGTCCTGCATCCTCCAGATCTTCAGGTAACCCTTAAACACTTTAAGCCATACCCCCAAAATAATCATTCTTTACACCTAGCCTAGCTTGTCTTTCCTAGATTTTCTTTGATGAGAACCACCGAGATTTTTAATGAATGTTAAGAGCTAGTTGACTGGAAGTTAGATCTTAGTACATAGATTTCTCCATGACGGATTAACGGACTAGTTATGCCTGTATTGCTAGTGAGAATTTTCTAGGCTATTCCCGATTGATGCATACTGATTGATATTGGTCTTGAAGTTTGGTCTCTGAGATTTTGTTTAGTTCCTGCGTTTTCAAACCTCTCGCCGAGATTTAGCCTTTGTTTTGTTTGAGGACAAACAAAAGACTAAGTCTGGGGGAGTTGATAACACCGGATTTTGACCATTTTTATGGATCATTTTAATATCTTTTACAGGTGTTTTTACTCCATTTTCAAAGGTTTTCAAAGGATTTCTATGTTTCCGGATTTTAAAACTTTTCAGGTAATTTGGGATAAAGAGGCACAAAATGGAACAAAAAGACTCTTTTGGATAAATGCAGACCGTCAGAACTCTCATGGAGAGACGAAGACCTTCTCACCGTCTGATCACCCTCAAAATTGAAAAACTTATAGAAGAATCAACCAGCTTTCAAATGCACTTGGTTTATAGACATTCCAACGGTTGGATCTCAAGATATTCCATTAGCCTCGGAGCCACGCGTAGTCGGCCAGCAACTCACGCGACCGCGGCCAACAAGCTATTTGCCGCGGTCAGAAGCTTCCCGACCGCGGCCAACAAGCCAATTGTCGCTGTCACAACACTCCCGACCGCGGCATTCAAGCTCCGACTTAAAGCCCACTTATCTGAAGCCCAAAGTCATTCCCAGCCTCAATTCCGGAACCCCAGAGACCATGGAGTATTGGAGACTATAAATACATGTCATTTAGGTCGTTTTTAGCAACCACCCTTCATACTTTACAGAAACCCTTTTCCTTTAGCCGTTTTTATGAGATTTTTGTAGAATATTGTTCAAGTCCGAGTTCTTCAATAGAGAAGCTTTCTTTATCTCTTTTCTTTACTGTTTTTCATTACTTTTATTAAAATCAATGATGATGTCAAACTCAGCCATGTCTGAGTAGATCCCGAGTTGGGCTTAGGGTTCCCGAAAGGGGCTCTCATAATCGATTAAGACATCTAGGTTTATAGATTTGGGATTTCGACCTGTTCTCTGTTTATTCTTGTTCTTATTGCATGTATGCTTGATTGATCACCTAGTATCTGATATAGATAGTTAGTGTTGCGAAAGTTTTCATTAAGTATCAGCCCTAGAATGAAACAGGCGATTTTTCCGTAGGAATGGAAACCTACCTGCGGCGAGATCGTGAGTATTGACGAGTCTTGTGCAGCTCTTGCGTTCTCTCCCTTCCAGTGCCAGAGTGGAAACCTACTGGTCAGGGTTGCGAGGAACAGTTGGTTATGATCACGACAGTGACGTAGTCATACCGCCGTACTCTAGCTCTAGAACCCATATATTGTTATCCGTCAATCCCAATCTATCTACACTAATGTTAAAACCGATTATGATCCCTTAGAGTTCCCAAAAGCTCAGCGTTTTTAGCCATAGTTTACAATTCCATCGATTTTTGCTTGCTTTCTTAGACCTGCATTTCAATTTCCTTAGTTCGTTATTTACTTGCTTTATTTACTTTTCATGCGATATTTTACTTGCCTTATTTTTGTTTAGTTCGATATTTTACTTATTCCATTTGCATTTCATTCGATTTTCTTTACTTGCTTTTTAGATAGATTTATTTGCTTTCTTTTGTTTTAGTTTAATTCGCAAAAAAAAAAAACAACCAATCCTTAAAACCAATTTAGTCTAGACATAAAGTTAAAAACCATAGAAGAATACCAGGCACACAAATCTCTGTGGATTCGATCCCTAAATATTACAACTGATTAGTTGTGCACTTGCGGCTTTCATTTGTTTTGTTAATGGTAAAACTTGTTCCCTCACGTAGTTGACATGAGCACGCATCAGAAGGTTTCTTGGCCGCGGTCGGAGGCAACGCGACCGCGGGAAGATGTCTCCGAGTTGATTTGCTGCTGTTGCTTGCTTCTTTGCTTCCTGGATGATCTCTTGGGTCTTCTGGCTTGATGTACTTCCTCTCTGGACTTGAGTCTTTAGTTTTGGTTGCTGGAATCTGCTCTCCAAGTCCTTGCATGATCTCCTCAACCTTTTCTTCAACTTCATCAAGAGCATAGACTACTTTGTCCATGGTTGAGTCAAGCTCTTCGGTTTTTTCAATGACTTTGTAAACCTTCTCTGAAACTTCGACTGTGAAGTCATAAGACTCGTTCTTAGCTTCGTTTAGGGCTTTCTCCACATCATCAAGTTTGAAATCCAGGTCCATGACTTTGTTTTTGGTGTTGCGAAGCTCATAGGTGTGTTTTGCTTGCTCTTCCTCCATGCTGTTGAACCTGTTAGCGATCATAGCTGCGTCCTTGTGATACGATCCTAGGTGATCAACTCTGAAGCAAGGGCAATAGATGTAGCGATTTGGTGGATGGTATGGCAGCGATGATGCGATGGAGTGGTGATGGTGGCTGGTGGATCAGATCGATGGTTTGAGATGGTGGCGATGGTGAGAAGATCGATTGATGGTGTGGTGATGATGAGATGATATCGATGGAATGGAGAGATAGAATAATCTCTTGTAAACAAATTAGTTTTTAAGAGATTCGAATTTCAGAGTTTTTAGTTCTCAGAAATCAAAGAGAGAAGAACACATTAAAAGTTTGATCAAAATTCTTCACTGAATAACACTTAGGCGATTTTCTCTAATTTATAGACTAAGAGAGAAAATCGCAGCCCTAATACAAAACTACATGAAGTTTGAAATAAAAACAACACGAAGTTTGATTTAAAAATAAAACAGCGAGGCGTCCCTTCTAAATCCTAAGTGGTGCGCCTAAAACAACTAGTGCACAAGTCATTGTGACTTTGCACGTTATTACCCATTTGTAACAAATTCTAAGTAACTCGACGTAACAATGATTTCTGCCTTGTTAAAAACCTTGGAGAAGAACCTCCTTGCCTTCCAAAATCCTCACCAAGGAAAAGAGTACAGAATCATCACCTAAGTTACCTAGTCATTGTTACTAGGTTCTTCATTCTTCAAGATAGAGATGTTGAAGATGTGAGCTCCAACCTCCAGTTGATCGATGTCCTCTGCGGCCATGAGTGTGTGAGCCTCCTTAGCCATCTCTCTAGCTCTGGAACGAGTGATCCTGCCAGCTACCTCTGGTTCCTCTTCCTCTGAGCTGATCACGATCATATCACCTTGGTAGCTCGTTCTTCTATTGAATTGACTTGTGAGGCTAGGTTATTGATCTTCTCATCGAAAAGTTTCGATATCCCGTCAATCCTTTTGTTTAGAGCAGCTGTAGCGGTTGCTTGAGCTTCTATGAACTGCCTGATCACGCCTTCGAGCTGAATCAATCTGTTGCTGAGCTGGACGTTCTCATCACGGTGGAGGACCTGGTGAGGTAGTCGAATTTCTTCGTAGAGATTGCGTAAGTACTGCTTCTCTCTGCGTCTGGTGGCTTGAGGAGTGTTATAGAAACCTTCCTCATAGTGTGTATGTTGATTTATGGGATCCATATCTTCTGAAATGGAAACAAAATAACCAAAAAATAGAAATATGCAGAAAAAGGGGTTCTAGAGTCGATTTACCAACCTTTCTTGGGGTTTTGCAGAAAAGAAAATGCGTGCCTTCCCCGGCAACGGCGCCAAAAACTTGATGTGTGCTGTCGTAAGGTTGTCAAGTTTTACCCTAAATGAAATCAATAGCCGCAAGTGCACAGCTGATCGGTTGTAGTACTTAGGGATCGAATCCACAGGGAAGGAGGATCTTTCCTGCAAAAGCCTTTGAAAGAAATATAAAGTAAGGAAGTCTAGAACCAGGAAAGTTTTGTGGGGGTTTTGGTGGTGTGTTTAAAATGTAAAAATGAATCTTAAAGAGAAGATACGGGAATTAAAATGACCTAATAAGTAAACTTAACGAAAACAGGTAAAAACGAGAAAAACGACTAATCTAATTGCTTAAATGAAAATCGATTAAAAAGGAATGAGAATATTGAACTAAGCTTGAAATAAAAACGGTGTGAATCTATAAGGAAGAAAGTGCTGGGGTTCAGGGAAGTTTTCTCAGGGGTACGAACGATTCAAAACATTGCTAGAGAGTAAAATTGATAAGATCTTAGCTTAAACTTTTCGAACTGGAGTCACGGATGTATGAATACGCCACTGTCGTGATCATAGACAACTATCTCTCTCAATGCTGACCAGTAGGTTTCCACTCTGGCCCTGGAAAAGAAGAGATGCATTATGTTTAAGACTCGTCAGCATTCACAAATCGCCCATAGGTAGGTTTCCACTCCTATGTTTGTTTTGCTCTCCCAAACTAGATATGACACCGGATGAACACTTTCGTGTCACCAAGCATCTGGATCAGATTGTAGTTCATGACGCTACTCTCATGCAGTAAAAACGAATTCAAAAGAAAAAGTTCTAAGATTCGGCTCAAAAGCTCATGGAATCCTCATCGAACATATAAATCCCCATCAAAAATCCCTTAGTCCAAACAATAAAACTACTCAGACATGATGAACGAAATCAAAAACATAGTATTAAGAAGTAGAATAGAAACCGAAATTGAAAAAGAAAGAACAAAGGTTCAAGAGACAAATCTCTCTCTCCCTAAAACCTAAAACTTAAAAAGTATTCTATAACAATAAGAACATATGAAGGCATACGAATTAGGGTTCCTAAAACATGTATTTATAGTGCTCAAGACATCTCTAGGCATCACTTAGGGTTTCTCCAAATGAGGGAATCATTTTGGGCTTCAGAAATGGGCCTTCGGGCTCGGAGGTAGTTGGCCGCGGTTGGGATGAGTGCGACCGCGGGGAATGGGTAGCTGGCCGCGGTCGCGGTGCTTCTGACCGCGGGAAATGGTCTGTTGGCCGCGGGTGAAAATGCTTGCCGGCTGGTTTACGGGACATCTTACTCTTCGCGTATCTTTTGATTGAACCGTTGGATTGCCAAGCTGTAAAGTGTGCTGGAAAGCTGATACTTCCATCTTTAAGATCTCTAAATTTGAGCTGGATCAGACGGTGAGTATGCCTTCAATCAGGGGTGAACTTCTGACGGTTTGACTCTGGGCTGAAATCTGGTTTTCTATCCATTATGTTAAGTTTTTCCCTAAGTTACCTGAAAAGAGTCTTGGAACTACAAATACTAGAAAAACGTAATAAAAGTACTTAAAAGCAATTAAAAACATAGAAATTGTATTTCAAAACGATCCATAAAAGTGGTCAAAATATGGTGTTATCAGTTCTGTAAGTACAAAGAGCATCATCGAGTTTCTTGCTCCGGTAAGGACTCGCCACCTTGTGCTTCTGGTGGAACCTCCAATTGACCGCTTGTCTGAGGGTGGTAAGGACTCGCCACCTTGTGCTTCACACCATGCTTCTTTAACAAGCCCTCAAGGGTCTTGTTGATAAAGTGGATGCCCCCATCGCTGATTACAACTCTAGGCACACCGAACCGTGGGAAAATGATGCTTTTGAACAGCTTACACACCACTTTTGAGTCATTTGTGGGGCTTGCAATCTGATAACACATGATTTTGACCACTTTTATGGATCTCTTTTAATATCTTATGCAGGTGTTTTCACTCAGATTTAAACGTCTTTAAGTGATTTCCATGTTTTAGAATCTCAAAAGAGTTTTCAGGATATTTTGGATAAATTGATTTCCATGCAATTGGGAGCAAAAACCATATCTTTGGATAAATTCATACCGTCGGAAGTTTGGTAACAAACGGAGGTCTTCCCACTGTCTGATCATCCCCAAATTTTGATACAAGATAGACGATACAACCTGATTTCCAATACAAGTTGAATCAAAGCAATAAAACGGTTAGATCTCCGGATATGGTCGATACACTGAAGGCAAATCATCATAGTCAGAAGCTCACCCGCGGCCAAAACATCATCCACCGGGGGTTCGGAATTTTAGACCGCGGGGAGCTCAATTCCGAGCCTCAGAAGCCCATATCAAAGCCCAAGTCACTCCTGTCATTATTCCTGCAAGCCCTAGGCGCTCCCGAGGACTCAAGACACAATATAAACCCGTTTTAAGTCGTTTAGAAGGGTGTGCCACATTTCTCACCAGGAACCCTAGAAAATAGTCACGCCCAGAAGAGGAGCCACCGAGAGGGCCACCATCGGATCTCCTGCTTCAACCTGTTCTTTGTTTCTAAACTTTGTCTATTTCAATTCTCTGCAATTCTAAATACTTTTGTGATGTTGAACTCAGCTATGTCTGAGTAATTTCCCAGTTGGGGTTTTAAGTGATTTTTCAAAGGGAATTTCATGTCTTGATCTTATGCTTTATTCGATTTAGGGTTCAAAGTCTTCTAGGAGTCATTCGTTCATTCTTGTTCCCTATGCTGTTTCTGTTGCTAACCGCTTAGAAATTGATTTCAGTAATTGGAGCCGCGAGAGTCTTGTATCGAATTACCAGACCTAGAAGTGATTGAGCGAAATCGCTATAGGAGACGAAAACTACCTATAGAGAATCGGGGGCGTGGATAAATTCTTTGTATAATGAATGATCTTATTCGCAGCATGAGAGCGAGAGTTAATTGCTGTGTTGAGTGATTAGATGATTAGGGTGACAAGAGTTGGCTAATCTTACATGTGTCTATTCTAGTTCTCTATAGGTATGCTAGAAGGGAGAACAGCTGATTGGAGAATGTGGTACACACAAACTTTTCGCAGATAGACGAGCAATTCGACCATCTTTGCCCAAGGATGGTGACTCTGAAGCTAAGGTACAATACATTAGCTATATCAAAAAGTATAACGGTTTTTCTACTGAACACCCAATAGATTATATTGAAAATTTTGAAGAGCTGTGTTCAACTATAATGAAAAATACCGATTACCCAATGTGTGTCTTTTTTCCATTCTCTCTATCTGGTAGAGCTAGTAAATGGCTTAAAACTTTGCCACCTGCGAATTAAAGACGTGGAAAGAGTGCAGAGAGGCTTTCCTAAGTCACTTTTACACTAGAAATCGTTCCAATATCTTAAGGGACAAGATCCCAAAATTTCAGCAGGAGGACACAGAAGACCTCTATGACACCTGGGAAAGATTCAGAGATTACCAAAGAGATTGTCCACACCATTGTTTCTCCGAGGAGCGCCTGATGACCATCTTCTACCATGGAGTTAATGAAGAACTGAAGTCTTCTTTTGATACCTCTAGCAATGGAGACTTTTCCACTAGAACTGTAGATGAGGCTCACGCCTATATCACTAATCTAGCTGGGAGTATCAGAAATAGGAGACTTCTAACCCAATCTAGATGTCCTAAAGTTGAGGAAAAAGAATTATCTGTTAGTAAAGAATACATAGATCAGATTAGAGAAGGCATCCAAAAGATTCTTAGTGAGATTGGTCATATTCATAACTTTGATGAGGGAAACAATCATAGCAAGCCCTACATCGAGAAGACGAACAACTTTGAGGTGGAGAGAAACTTCCAAAATCAGGAGATGATGCAAACCTCTGATGTTTACCAAATTGAAGAGGCTGAGCAGAATCAACCCCACCAGGGGTAGGAGTATTTCAACCGCGGCAAAACCGATCTCCACCGCAGGTGGGAAGCTTTTGGCTGCGGCCAAGAGGAGTTTCACCGCGGGTCAGAGCACTTCACCCGCGGCCAGCCTAGTTTTCAACCTACTTTCCAACCTTCTTTTGAGTAAACCCAGTCTGATCAATCCAATCCCACAATACCTCCTTATTATCCTTTCTCCAAGATTGAAGAGCTTGAAAAAGAGGTTGATAGACTCAAAAAGGAGATGGAGAGTCCATCAAAAAGACATGAGGATTCTATTAACAAGCACTCCAGAGTTTTCCTTCTCCAGATTAGTGATGAATCAAAGGAGACAGATTCCTCCGTTAATGACCTTGATGAACTTGTTTCTGAAAGAATAAATGAATTGGAGACCTCTGATCACTTAAAGGCAATTACCCTCAGGAGTGGTTTAGCTTACAAGAAGCCAGAGTACCCAAAGGATTTCAAAGAAGGAGAAAAAAGAGGAGATTCGGCTAATAAAGAAGGAGATGTAGTAGTCAGGAAAGAGGGAGAAAAGGAAAGGGAAGATATTCCTCAAGAAATTGCTGAAGAAGAACCCATATCGCCTCCTCTTACTCGTGTCTATAAGCCCAAACCACCATACCCACGAGCTTTGAAAGGGCCAAAGAAGGAGAAAGAAAGGGCTAAGCTAAAAGAGATAATCGAGCAGTTAAATGTGAGATTACCTTTCATTGAAGCTTGTGCAATGATACCTGCTCTTAGGAAATACATGAAGGACATTCTAAAAAATTCTCTAGCATTAGAAGAAGGCGTTATGATGATAACCCATGAATGTAGTTCCATCTTACAAAACCATGTCCCCTAGAAGAAAGAAGATCCGGGAAGTTTTGTACTCTCTTGCACAATCAGGTATATGACTTTTGAACGTTGTATATGTGATTTGGGATCAAGCATCAACATGATGCCTCTCTCAGTTGCAAAACGTTTAGGATATCATACTTTCCAGCCCACAAAAATCTCACTGATTCTTGTCGATCGATCAGTCAGGCGACCAGAAGGAGTCTTGGTTGATGTATCAGTCATGATTGGAGAAAACTTTATTCGAACTGATTTCGTAGTGCTTGAATTGGAAAAAGAACCAAAGGACCCTCTGATACTCGGTATACCTTTCTTATCAACTGCAGGAGCAATAATCAATGTTCTGGAAGGAAAGATAGACCTACATCTAGGGAGTTTAATTATGCAGTTCGATATGAACAAGAGTCTTGAGAAACCTACTTTAGATGGCGGGCTCTGTCGGGTTGATGAGCTTGATGCTATTACTGAGGAAGTTTATGAAGAAATCCTTCTTGATGACCCTCTAAAAATCATCCTCACCACCACATATTATGATCGCAACCTACTCGAAGAAGTTTCAAAAGGATGTGCGCAAATGCTTGATAAGGCCGAGGATTATGCGAAACTTGTGAACTATCTGGACATGAATGAGGAAAATAACATCCCTACTCCTCCAAAAGATACATTGGCAGCTATAAACAACCCGTGGAGCGAGCTCAAAGCCCCAAAAGTCGAGCTAAAACCCCTTCTTGATGGGCTCAAGTATGCTTTTCTTGGACCAAACTCAACTTATCCTGTCATCATAAATTCTGGCTTAAGTAGAGCTGAAACTACTAAGCTGTTAAATGAGTTAAGGAAGTATAGGAAAGCCATAGGTTATTCTCTTGATGACATACAAGGAATCTCCCCAGACCTCTGTATGCATAAGATAAATCTTGAGGACAATGCCAAGAATTCAATTGAAAGCCAAAGGAGGTTGAATCCAAACCTTATGGAGGTGGTAAAGAAGGAGATCATGAAACTTTTAGAGACAGGAATCATATTCCCTATCTCGGACAACACTTGGGTTAGTCCTGTGCATGTTGTCCCAAAGAAGGGAGGAGTAACTGTTATCAAAAATGACAAGGATGAAATTCTTGCTACAAAAATAGTGACGGGGCATCGAATGTGCATTGATTACCGAAAACTGAATGCAGCAACTCAGAAAGATCATTTTCCTTTACCCTTCATTGACCAAATGCTATAAAGATTGGCAAATCACGAATATTACTATTTTCCAGATGGTTATTCCAGATTTTTCCAAATTCCAATTAGACCTGAAGATCAAGAAAAGACGACATTTACCTGTCCATACAGAAATTTTGCCTATCGGCAAATGCCTTTCGGATTGTGTAATGCACCTGCAACCTTTCAGCGGTGCATGATGTATATTTTCACTGATTTCGTCGAAGATTTCATGGAAGTCTTCATGGATAATTTTTCCGTCTATGAATCCTCTTTCGACAGATGCTTGGGAAACTTAGGGAAAGTTTTGCAGCACTGTGAAGACAAGCATCTTGTCCTTAACTAGGAAAAATGTCACTTCATGGTCCGCGAGGGAATTGAGCTTGGACATAAAATATCTGGAAAAGGTATTGAAGTTGACAAAGCAAAGATTGAAATCATGACTAGCCTACAACCTCCAACTAATGTGAAGGGAATCCGAAGTTTCATGGGGCATGCTAGATTCTATAGGCGATTCATAAAAGCTTTTCAGAAATTGCCAGACCTCTCACACGTCTGCTTTGCAAGGAAACAAACTTCGAATTCAATGATGAGTGCTTGGCAGCATTTCATAAGATCAAAAATGCCCTTGTTTCCGCTCCAGTTGTGCAACTACCTGATTGGGAACAACCATTTGAAATCATGTGTGATGCAAGTGATTTTGCTGTTGGTGCTGTGCTTGGTCAGCAGAAAGAAAAGAAACTACACACAATCTACTATGCGAGTAGAACTTTGGATAAAGCTCAATGTAATTACGCGACTACGGAGAAGGAGCTCTTAGCCGTCGTTTTTGCATTGGAGAAGTTTCGATCTTATCTCGTAGGATCTAAAGTTATCCTCCATACTGACCATGCTGCAATCAAGTATCTCATGTCGAAGAAAGATGCCAAACCGAGGCTGATCAGATGGATACTCCTGCTGGAAGAATTTGACATTGAAATTCGAGATCGGAAAGGAACAGATAATGGAGTAGCAGATCATCTTTCTAGGATTCGAGTGGAAGAGAAACTCCCTTTGAATGATAGTTTGCCGGAACAAAAATGTTTACGCTATGGAAACTATACCTATTACCGTGCAAGAAAAGCCATCCCAACCTCCTATACGGCGGTCAGATGCTTTTAACACCCCATGGTTTAGGCATGTAGCAAATTACTTAGCTGCAGACATCGAACCTCCACAACCCTTTGGCTATAAAAAGAAGGAATTTTTAAAGGAAATCCGACATTATTTATGGGATGAACCTTTTCTCTATAGGAGATGTGTAGATAGTTTATTCAGAAGGTGTGTGGCTGAAAAAGAAATGGAAGGAATACTGTTTGGATGCCATAGTTCAGCATATGCAGGACATTTCGCAACCTACAAAATGGTTTCAAAAGTTCTTCAAGCAGGATTTTGGTGGACCAATATGTTCAAAGACATTCATGCCTACATCTCACGCTGTGATTCATGCCAACGAATGGGAAACATCAGCAAGAGGAATGAGATGCCTCAAAACTTCATTCTTGAAGTTGAAGTCTTTGATGTATGGGGAATTGATTTCATGGGACATTTCCCAACTTCTTTCGGAAACCAATACATTTTAGTAGCGGTAGACTATGTCTCTAAATGGGTAGAAGCAATCACCAGCCCTACTAATGATGCAAAAGTGGTTATGAAGCTGTTTAAATCAATCATTTTCCCTCGCTTTGGAATTCCTCGAATTGTGATAAGTGATGGAGGATCCCATTTCATCAACAGAGTCTTCGAAAATCTGCTCAAAAAGCACGGAGTCACGCATAAATTTGCATATCCATATCACCCTCAGACAAGTGGACAAGTGGAAATCTCTAACAGAGAGATCTAGTCGATTTTACGATAGACAACCGGTGTAAATCGCAAGGATTGGTCCGAAAAACTCGACAATGCACTTTGGGCCTATCCGACAGCATACAAAACTCCTTTAGGGACCACGCCGTTCAATCTTGTTTATGGAAAAGCATGTCACCTCCCTGTAGAGCTAGTGTATAAAGCACAATGGTCTATTAAGGAGATGAACATAGACTTTAAGGCAGCTGGAGAAAGGAGAATGCTTCAAATGCACAAATTAGAAGAAATCCGCCATAATGCCTACGAAAACTCCAAGATATACAAGGAGAAGACGAAGGCATATAACGATAGAAGGATCATACATCGGTCTTTTGCTCCAATTGACAGAGTTCTTCTTTTCAATTCTCGCCTTAAGCTATTTCCAGGGAAGCTACGATGTAGATGGTCTGGACCTTTCACAGTAAAGGAAGTCAAACCGTATGGAGCACTCATTCTTTGTGGTAAGAAAGGAGACACATTTGTCGTTAACGGACAGCGTGTAAAACCATACCTCGCAGAAGAAGAAGGAAGAGAAGCAATGCTCTTGGCAGACCCACCAGGCTAGAGCATCATCAAAGTCAAGCTAATGACTTTAAGCAAGCGCTTAGTGGGAGGCAACCCACTTGGTATTTTACTTATTCCCTTTGATTTGCCTTTTTCTAGTTTTGCTGCTTTGTTTTTTTTTTCTATAATTTCAGGTTTTTAAGCGAAGAACGAATAAGAGGTGAACAGAAATCACGAACCAGAAAGCACATCACTAGGTAAGTACACCTAAACATTCCAAATTAAAGTCCATCATTATCCCATCCTCTCAAAGATTTCTCACACTGGGGGCAGTGTGATTTAAGTCTGGGGGAGGATGTTCATCCTTTACTAATGAAATTTGGTTTGTCTTGAGTTTGTGTTTCATAAAAAGTTTTCAAAACAGTTTTCAAAACAGGAACGCCGAAACAAAATCATATGCTTCTAGACTTTACATGTTAGTTGTTTTGTGGTTAGTACTAGACTAGGCGGTAGCTAGAGTACTCGCACTACAAACTCCCACCAGAGGATTTCTATTCATGGAGATCTTTTCTGCCAGGATACACTAGCGCATTTCACTTGAACATAATCTTCACATCTAATTTTCTAATATTGGTTTTAGCAGGCATCACAGCACACATCTAGGACATCTTTACATCATTATTACCACTCTTTGTTGTCCTAGATAACCAGTTCATCTTTAGCTTGTACCACACCCTTTACCCAAACCTTTATGTTTAAACTTCATGCATTCTCTCTTTAGTTTATATCGACAGATATGTGCAAAAACGCCAGAGAGGGAGGAACAACATAGTTTTCAGTCACTCAAGAGAAAGACTGAAAGAGACCAGAAGGGAGTGTGCCAGAAATCGTATGATGCCTCAGGAAAGCTCATTCTCAAAGGAAAATTTCCTGCTCCCTAAGACTCCAAGTCAAAAAGGCAGTTTCCCCTTTCAAAAAAAAAAAAAAAGAGAAAAAGAAAAAAAAGGAAAGGAAACTAAAAGCCTAAAACAGTTTTAGAAGCAGAAATCACTTGAGCCAAGACAATAGGTATTCATTTAAGGATTAATGGATTCACAACCTGGACAAAAATCTAAGTTTGGGGGAACTATAAGGAGAACCTGTAAAGGAGATCAGAAATCTTGAAGCAAGGAGAATGTGACTGAAACTATGGGGGCATTTACAGTTCCATCCTCTCTTGCTGTTTTGCATTATGTCTTGTCTCTCCAGAAAAAAGTAACCCTAAACACTGAGAGCCTCACTCTGAAAGAGCCATTTTGAATACCTAGCCTTGATTGCTTTACTAAAGTCTTTTGATGAGAACCACTTGAACTTTTGAATGAATGTTTAGAGCTAGTTGACTGGAAGATAGGTTTAAGTGTCTGGATTTTCGCATGACGGATCAACAGAATAGTTATGCCTCTACTTTGGTGAGAATTTTCTAGACTATCCTTGATTTGAGCATAATGACTAACTCTGGTTTAGAAGCATGATCTCTGAGATTTTGTTAGTTCCTGCGATTTTCAAACCTCTTTTTCAGGTTCAGATCTTTAGTTTTGTTTGAGGACAAACAAAGGTTTAAGTCTGGGGGAGTTGATAACACCTGATTTTGACCACTTTTATGGATCACTTTTAATATCTTATGCAAGTGTTTTCAGTCAGATTTAAAGGTTTTTAAGTGATTTCCATGTTTTAGAATCTCAAAAGAGTTTTCAGGATATTTTGACAAAAAGAATGCACTTGGGAGCAAAAAAGCATAATTTTGGATAAATTCAGACTGTCGGAAGTTTGGTAACAAACGGAGGACTGTCCACCGTCTGATCATCCCAAAATTGTGACACAAAATAGAGGAGACAACCAGCTTTCCAATACAAGTGGAATCAAAGCAATCCAACGGTTAGATCTCCAGATATGGTCGATACACTAAAGGTAAATCATCACAGTCAGAAGCTCACCCGTGGCCAAAACATCATCCGCCGGGGGTGCAAAATTTTAGACCGCGGGGAGCTCCCGAGCCTCAGAAGCCCATATCAAAGCGCAAGTCACTCCCGTCATTATACCTGCAAGCCCTAGGCGTTCCCGAGGACTCAAGACACTATATAAACCCATTTTAAGTCGTTTAAAAGGGTGTGTCATATTTCTCACCAGGAACCCTAGAAAGAGTCACGCCCAGAAAAGGAGCCACCGAGAGGGGCACCATCGGATCTCCTGCTTCAACCTATTCTTCGTTTCTAAACTTTGTCTATTTCAATTCTCTGCAATTCTAAATACTTTTGTGATGTTGAACTCAGATGTCTGAGTAATTTCCCAGTTAGATTTTTAAGGGATTTTTCAAAGGGAATTTCATGTCTTGATCTTATGCTTTATTCGATTTAGGGTTCAAAGTTTTCTAGGAGTCCTTCGTTCATTCTTGTTCCTTATGCTGTTTCTGTTGCTAACCGCTTAGAAATTGATCTCAGTAATTCGAGCCGCGAGAGTGTTGTATCGAATTACCAGACCTAGAACTGATCGAGCGAAATCGCTATAGGAGACGAAAGCTACCTATAGAGAATCGCGGGGGTGGATGAATTCTTTATTTAATGCATGATCTTATTCACAACATTAGAGCAAGAGTTAATTGCTGTGTTGAGTAATTAGATGATTAGGGTGACGAGAGTTGGCTAATCTTACATGTGTCTATTCTAGTTCGGGATCCTCACTAATTGATTTCCTATATCGATTTGTTTGTCTTTTGATCAGTTCATGAACCCCTGCGAAAACCCTTTAGACCTAGCGATTTATTCCTATTGTTTTACAACTTCTTTATTTCGATTTGCTTTTAGATTTAGTGACACCAAAACCAAAACCCCCCCATTTTGTTTGTTCTACTAGTCTTAAGTTCTGATTGATTCGTACTGAAAGCTCAAAATCTCTGTGGTTCGAACCCTAAGTACTATAGCGTACATCTGTGCACTTGCAGATATTTTGGGTTATAAATTTAAAACATGAAGATAGAAGTAACCCTTGATTCTCTTAGCATCACAATCGCTTCAACCCATTTAGATACATAATCTACAGCCACCAAAATGTATTGGTTACCGTTTGAAGAGATAAACGGCTCATCCCAATGATATCTCCTCACATCTTTAAAGAACTTTTTTCTCTGATATGAATCCAAATCAGGTGGCTCTAAACCGCATGAGAGATAATTAACAAGAACAGCAAACCATGGGAGGCTCCTCTCTCTGATTGTTTTGGCCTCTTCAACCTCCAAGTAAGACATGATCACCATTAGATGCTCCTCAGGCAAAGAATCGTCTAGATGCACTTTTGAGTCCACTCACGGCGTGAAAGATGGTCGGCAGCTCCATTCTCAATGCCTTTCTAGAGAAATCAAAAACGTAGATGTCTAAGTAGATGTGTAAGGAAAAAGAACAAACAAAGTCATGTTAAACAACATGACCAAACACATTAAAACCAAATTAAAAAGCATAAAACACAAACGAAAATCCTAGTACCAAGAAAATAAGCTGTGAAGCGGAAGTTTATGCTGGAGTTAAAGAAGATGGAGTTGTTGTATGTTTCTCCACACTTCCCAGGCGTTTGTGGAAAAGAGCATTCTCATCCTGACTTCTTTTGTAAATCATTTTCAAGTTCCTCTTCTTCAGTAGTTTGTAGCAAAACAGACGAACCATCAAAATACATAGAAATCCCACTTTGAAGTGATCCAAGTCCAAATACACGACCTTGTTTTGTTATTCCAGCGACCTACAAAATAAACACAATCAAAGTTTAAGCCAAACAAGAAAAATATTGAACAACAATGGCTTTAAAAATTGAACGAGTCAAAGCCAAAGCCAAATTGAATGAGTTAAAGAGAAAAATTGAACCTCTCTTGTTGCTGTAATCATACTTAGCTTCCAACAACATTGATTTTGTTTTAGAAACTCGCAGCTAGAAATTAACAAAGATAAGACAATTACCTTAACGTAAACAAAATATCATTCATGTACAGGACCAAGAAATCAAACCAGTACTGATGAGATGTAATTGAAACTGATTAAAGTCTCTCGTTTTGCTTAAACGTGGTCAAAGTAGTTGATACGATCCTAGGTGATCAACTCTGAAGCAAGGGCAATAGATGTAGCGATATAATGGCCAAGCTGTATCGATGAGGCGATAGGGTGATGGTGGTGACACGATGATGGTTCGATGAGGATGATGGAGACTCGGCGGATCGAGTCGTGGATGTGTGATGGTGCGGCGGATCGATGAAGGGAGATGATGGTTTGGTTTCTCAAATCGATGGTATGGTGGAAGAGATAGAACCGATGGAATGATGGGATAGAAGAATCTCTTGTAAACAGATTAGTTTTTAAGAGATTCGAATTTCAGAGTTTTTTTTAGTTCTCAGAAATCAAAGAGAGAAGAACACGTTAAAAGTTTGATCAAAATTCTTCACTGAATATGACATAGGCGATTTCTCTCTTAAATAGACTTAGAGAGAAATCGCAGCCCTAAGAAACAAACTACATGAAGTCTGAAATAAAAACAACAAGAAGTTTGATTTAAAAAATAAAACAGCGAGGCGTCCCTAAATTCCTAAGTGGTGCGCCAAAATACTAAGTGCACAAGTCATTGTGACTTTGCACATTATTACCCATTAGTAACAACTTCTAAGTAACTCGACGTAGCAATGATTTCTGCCTCGTTAAAAACCTTGGAGAAGAACCTCCTTGCCTTCCAAAATCCTCACCAAGGAAAAGAGTACAGAATCATCACCTAAGTTACCTAGTCATTGTTACTGGGTTCTTCATTCTTCAAGATAGAGATGTTGAAGATGTGAGCTCCAGCCTCCTGGTGATCGCTGTCCTCTGTGGCAATGAGTGTGTGAGCCTCCTTAGCCATCTCTCTAGCTCTGGAACGAGTGATCCTGCCAGCTACCTCTGGTTCCTCCTCCTCTGAGCTCGTCACGATCATATCATCTTCTCCCTCTTGAAAAGGATTTGCCCTCAAATCTGAATCTGCAACAAAAGGAAGCAAGTCAGAAACATTGAACGTATCAGAAACATCATACTTACCTTGAAGATCAATCTGATAGGCGTTGTTGTTGATTCTTTTGATGACTGCGAATGGTCCATCAACTCTGGGCATTAGTTTGTTCTTTCGCTCAGCTGGAAATCGCTCCTTCCTCAGATGGATCCACACCAGATCTCCTTCTTCGAAAATCAGCTCCTTTCGTCCTTTGTTGGCATGCTTCTCATACTGCTTTGTTTTCTTCTCGATGTTCTCCTTAGCCTTAGCATGTATTCTTCGGACCTGTTCAGCTTTCTCCTTGCCATTCAAGCTGCATTTTCCACTTAAAGGCAAAGGGATCAAGTCTAGAGGTGATTGTGGATTAAACCCACATACAATTTCAAAAGGAGAAAAGAGAGTAGCAAAATGCTTAGCGTGATTGTAAGCAAACTCGACATGAGGCAGGCACTCTTCCCATGTCTTGAGGTTACTTTTCACCAAAGTCCTTAGAAGTGTAGACAACGTTCTATTCACCACCTCGGTCTGTCCATCGGTCTGAGGATGACACGTAGTTGAGAATGAGAGCTTTGTTCCCAGCTAACCCAAAGCGTTCGCCAAAAGTGTCCTAAGAACTTCGTGTCTCGATCTGAAACGATAACCTGTGGCATTCCATGCAGTCGTACTACTTCCCTGAAAAACAAGTTAGCTACATTCACAGCATCATCTGTCTTGTGGCTAGCGATGAAGTGAGCCATCTTGCTAAACCTGTCAACAACTACAAAAATAGAATCTCTACCATTTCTGGTGCGAGGTAAGCCAACTACAAAATCCATAGAAATATTAGTCCAAGGTTGAGAAGGAATAGGCAAAGGAGTATACAAACCGTGAGGTTGAACTTTACTCTTAGCCATCTTACATACGACACATCTAGAGCAGATTTTCTCAACGTCCTTCTTCATGTTCGGCCAATAGAAGTGCTCTTGTAGCCCAAGAAGTGTCTTTGTGACACCGAAATGTCCAGCTAATCCACCTCCATGAGCTTCTCGTACCAGTAACTCTCGAATAGATCCTCGTGGTATGCACAATCGGTTACTGAAGAACAAGTATCCATCCTGTCTATAAAATTTCTCACAGGCAAACTTATGACATTTGGCATAGCTCTCAGAAAAGTCAGTATCAGATTCATAAAGATCTATAATGTGTTCAAATCCAATCAACTTTGATGTTAAAGTCGAAATAAGAATGTACCTCCGGGATAATGCGTCTGCGACCACATTATTTTTACCTTTTTTGTACTTAACAATGTAGGGGAATGTCTCAATGAACTCCATCCATCGCCCATGTCTTTTGTTAAGCTTCTGCTGACCCTTGAGGTGCTTTAGAGACTCGTGATCGGTATGAATGACGAATTCCTTAGGCCATAAGTAATGCTGCCACGTCTGGAGAGCTCGAACCAATGCGTATAACTCCTTGTCATACGTGGGATAATTCAGCGTTGATCCTCCTAACTTTTCGCTGAAGTAAGCGACGGGCTTCTTATCCTGCATAAGAACTGCTCCAATACCTACACCAGAAGCATCGCATTCAATCTCAAAAGTCTTAGTAAAATCAGGAAGTACTAGTAAGGGCGAATTAATAAGCTTCTCTTTAAGGGCTGTAAAAGCCTGTTCTTGTGCCTTTCCCCACTTGAACCCCACGTCTTTCTTGATTACTTCGGTTAAGGGCGCGGCTATGGTGCTGAAATCACGAACAAAACGCCTGTAGAATCCTGCTAAACCATGGAAACTTCGGACTTCTCCAATATTCTTGGGGGTTGGCCACTCCTTGATAGCTTTTATCTTCTCTTCATCTACTTTAACTCCTCCTGCACTTACTACAAAGCCTAAGAAAACAATTTCGTTAGTGCAGAATGAACATTTAGATAAATTAGCAAAGAGAGATTGAGAGCGAAGAACATCAAGAACCGATCTGATGTGGTCTAGATGCTCTTCCAAACCTTTACTGTAGATGAGGATGTCGTCGAAATAAACAACTACGAACACGCCAATGAATGGTCTCAGGGCATGGTTCATTAGTCTCATGAAGGTGCTGGGAGCATTGGTGAGACCAAACGGCATAACTAGCCACTCGTAGAGTCCTTGCTTTGTCTTGAACGCCGTCTTCCATTCATCCCCTTCCTTCATTCTGATCTGATGATACCCACTCTTCAAGTCTATCTTAGAGAAGATTGTCGATCCACAGAGCTCATCCAGCATATCGTCTAGTCTTGTAATCGGATGCCTATACTTCACAATGATGTTGTTGATAGCTCGGCAGTCTACACACATCCTCCAGGAACCATCTTTCTTTGGCACCAACAGAACTGGAACCGCACATGGACTCAAGCTTTCTCGGATATGTCCCTTGCTCATCAGCTCTTCCACTTGCTTCTGCAGCTCCTTAGTCTCTACAGGATTGGTTCGGTATGCTGGCCTGTTAGGTAAGGCTGATCCTGGTACCAAGTCAATCTGATGCTCTATCCCGCGAATTGGAGGTAGCCCTGGTGGAATTTCTACTGGAAAAACGTCCTTGTATTCCTGGAAAATCTCAAACATAGCACTAGGAAGCTCCTGTGAAAGGTTAGTACTAACGAGGGATTCCTTGTACACAAACATAAAAGTAGTCATTTCAGGATCAAAGAGTTTAGAAAATTCACTGTGGAGTTTGGCCTTGAGAAAAGGTGAATATGAAGCCAAGAAATGCAAAACGGGCTAAGACTTTTGTTTGCCACGGGGTAATGCCATGGTTGATTTCTGGCCGAGGCAAACACATGGTCCCTAGTCTAACATGCTTCGGAAGTTGCCATGGGAACCTGTCACGGTTAGAAACTGGGCGTGGCAAGCTGTTTTGGTCCAAAAGAAATGCTTTGGAGAATGCCACGCCAAGAAGACACTAGACCGGACCAGACCGCGGCAGGAACGCGCAAGCTTCGGAAAGTGCCACGGGCAAGAGACACGGGTGAAATCCAGGCCGTGGCAATGCTGATACTTAGCAGAAATCCAGCTTATTCCGTGCCACGGTTCCTTTCCACGGGAAGCAACAAGCCGTGTCAATTCCACTTTTATCGAGCACAAACCTTCGGGTTTTGGCGGGTTCAGGACTTAGCATTTTTCCTGATCGGGTCGTGACACAGGAAAATGACACGGTCAGCCCAGACCGTGGCAAAACATTTTGGTCGAGTGAATTTTATTTTTTTCCGGAGATTTCCACGGGAGTTTGACACGGGATGCTCCAGGCCGCGGCAAAAACAAGTAAGGTCTTCGGCTTTTGACACGGTACGGTGACACCGTCACCCAGGACGCGGCAAAAATTTGGAAAACCAAGAGTTGACCAGTCAAAGCACGGTACTTTACAGCTGGGCCCAGCTGTCTCCGACCCACACACGCCTTTCTTCCCCAAAAATTCGAGTTTGCTCTTTTTACCCCCATCTCTGCATTTCATAAGTTCATTACTCTCTAATTTCTCACTCAAATTGAGCAATTCAAATTGCATTGGACTCGTATTCCTGTCATCTATCTTGCTGCATTATCGCATTTAGCTTGAAAACTTGACAATCCCAAGGTATTTCATCTGTTAAAGCTCATCTTTTTCCTTAGCTTCAATGGTTATTTTTGAACTTGCCATGTGTGGAATCGATTTTAATAGCTTGTTAAATGCCTTGGGATAAATTTTGTTACTGCTAAGTGCGTAGATTGCACAAGAAAACTCAGTTCTTTCTTGTTGAATGGTTTGTTCTTGAATTTTGAATATAAATTGCAAAACCTCACTTTGAAAGTTGATTTTTCAAATCAAATGGGTTTCTTGCTAAATTTCTTCTCTGCATTATTTCTTGGCATTGTAGAGAATTTGGTGAATAAATGTTTAGCTAGAGAAACCATTTCTTGAAGAAAAATCGATTTTTGGAATATTTTTTGCAGTTTTTGTTGTTCTTTTGTCTAGCGCTCATTTGTGTTTGAGTAAATGCTGGGAGGCACCAAGAGAACTGCTGCTATGGAGAAGGCCAAACAAGCCAAAGCCGGTACTTCAGAGGAACAAGTCTTGCCATTTGGGAGAAAGGTTTTTGAAAGAAAAAAAGAGAACAAGAAAGCCAAAGAAGCCAGCTGATAAGCAAGTAAAGAAAGTGGTTAAACCGAAGAGAAATAAGGCTTCTAGTTCAAAGAATACTGGTCAAGAGTTGGCATTGGTCGAAGGTATTCAAAGGAAGGGAAAAGAGATAGTTGTGGCTGAAGGTGACGACGAGACCGAGAGTGATCCTGAAGTGGCATTGCAGCCGGCTAAGAAAGTAAACAAAGGGTCAGAATCTGAAGTCCAAGAACCAACTTTTGAGGATTATTATGCTCTGTTCAAGGATGTGAAGGTGTTGCAAACGAAGTTTCCTGATATGGAGCTGCTGAAAAAGATGGGACTACTTTAAGAGGTTAAGCTGATTTTTAACAATATGGGATTTGGTGGATTCTTTGAGATGAAAGATGTGGCTCATGAAGGAGTGCCACAAGAGTTTCTTGCATCTCTTGAAGTCTGCGGGTATGGCTCCAAAGATCAGAGGATCAAAGAGGGCAATGGTCTTGGGCACATCGAGTTCACAATCAATGGTAAACCATACCAGATGAGCTTCAAGGAACTGGATGAGATATTTTCAAGACCTGCAGAGGATGAGACATTGAAGTTCAACTACCCTGATCACATGATCACTGGTCTGTGGGACACAATAGCTTTTGGGAGCTTCAGAGGAGGAAGATGCAAGAGTTCATGGATAAGAAACTCAGCCATTCGCTATGCTCACAAGGTGCTTTGCCAAATGTTTTTCACCAAACACAATGATGGAGTGGTGCACCTTGCCGATATGGAGCTCTTGGGTTTTGGTCTACATCATCTCATCAGTCACTTGAAAAGCAAGAGAGAGTTTCGGCTCCCATACTATATCCCTTCTGGTGGTACATTCTTGGCTCGCCACATGCTGGTCTACAAAGAGATTGCTTGGAGTGAGGGAAAAAGGCAAAAGCTCACTAAGTTGCACAATGGATGGTTAGTGACAAAGATTTTGAAAGCAAGGGCTTTTGTCTTTGATGATGCTAAGATCAAGTCTGATTTGATTGATGAAGCTATTCTCACCAAGGTTGGGTTTTTAAAAGAAATTAATGGTGAGAAGTTCTTGTACA
Organism: Eutrema salsugineum; assembly: GCF_000478725.1. Taxonomy (NCBI): domain Eukaryota; kingdom Viridiplantae; phylum Streptophyta; class Magnoliopsida; order Brassicales; family Brassicaceae; genus Eutrema; species Eutrema salsugineum. Next base: position 14,230,380 of record NW_006256547.1, read on the forward strand.
CCTTCAAGCTCTTACAAGATGAGAAGGTTCAGGTTGTGCTACCACACCCAGCCATCACCACTCTCAAAGAAAGACAAAAGGTCTCCTTTATTGTTCTAAAAGATCAGCTCTATAATCCAGCTGTTGACCCACCAGTCCTCAAATGCAAGATGACCACAGGATCCAAGGGTAAAGAGTCGGCTGAAGAGAAGGCCGAGTCAAGTAGGGCTCAGAATGAAGCTCGAGCTGACGGTTGTGAGAATGAGGAGCCAAGGGTCCTCGAAAGAAGAATGGGAGCAGGTCGATACCATTTTGATCCTTATGTTTGGGGTAAGCCTAAGTATCACACAGGAAGCTGTACTCAAGGATTAATGGCCTTTAGAAATGGTGCAAATGGCAAGACAAGACGATTCATAAGCTAGTCGACTGTGTGAGGAAAATAAAGAAGAAGGTGAAGAAGCTCACGGCACTCACCTCACCAGACAAAGACTCGGCCACTTCACCTGCACCAGTTAAAAGAGAAGAGGTTGGTGAAAGCTCAACAGTTCGTGACGCTGAGTTCCCACCGGGAAAAGAAGACTGGATCAATCCGGCCACCGCGTTTCTCCCGGATTCACCTGAGAGCAGTCCACCTATGGAGCCATCTCCATCTTGATCCACCTCCAATTCCTCGTATTACATGGAATCCGACCTCAGCGATTAAGGTAACCTCTCCAAACCTTTATACATATGCATCTTGTTAATATCATTTCATGTTGCACCTTTCTTGCTTTTCACTTCGCTTTTGCACTTTGATAACACAAGGGACTGTGTTATTTAAGTGTGGGGGAGGAGTTTTGTGTCTATTAATCTTGTTTTCTTTGTTCTTATTTTCTACTTTGAGTCTTGAGTCACATTCTTGCATGCATTCATGTAGTTGCATCTAAGTGCATATTATAACCAAAAAAATCGAAAAATCAGAAAATTTTTCACAAAAAGATGTTCATTCTAGTTGCATTTCACATTTTTAGGATTGAGTCTAGTTGCATCATATAGGTTGCATCTTGCATGGAGTATTGATAGTTTTTTCCTTAAGAGTACATCACTTTGAGAATTCGGATTAAATATGCTTGTGAAATGACTTATGTGCTTGCAAGGCTTGAAATGATTTGAATCTGAGAAGCAAATTTGAATTGAACTCAACTCTAATAAGTGAAAACCTTGAACTTGACTTGAAATTATCCTGTGATGCATTGTTTGAATAAGCTTGTTGATACCGATATACATATTTGAGCTAGAATCCTGTTTTTACCACCCTCTTCCTTAGCTCAAATAGCTGAATCCGCATATGGATCAGTTTTCCTCACCCTGAACCCATCCTTCCTTCAAGCCAAATATTTGTGTGTGATTGAAAGGCCACTTGGATCAAACTTAGCAGAAAGTGTTAGGTTTAGAGCGACAAGGGCAAGTCTCATTGAGTGTTAAGTTCCATCATCAAGGAGCTGAGAGATTTGGCAAGAACTAAGTATGGGGGAGTACTTGTTGGTAAGTGGAAAAAGGAGAGATGAGTGGAAAAGGGAGAGTGGTGAAAACTAGGGGATAGAAAAGAAAAGAAATCAGTCTTGGAGTTTTGAGTTAAAGAAAGTGAGCTCTAATGTTTTGAAAAGAAAGAGTCTAGCCTCTAAGTAAAAGGAAAAGAAAAGAAGCCAATGAGCTCAAATGTTTTAAAAAGAAAGAAAAAGAGGCTAGAGGTTGCAAAAGAAAAAGAACTGTGTAAAGTTTGAACTCCAAGACTTGAGTGTGAAAATGAAAAGTAAGTCCCCTAGTGAGAGAAAAATGAGTGTGAAAAGTGAGGTTCTTGAGAAAGTGAGCAAGTGAGCAAGTGAGAAAGCTTTGAGTAGAGTATGGGGTGGGATGAGTCTTTGCCCTTGTATGCATAGGTTACTCTTTACCTTTAACATTCTGCCAAAGTTTGATCATTCATAGAGAGATCCCCTTGCTGCATTGAACCCACTCAGGAATTGATGAGATCATTTTATTCTCATAACCTTTCCCTAGCCAAACTTTGCTTTTTTAAACATTGCATCATTTGATCCATTTGGTAGAAAGCTTAATGAGTGTCAAAGAGTTGAGGAAAAGGAAAACTTGTAGAGATTACTGTTGAGTTGATACATCAGAGTATCGTCTTGCATTGCATATTGAGCATGAACTTGAATTCTCTTAGTGGTCACTTCTCTCTTTCAAAGGAAATATGAACTCCCAATGCATTCAACCTCTTCCTCTCATTTGTTCTTTTTGCTTGAGGACAACCAAAGGACAAGTGTGGGGGAGTTGATATGTTCATAATTTGCATCATTTAGGTTGTTGATGGTGACTTGATGTGGTGAGGGTGTCAAGTTTTACCCTAATTGAAATCAATAGCCGCAAGTGCAGAGCTGATCGATTGTAGTACTTAGGGATCGAATCCACAGGGAAGGAGGATCTTTTCCTGCAAAAAGCCTTTGAAATAAGTATAAAGTAAGGAAGTCTAGAACCAAAACGGTTTTGTGGGGGTTTGGTAGTGTGTTTAAAATGTAAAAACGAAATATTAAAAGAGAATACGGGAATTAAATGACGTAATAACTAAACTTAACGAAAATGACTAAAAATGTAAAAAACGGATATCTAATTGCTTAAATGAAAATGAACTACAAAGGAAAGACAATATTGAACTAAAGCTTGAAAGAAAATCGGTGTAAATATATGGGAAAGAAGGCGTTGGGCTTCAGGGAAGTTTTCTCAGGGGTACGAATGATTCAAAACATTGCTAGAGAGTAAAATTGATAAGATCTTAGCTTAAACTTTTCGAACTGGAGTCACGGACGTTTGAATACGCCACTGTCGTGATCATAGACAACTATCTCTCTCAACCCTGACCAGTAGGTTTCCACTCTGGCCCTGGAAGAGAAGATAAGCATTATGTTTAAGACTCGTCCTAATTCACAAATCGCCCATAGGTAGGTTTCCACTCCTATGTTTGTTTTGCTCTCCCAAACTAGATCTGATACCTGATGAACACTTTTGTGTCACCAAGCATCTGGATCAGATTGTAGTTCATGACGCTACTCTCATGCAGTAAAAACGAATTCAGAAGAAAAAGTTCTAAGATTCGGCTCAAAAGCTCATGGAATCCTCATCGAACATATAAATCCCCATCGAAAATCCCTTAATCCCAACAATAAAACTACTCAGACATAATGAACGAAATCAAAGACATAGTATTAAGTAGTAGAATAGAAACCGAAATTGAAAAAGAAAGAACAGGGTTCAAGAGAACAAATCTATCTCTCCCTAAAAGCTAAAGCAAAACAAGTATTCTAAAACAATAAGAAAGATAGAAGATATTCGGTTCTGGTTGTGATTTAGGGTTCCTAAGACATGTATTTATAGTGCTCAAGACCTCTCTGGACGTCACTTAGGGTTTCTCCAAATGTGGGCTTCAGAAATGGGCTTTTTGGGCTCGGAGGTTGATGGCCGCGGTCGGGACAAGTGTGACCGCGGGGAATGAGTGTTTTGCCGCGGTCGGGATGCTCCTGACCGCTGGAAATCGCTTGTTGGCCGCGGGTGGAAGTGCTTGCCGGCTGGTTTACGGGATATTTTGCTCTTCGCGTATCTTTTGATTGAACCGTTGGATTGCCAAGCTGTAAAATGCACTGGAAAGCTGATATCTTTAAGGTCTCCAAATTTGAGCTGGATCAGACGGTGAGAAGGCCTTCAATCAGGGGTGAACTTCTAACGGTTTGACTCTGAGCTGAAATCTGGTTTTTTATCCATTTTGTTAAGCCTTTCCCTAAGTTACCTGAAAAGAGTCTTGGAACTACAAATACTAGAAAAACATAATAAAAGTACTTAAAGCAATTAAATTCATAGAAAAAGTATTTCAAAACGATCCATAAAAGTGGTCAAAATACGGTGTTATTCAACTCCCCCAGACTTAAACCTTTGTTTGTCCTCAAACAAAGCAAAAGCCTAAACTGGTTAAGTGAAAACAAAAATAGAGAATGCATAAATCTCATAGACATGAACTACTAAACTAAGACCAAAGATAGTGCATCAATCCACAACTTAGTCTAGAAAATTCTCACCAATGCACAAGAGATACTAGTCCACTTATTCTGTCATGCAAAACTTAAACAATCTAAATCTTGATTCCAGTCAACTAGCTCTCTACATTCATTAAGTTCAATAGTGAGTTCTCATTAAAGACATCATCTAGGGTAGACGGCGTTTGGCATTAAAGGGCTGTTTAAGTGGTGGAGTTAAACTGTTTCGGGTTACCTGAAGATCTGGAGGATGCAAGATAATATGCAAAACCGCAAGAGAGATAAGGACCTGTTGATGACCACAGTTTTCAGTCACTTCTTCTTGCCAAATGTTGTTGCATAATCCTTCCTCCTTTGTTGTAAACAGCTATTCCCCCAGACTTAGATTCTTTCCGGGAATCAGAAAAAAATCTCCAAAAACTCCATAAAATCAAACTTCAGTTGCCTTGGGACTTAAAATTCGACCTCTTCAAAGGCTTTTATTTCCTTTTTTTTCTTATTTTCGGATTTTTTTTTTTTTTGTGAAATGCTTTTTAAAGAGAGAGAGACTAGAGGACGAGATTGTACCAAAATTTGAGATTTTTCTAAGGCAAACTGAGCTTCCTCTTGTGTTGAATCCTTCCGGGAACTATTCCGGCAAATCTCAGGTCTCTGTCTTTGGTGACTGAAAACTGCGTCGTTCCTCTTTCTCTCCAACGTTTTTGCACTTATCTGCATATAAGACAATAGAAAACAAGAGTGCATGTGGTTGAAAGAGGATTGGTTAAGGTGGGGAACTAGCTAAAGATGAACTAGCCATTCAGGATCAACAGAGAGTGGTAAAAGGATAAAGGAGTCCTGAATGTATGATTCGTTTCCCTGGTCTAATGCTTCATTGAGAAAATTAAGTCCAAATAAAACAGAGCTAGTGTATCCCTTCATCTAAATCGAAATCATTCAAATTCCTCTGGGGTACTTCGTTTCAAATGTGCTTAGCTACCGCCTAGTCTAGTCCTAAATCATGAATGAGCAAGTCACTAGGAACAGTCTAAAAGCACACAGTCAACTATCATTGATTCATGTTCACCATTCCCTTTAAAACGTATTTTTGTTTTGAAAACCGATTTTGAAAAAGTTTAAGGAAAATGCAAAAAGTGTAGATAATGCAAGACTCATGAAAGAAAAGTGGTTAGAAAGGGATGAAATCCTCCCCCAGACTTAAATCACACTGTCCTCAGTGTGAAACAAGTCGAGATTGGATGAGAAAAATGCATAGATAATTGAATTGATAAGGACAAAGAGAACTTTTCTGGATCCGGGGTGCTGGTGGAGATGAACCGGATTCATTCGAAGAGGTTTTGGAAGGTGATTAGGTGGTGATGAAGGTGGTGGAGGGTGACGAATGAGGTGGAGGGTGTTTAGTGAGGTGGAATGGGGTGAAAGGGGTGGTTTGGGTCGGGTTTGGATGTCAACGACCAAGTGCCGCGGTCAGGGGCTGCACGACCGAGGCGAACCATTGCTTGGCCGCGGTCAGGACTACGCGACCGCGGTCGATGGTAGGTTTCACGCGGTCAGAACGTCTGCGACCGCTGATGCGAGCAAAAGCGGGGTTGTTTGTTTTTCGTTTTACTAAGCTTCAGGTTTTAAATTTATAACCCCTAAATGTCTGCAAGTGCACAGATGTGCGCTGTAGTACTTAGGGTATCGATCCACATAGACTTAGTTGTTTCAGTACGAATTCACTGCAACGCTTAAATCAGATTAGAACTAAACGGTTTGGGTTTTGGTTTTGGGTTTTTGTTGTCACTAAATCTAAACTAGAAAGCAAGTAAAAAGCAATTGAAAGAAAACTAAAGCAGGTAAAGCAAGTAAAAATCGATTAAACAAAGCGAATAGAAGGTAAGTAAATAGCGATTGAAAGTATAATGGAAACAAGGAAATAAGCGAATGAAAAGCAAAGGAATACGAAGGTTGTAAGCGATTAAAGACAAACATTGGGGCTCAAGGGGTTTCGCAGGGATTCATGGACTAAGCTATGTCGATTTTAAGCATATGATAAAGGTAATCAATTACGTATGTTCTAGAACTCGAGGCACGGAAGTATGTATAGCCTACTTTCGCAGCACTAAACAACTATCTCTCGCAACCCTAATCAGTAGGTTTCCACTCTGATTCTGGAAGGGAGAAGATGCAATAGCAGAATAAGACTCATCAACATTCACAACTCAACTACAGGTAGGTTTCCACTCCTATAGAAGAATTGCTCGTTTCACCCTAGTTCAGACAATCAATGAAAGCTTTCACAACATATCATATCAGATCGGTTTCTAAGTGGCCAGCAAAGAATCACGCAGTAAGATTAAAGGCAAACGAAGAACATCTAGAAGATTAATAATCCTAAATCTATCGATTCATAAGCAAAGACATATGAAATTCCCTTTGAAAAATCCCCTTAAACCCAACTGGGTAACTACTCAAACATATTGTAAACAATCATCACAGAGTATTGAAAGTTGCAGGAAATTAAAGAAAAGAAGGAAGAAGAACGAAGAACGGAAGCGACGACGGAGGCGCGATGTCTTCCTCCAGCGGCGGCTCCTCCTCCAAGGGCGGCGGCCTCCTAGGGTTTTTGAAGCACTCTCACGAAATCTCTCTCTCTCTTTCTATCTTATGTCGTCTCCACGCCTTTAGGAATGACCTAAAGGGGGTATTTATAGCTTCTGGGGTGGTTCTGGACACTTAGGGCTTCAAAAATAACGAAAGGAATTGATCTGGGCTTTAATTAAGTCGTCGGGAAAGTGAACGACTAAAGTCCACGGTCGCGGTGGCTCTACCCGCGGGAAAATGGGTGTTGGCCGCGGTCCCGGCACTTGCTCTCTTCCGGAACTGCATTTTCTGTCATTCTTGCATCGGGAGTATCTGAAGATCTAACCGTTGGATTGTCTCCAAACCAAGTGCATTAGAAAGCTGGTTGGATCCTCAATGTTTTCTCAAATTTTGGGGGTGATCAGACGGTGAGAAGGTCTCCATCGCTTGTCATACTTCTGACGGTCGGCATTTATCCAAAATTGCTCATTTGTTCCAAATTGCATATCTTTTGCCCAAATTTCCTGTAAAGTCTTTTGAAACTCTAAAACATTGAAAACACTTTAAAAACCTTTGAAAACAGAGTTAAAACACCTGCATAAGATACATTTATGATCCATAAAAGTGGTCAAAATACGGTGTTATCAACTCCCCCAGACTTACCTTTTTGTTTGTCCTCAAACAAACTTAAGTCAGGAAAGAAATTTTTGAAAAATCGCAGGAACTAAACAATATCTCAGTGACCGTCCTTCTAAACCATAACTTATCGTGAAACATCTATTTGGATCTAGTCTAGAAAATTCTCACCAAAATACAAGCAAACTAGTCCGTTAATCCGTCATGCGAAAATCTACACACTTAGATCTAACTTCCAGTCAACTAGCTCTTAACATTCATTAGAAATCTCGGTGGTTCTCATCAAAGAAAGTCTAGGCAAGGCAATCTAGGCTAGGTGTAAAAAGGGTTATTCTAGGGGTAAGGCTTAAAGTGTTTACGGGTTACCTGAGGATCTGGAGAATGCAAGATATTATGCAAAACCGCAAGAGAGAGTGAAGCTGTTGGTATCCACAGTTTTCAGTCACTTTCTTCTTGCCATAGATTACTGGCCTTCTTCCTAAGGTTCTCTACTAACTCCCCCAGACTTAGATTTTTTGTAAATCTTTCAAAAACATGGCTCTATAAACGCTTAGTAGATACTTCTTGCTCCACAAATTTCGACAATCTAGGACTCATTAGGCTTTTTGTTTCCCTCTCTCTTTTCATTCATTCGTTTTTTTTTTTTTTTTTTGAAAGAGAGGGAACACCTTTAGATATAGAGTCTTAGAGAGCACGAAATTACCAGTTAAGATTTGTCTTGTAAAGCTTCTTGAGGTTTCTGATACTCTTCCTTCCCAATTCCATTCAGTCTCCTTGTGAGTGACTGAAAACTGCGTCGCTCGTCTTCTCTCCGACGTTTTTGCACATATCTGCTGATATAAACTAAAGAGAGAATGCATGAGGATTGAAAACAAGGGTTTTGGGTTTAGGGTATGGTACCAAATAAAGATAAACTGGGTCATCTAGGATGACAAAGAGTGGTAAAAGTGAGGGTAAAAGACGTCCTAGATGTATATGTCGATGCCTGCCTAAAAACAATGATGAGAAAATTAAATGTCATATTAAGGTCAATTAAAATGAGCTAGTATATCCTGTCAGAAAGAATCTCCATGAATAGAAGTCCTCTGGTGGGATTTCGTAATGCAAGTATTCTAGCTACCGCCTAGTCTAGGCCTAAATCACAAAAAGAGCAAAAAACGAAGAAATAGCGTAGAAGCACACTGGTCTAAATCATCATAGTATTGTTTATTGTGTTCCTGGTTTGAAAACTTTTTGAAAAACATTTTGAAAAATTTTTATGTGTCCAAAACAAACTCAAAACAAATCAAATTTCATTAGTAACGGATGAACATCCTCCCCCAGACTTATTTCACACTGTCCTCAGTGTGAAAAATCTTGGAAAGAATGGTAAAGAAAATTGAAATGTTGAAATGTTTAAGTGAACTTATCGTGTTGGAGAGTGCTGCTCGTCTTTTGTGTTTGTTCTTCCTTATTGAAAACCTGAATTGAAATGAAACAGAAACAAAGCAATGGAAATAGAAAATAAAGGTCAAAGGGAAATAGATAAAATACCAAGTGGGTTGCCTCCCATTAAGCGCTTGTTTCAAGTCGTTAGCTTGACATTGTTGCTCGATTAGACTTAACCGGGGTCGTGACTCTCCTTGATCTCATCATTGGCCGATGATGGATCAATCAAAAACATCACTTCTCTCTCGTCTTCCGTTTCTTCAGCCAGATATGGCTTTACACGCTGTCCATTCACTGTAAATGAGTTTCTGGTTCTGTCCCATAGGACTATGGCTCCGTATGGTTTGACTTCCTTTATCGTGAAGGGTCCTGACCATCTTGAACGTAATTTTCCTGGAAAAAGCTTAAGACGAGAATTGAAAAGAAGAACTTTATCGTTAGGAGCAAAAGTTCTATGAATAATCTTCTTATCATGATATGCTTTAGTCTTCTCCTTGTAGATCTTCGAGTTTTCATAAGCATTGTGTCAGATTTCTTCTAACTCGTGAAGTTGAAGTAGTCTTCTTTCACCAGCTGTTTTCAGATTCATTTTCATCTCCTTGATAGCCCATTGCGCCTTATACTCGAGTTCTACTGGAAGGTGACATGCTTTTCCATAAACTAGATTGAATGGTGTTGTTCCTAACGGTGTCTTGAATGCTGTTCGATATGCCCATAATGCGTCGTCAAGCTTGGTAGACCAATCCTTGCGATGTACTGCAGTTGTTTTCTGCAAAATCGACTTGATTTCTCTGTTTGAGATCTCTACTTGACCGCTGGTTTGGGGATGGTATGGAGAAGCAACTTTATGTGTAACTCCATTCTTTCTAAGAAGATTCTCGAAAACTCTGTTGATGAAGTGCGATCCTCCGTCGCTTATCACAATTCTAGGAACTCCAAAACGCGGGAATATAACAGATTTAAACAGGTTCATGACAACTTTTGCATCATTGGTGGGACTAGCGACTGCTTCTACCCACTTAGAGACGTAGTCTACTGCTACTAAGATGTATTGGTTTCCAAAAGCAGTAGGAAAGGGTCCCATAAAATCTATTCCCCAGACATCGAAAATTTCGACTTCGAGAATAAAATTTTGAGGCATCTCGTTCCTTTTGCTTATATTGCCCATCCTTTGGCATTTATCGCATCGCGATATATAAGCTTGAGTATCTTTGAACAAAGTAGGCCACCAGAAACCAGCTTGTAAGATTTTTGAAGCGGTTTTGAAGGTTGCGAAATGTCCTGCATAAGACGAGCTATGGCATCCGAATAAAATTCCTTCCATCTCTTCTTCAGCCACGCATCTTCGGAATAACCCATCAGCACATCTCTTATAGAGATAGGGTTCATCCCAAAAATAATGTCTTATGTCTTTCAGAAACTTTTTCTTCCTATAACCAAAGAATTGTGGTGGTTCTACATCGGCTGCTAAGTAATTTGCTATGTGCCTAAACCATGGGGTGTTGAAAGCATCTGCTCGTCGCATTAGAGGATGTGGTGGTGCGGTATTGGCATTGGGGGTAGTATCTATTGCATAGATGTTTTCTTCAGGCAAACTGTCATTTAAGGGCAATCTTTCTTCAACTCGAATTCGTGAAAGATGGTCTGCAACTCCATTATCTGCGCCTTTTCGATCTCGAATTTCGATATCGAATTCTTGCAGTAGGAGGATTTATCTTATCAACCGAGGTTTAGCATCTTTCTTAGACATTAAATACTTGATTGCAGCATGATCAGTATGAACTATGACCTTAGATCCTACGAGATAAGAACGAAATTTCTCAAATGCAAATACGACAGCTAGAAGTTCTTTTTCTGTTGTAGCATAATTGCATTGAGCTTCGTCTAGAATTCTGCTTGCGTAGTAGATTACGTGCAATTTCTTATCTTTCCGTTGGCCAAGCACTGCTCCGACTGCATAGTCACTTGCATCGCACATGATTTCAAATGGGAGTTCCCAATCAGGTGCTTGCACGACTGGCGCGGAAACAAGGGCTTGTTTGATCTTATGAAACGCGGCTAAGCACTCATCATCGAACTCGAAGTTCGTTTCCTTGCAAAGCAAAACGTGTAAGAGGTCTAGCTATTTGAGAAAAATCTTTTATGAATCGCCTATAGAATCCTGCGTGTCCTAAGAAACTACGAATTCCTTTTACGTTTGTGGGTGGTTGTAGGCTGGTCATGACCTCGATTTTAGCTTTGTCAACTTCAATACCTTTTCCGGAAATTATGTGCCCAAGCACGATTCCGTCTTGTACCATGAAGTGACATTTTTCCCAATTTAATACTAAGTGCTTATCTTCACATCTTTGCAGAACTTTACCAAGGTTGCCTAGGCATTTTTCAAAAGAAGATCCATAGACATAGAAGTCGTCCATGAATACTTCCATGAAATCCTCAATAAAATCTGTGAAGATCGACATCATGCACCACTGGAAGGTAGCAGGTGCATTACACAATCCAAAAGGCATACGTCGGTAAGCGAACGTGCCATATGGACAAGTGAATGTCGTTTTTTCTTGATCCTCCGGTCGAATAGGAATTTGGAAAAATCTGGAGTATTCATCAAGGAAGCAATAGTAGGGGTGATTAGCTAATCTTTCTAGCATTTGATCTATGAAGGGAAGTGGAAAATGATCTTTCCTAGTTGCTGCGTTCAGTTTCCGGTAATCGATGCACATACGATGTCCAGTTACTGTTCTTGTAGCGATCATTTCATCTTTATCATTTTTAATGACAATGACTCCTCCTTTCTTCGGGACAACATGAACTGGGCTAACCCAAGTGCTATCTGAGATAGGAAAGATTATTCCAGCTTCTAAAAGCTTCATAATCTCCTTCTTGACAACATCCATGAGATTGGGGTTCAGTCTCCTTTGACATTCGATTGAGTTTTTAGCATTATCCTCTAGATTAATCTTGTGCATACAGAGATCTGGAAAAATTCCAGGTATGTCATCAAGTGAATATCCTAAGGCTTTTCTATGCTTTCTCAGCTCAGTCAACCGCATTGTGGTTTCTTCTTCCGTCAAACCAGAGTTTATTTTGACAGGATAAGTAGAATTTGGTCCAAGGAAAGCGTACTTAAGTCCGACGGGAAGAGGTTTAAGCTCGACTTTAGGGGCTTTAAGCTCACTCCAAGGATCGTTAATTGCTGCGGCAGTGTCTTTAGGAGGTGTCGGAATATTTGTTTGGTCCTTAAGATCTAGATAGTGTAGAGGTTTCCTATAAGTTTCGGACTTATCAAGCATACGCGCGCATTCACTCGAAATTCCTTCAAGGAAATTGCGTTCATCTTTTGCGGGTGAAAGCGTGACACTTAAAGGGTCGTCTAGAAGCAGATCTTCATAGACTTCCTCAATAATTCCGTCTAACTCATCAACCCAACAAATTTTTCCATCCAAAGTTGGTTTATCGAAACTTTTGTTCATGTCAAACTGCATAACTGAACCGGCTAGATGAAGGTCGATTTTTCCTTCAGGAACATTGATTATGGCTCCGGCTGTAGATAAGAATGGTCTTCCAAGAATAAGGGGATCTTTAGGTTCTTTTTCTAGTTCTAGAACTACGAAATCGGTTGGTATGGAACATTTTTCGATTTCGACGGGAACATCTACTAAGATACCTACAGGTTGTCTAATAGAACGATCAGCTAGTACTAAAGAAATCTTAGTGGGCTTGAAAGTGTGATGTCCTAAACGTTTTGCTACTGAAAGAGGCATCATGTTTATGCTAGAACCTAAATCACAGAGAGCACGCTCAAAAGCTACATCATTGATGGTGCATGAAAGTACGAAGCTTCCAGGATCGTTTTTCTTTTCAGGGATTCGGCTTTGCAGGATAGAACTACATTCATGGGTTATCATCATAACGCCTTCTTCAAGAGTTAAAGAATTTGTTAGAATACCCTTCATGTATTTTCTTAAAGCAGGAATCATAGCACAAGCTTCTACAAAAGGTAATCTCACATTTAATTGATCAATCAACTCTTTCAGCTTAGCTTTTTCTTTTTCTTTCTTAGGGGCTTTTAAGGCTCTAGGATATGGAGGTTTAGGTTTATAGACACGAGTTGGTGGAGGTGGATTCAGGTCTTCTCCAAGGATTTCCCGGGATGAATCTTCTCTTACTTCTTCTCCATCCTTTTCTCCTACCACTTCTTTTTCAACATCTTCATTCGTGATTCTTTCTTTTTCTTTCTCCTTTTCCTTACCCTTTTCCTCATCTTCAGGATCTTTAGGAAATTCAGGCTCTTTGTAAGCTAATCCACTCCTAAGTGTGATAGCTTTCACATGATCGGAGGGATCTGCTTCACTTGAGCTTTCGAAAGAATTTTTACTTAGCTCCTCTTCAGAATTTTCTAACTTTTTAGAATTAGTTTTGACCATTATGTTAAGGAGGGTATCGGAATCCTTCTGCATCTCTTTTAATTCAGATCTAAGATCACTAATCTCTTGAGACATAGATTTTTCAAGCTCTAGAATCTTTTTGTTTAGGTTTTCAGCTTCAGAATAGGGAAAACTAGGATAGGAAACAGGATTAGATTGAATAGCTGAGATTGGTTCGGGAGGTGGTGTCCAACCAGGCTCAGAAGACGTTTTCCCGCGGTCAGGTGGCTCACGACCGCGGTGAAACATGTCTTGGCCGCGGTCAGAAGCAGCACGACCGCGGTGAAAGCTTGCTTGGCCGCGGTCCGGATGAATGGACCCGCGGTGATCAGAAACGAATGGAAAATCTTGAATTTGATAAACTTCTGCAGTGTTCACCATCCCTTGATCATAAGAATTCATTGGGTTGTCCCAACCATCAAAGTTACACGTATTGTGTACCCTATTTGGTTGTTGCAATCCAAGATGATTCATTATGTGACGGAGACACTTTATAACTTCCGAAATTTCTTCTTTCTTCTCACGAAGTGCAGAATTACCAAAGGTTACTTGATTTTGGATGCTGTTTCCAAAATTTTTAATGAAAACGTGAGCATCTTCTACAGATCTAGTTGTGAAATCTTCATTACTTGCTACATCAAAAGAGTGTCGTAACTCTGGAGTTATACCGCGATAGAAGATACTTAGCAGGTATTCCTCGGCATATCCATGGTGTGGACAATCTCTTTGGTATTCCCTAAATCTTTCCCAAGTATCTAAAAGATCTTCATCTTCTTTTTGTTTAAAAGTTCTTATCTTCTTTCTTAAGAGATTTGAAAGATTTCTAGTGTAAAAACGATTTAGGAAAGCAGTTCTACACGCTGCCCACGTTTTTAGTGAAGCAGGTGGCAAAGATTTTAGCCATTTGCTGGCCTTATCTCTAAGAGAGAATGGGAAAAGACTACACTTGTGGTAATCCCCATTTGCTGTAATGGTTGCACATAATTCTTCGAAAGTCTCGATATGGTCTATCGGATTTTCAAATGAATAACCAGAGAATTGATTTTGTTGAACTAAATGGATATGGGGTACCTTAATTTCGGTTTTGCCATCCTCTGGTAAGGCTGGTTGAATAGCTCTTCGATCTCCCATGAACTTTTCGAGTGAATCGAAACTTCCAATCAGTTCATCATCATCTTTGTGTTTGACTGATCCGATTAGCTCATTGTCATCATAGATCGGTTCTTCAAACTCATCATCAGTCAGGTCATCATCGCTTTGATCACCATCCACACGATTTGGTGGATCACCAAGAGTTCCGGGAACATGTTCCCGGTCTCTCATCTCAGAGAAACCTGAAAAATTCAAAAGAAAAAGTAAAAATAAACAAGTGTTCTAATGGATTTTAGCTGGGATTCGCAACGAAACAAATTTAAGTCCCCGGCCACGGAGCCAAAAACTTGATGCGAGCAAAAGCGGGGTTGTTTGTTTTTCGTTTTACTAAGTTTCAGGTTTTAAATTTATAACCCCTAAATGTCTGCAAGTGCACAGATGTGCGCTGTAGTACTTAGGGTATCGATCCACAGAGACTTAGTTGTTTCAGTACGAATTCACTGCAACGCTTAAATCAGATTAGAACTAAACGGTTTGGGTTTTGGTTTTGGGTTTTTGTTGTCACTAAATCTAAACTAGAAAGCAAGTAAAAAGCAATTGAAAGAAAACTAAAGCAGGTAAAGCAAGTAAAAAGCGATTAAACAAAGCGAATAGAAGGCAAGTAAATAGCGATTGAAAGTATAATGGAAACAAGGAAATAAGCGAATGAAAAGCAAAGGAATACGAAGGTTGTAAGCGATTAAAGACAAACGTTGGGGCTCAAGGGGTTTCGCAGGGATTCATGGACTAAGCTATGTCAATTTTAAGCATATGATAAAGGTAATCAACTGCGTATGTTCTAGAACTCGAGGCACGGAAGTATGAATAGCCTACTTTCGCAGCACTAAACAACTATCTCTCGCAACCCTAATCAGTAGGTTTCCACTCTGATTCTGGAAGGGAGAAGATGCAATAGCAGAATAAGACTCATCAACATTCACAACTCAACTACAGGTAGGTTTCCACTCCTATAGAAGAATTGCTCGTTTCACCCTAGTTCAGACAATCAATGAAAGCTTTCGCAACATATCATATCAGATTGGCTTCTAAGTGGCCAGCAAAGAATCACGCAGTAAGATTAAAGGCAAACGAAGAACATCTAGAAGATTAATAATCTTAAATCTATCGATTCATAAGCAAAGACATATGAATTCCCTTTGAAAAATCCCTTTAAACCCAACTGGGTAACTACTCAAACATATTGTAAACAATCATCTTAGAGTATTGAAAGTTGCAGGAAATTAAAGAAAAGAAGGAAGAAGAACGAAGAACGGAAGCGACGACGGAGGCGCGATGTCTTCCTCCAGTGGCGGCTCCTCCTCCAAGGGCGGCGGCCTCCTAGGGTTTTTGAAGCACTCTCACGAAATCTCTCTCTCTCTTTCTATCTTATGTCGTCTCCACACCTTTAGGAATGACCTAAAGGGGGTATTTATAGCTTCTTGGGTGGTTCTGGACACTTAGGGCTTCAAAAATAACGAAAGGAATTGATCTGGGCTTTAATTAAGTCGTCGGGAAAGTGAACGACCAAAGTCCGCGGTCGCAGTGGCTCTATCTGCGGGAAAATGGGTGTTGGCCGCGGTCCCGGCACTTGCTCTCTTCCGGAACTGCATTTTCTGTCATTCTTGCATCGGGAGTATCTGAAGATCTAACCGTTGGATTGTCTCCAAATCAAGTGCATTAGAAAGCTGGTTGGATCCTCTATGTTGTCTCAAGTTTTCGGGGTGATCAAACGGTGAGAAGGTCTTCATCGCTTGTCATACTTCTGACGGTCTGCATTTATCCAAAATTGCTCAATTGTTCCAAATTGCATATCTTTTGCCCAAATTTCCTGTAAAGTCTTTTGAAACTCTAAAACATTGAAAACACTTTAAAAACCTTTGAAAACAGAGTTAAAACACCTGCATAAGATACAATTATGATCCATAAAAGTGGTCAAAATACGGTGTTATCAACCGCGGGGGCTTAAATCGCGGCCTCTTCCTGCTTCTCCTTGGTTCCTGCTGGGCCGAGCAGTCAGGTACCATCCTTCTTTTTGGTCTTTTTGGGTTTTTTGATTTTTTTGGCTTTTTTGTTTTATAAGAAACACCTGAAACTAAGAAAAAGAAAAAGATCAAAAGTAAAAGAAAGAAAAATTCTAAAGAAAACAATACCTAAATGGGTTGCCTCCCATTAAGCGCTTCTGTTTTAAGTCGTTTAGCTCGACTTTTGGTGTTGGACGTGACTTATTCCAATGGAGAAGACCTTGTCCTGAGACAAGTCTTTTTCGACATTTCCTTGCTTTGCCTAGCAGGTTCTTCGTCACTCCAAAGTTCTTCTTCAAACTCTTCTGCTGCAGAACGTTTTCCTGCTTTGCTGTTGTATGGAACAGCTTCTGTGAAGACATCTTTGTCGATATTAGCAAATGAAATCCTCCGGTTTGGCCAGTCCATTATAGCTCCGGAAGTTGCTAGAAAAGACCATCCCAGAATCACTGGATATGTTGCATCTCTCGTTTCGACAATGTAGAAGTCGACAGGCACTATGCAATCTCCTATTCTCAAAGGAATTTCATGAGCTATTCCTTGAGGTGTTGCATTTGAATCATCAGGTAGGCTAATCTTTGCTCTAGTTCTACGCAGGTGTCTAATACCAAGTCTCAATGCAATTGCCTTGGACATCATGTTAAGACAAGCTCCAGAATCACATAGCACGTTTTTAAACATTTCTCCTCTAATAGAACAAGAGATAAGAAATTTACCTACACCTTCTATTTTGTGAAGTGTTCGAACAGGTTTACCTTTTCTTGCATGATTGAACAAGTCTTCTATCTCAGGGATTGATTCTTTGCTCTCACAGAAGTAGTGGCCTATCGTAAAGTCCTTGCAAGCTCTGGCAAACGTGATTCCTTCAGGAAAATTTCGAACCACATCATTAAATTCATCGAGCTTTTCTTTGCTGATATTGTTGGTTTAGTGGCTGCATTCTTCCGGTCTTTGGAGGTGGATTGAATAAACAGCAGCATCAGGTGATGTCCTGGGAAAAGTCAGACGTCTGGCCCTCCCAAAATAGGTTCTGATATCCTCCTTTGTCTCCTTGCTGTACCTAAAGAAAACTTGCTAACAACCAAGATGCCATATATCATCGAAACCTGTGTAAAGAGGGATCGATTTCTGATATGTCTATATTTTACATCATTTAGAGTGCATTTTAGAGTCCTCATCTTGTGTTTTCCCATGTAAATTGAGTCTCTAGGCATGAAAATAGGATTTATGGCTTGCATTAGGTCCCAAAGAGTTTTGCATGTTTTGAAGTCTTTATCAGGTGCTTTGGGAGTCATTTGGAGCTTGAGAAGAGGAGCAGAGAAGAAGACGGTGAAGAAAAGGGTCAAAAATGGTGAAAACCGCTTGGAGGAATTTCTCGGCCAAATCGCGTACCGGACGGACAGAAACCTTGGTCAAAATCCTTACCGATCGCTCATTACCGGCCAAAATCCTTACCGATCGTTCAACCTCGACCAAAAAGCTTACCGATCGCTCAGCACCGACCAAAATCCGTACCGATCGACCAAAGTCAGCCTGGGTCGAAGATCAGGCGTAAATACCGCGGGATGAGTTTTGTCCGAGGCGAAGGAATTTTTACGACCAAAAAGCTTACCGCGGTACACAGCCCTCGGTCATTTTCCTTACCGCGGGAAGCTTTTCTCGACCAAAATCTGTCCTTGTCCGCATGTCTCAAAGATCTGCAATCCGGGGAACCTTCCGGTCCGAACCAGTTGGCGGGATCTTCAGCAAAGTTGGAGATAATCAAACAAAGATCCCAGAACAGTTGGAATCATCCAATTCGGACCCGTGGGGAGAAAGATACAGCTTCCGGAAGGTGCACCAACATTACGCGCATCCGAGAACCGAACGGCGGAGCACAAAGATCACGGCGGTCGGAACCTTTCCGGACCGAACCAGCTTGCCCGGTCTTCATCAAAGTTTGAGATCTGTGAAAGACCTTTTCAGAACAGTTGGGGTCGCTCAATTCGGACGAGTGGTTTGAAAGATAAAGTCTCCAGAGTTCACATCGGTCCAAACAGCTTATTTTCCGGTGATTCCAATGCGGTTCAAAGATGTGAAATCCAGGAAGCCTTCTACTTCCCAAGCTCCAACGCTTTCTTCATCAAAGTTCGAGCTTATTGAGTCATCTTGACTATGGGACTGGTCTCAGTACATTTGGAGTCGTGGGTTGAAAGTTACTGCTTCCGGAAGGCGACATGGTCAATACGAGCCCAAATATGTTGCGATACGCGCTAAGTGTTTTCTCAGGGCTCGGCATCATTACCTCGACATCGGCCAAGTCAAGGCTCATATTTTGGGAGTATTCTGAACTAGGCCTCGTGCTGACACGTCGGCACGTTGGAATCAAGGCATGCACACGTAAGAAATGAAGCTGGAAACAACTAAGTGTTGAACGTGCACCTCGGTGTAGCGACCTCGGCGTGCATGCCGGACCCTGTTTGCCCAAACCCCTCGACTACCAAGCGCCTCGGCATTTCATGCCGAGGTCCATTGTCACGAAGACAGAATCAAGAACAGAGCTGCCCAAGAACACACACGTGAAGATGGATCAAAGACTAGGGTTCATGCATGTTCTTGACGAGTTCTTCACGAGATCTTCGTTTGGATCTGGACTCACGTGCACTCCTCGACATGAAGACCTCGGCTTCACTCTCTGACACACCGTGGCACTCACCCATCAACCCAAGAACGCAGTTCAGTACCCGGTTTGTTCCGGGCTGACCCGCGACACTTTACCTTTGCTATATATACATTTTGAGACTAAAAACCTAAGGATCTGATCTCTTATCTGTTTTTAGCTTTAAGAACTTGCCTCTTTGGTGAAACTTGATGATTCTAATCTGATATCTCGTTTTTGCATGAGAAATCTTGTTCTTTCTTTATTTCTTTTATCATCTAACATTAAACTCCTCATCATGACCAGCTACACGTCTTGCAAAGGACTCAGTGAGCTCGTTATGATTAGTGAGTAGTCGTTTAAGCGGCTTTAGATGAGTAGATTAGGGTGCTTTCAAGGTAGATTAGTGGGTTTAGGTGTCTAGTCTTGCATGTTTCATTCTTTAACCGACGAGATCTCTAGGCTGGATCCAAGCACATCACTTGAGGTTCAGATCTGAGACATATCTCGCATCAAAAGTGTTTGTAGAAATGTCTGAACCACTCGGTTAAGGGTTTAAGAGTCTTTCATCGCGAGAGTGATAGTTTGTTCTCTTAAATGACATTTTTGAACTGATTCTTATTGCTGATTGATTCGATGCTTCTCAAAAGACATTTTTGGTATGAAGGAGGATCAATTTAGATGCTTAATACTTTCATGAGAAGATTAACATGCCTTGAGTTCAAAGTTAAATGAAACCGCTTGATGTTTTGATTCATTAACCCACTAGTTGAACATTGGGAGCACCCGAGTCAAGTATCTCGTCTAAAGTCTCTTGCTTTATTACATATTATCATCATCTGAATCGCTTAGTTATCATTTGCATCTTTGTTTTGTTTGATTCTCATCATTTACTTTACTTACATGCTTAATCGTTGTTATTTAGCTTAGTAAAACCTTCACCTTTTTATCTTGACTTAAATAAACAAACAACATAGACTAGTGTCTCGTTGACAAGTCTGGATTGACACCTCTTAGTACTACTTTGACAAGGGGATTGATAGCCCTGAGATCTAAAAAGTCTTATCTATCAATTTCACAAACTTGTTGAATTCAATGAGCCTTTCTCTGGAGATTGGTGCTCTTAATTCCACCATTTTTTCTGGATTTCCTCCTTCTATGAACAGACGATAGTCTTCGTCCTCGAGGTAGTGCCCTTCATATTCATCCTCATATGCTAAAACTATGTTGAGTACCTCATTTTCTTCCTGAGATGTTTTGGAGCTGATAGCATACACCGTTTGTTCCTGAAGAGGGGTTTTGACCATCCCAGCAGATGTATCAAATGAGCATTGACCTGTAGGAGTGGAAAAGGGCTGAAAGGCATCTTAAGGAGTTCTGGCCGCGGGTAAAAGCTTCACGACCGCGGGTGAAAAGGGCTTTGCCGCGGTCAGGAGGCTCACGACCGCGGCTGGAAGCTTGTTGGCCACGGTCACGTGAGTTCCGACCGCGGGAATGAGGCTCTGAGTTGTTTCCTCAGTTTCGCGTGCTCCTTTGCCATCTGAACTGATTTCTGCATCTTCTAACTCTGTCTTCTCCTCTTTTAGGCTAAGATCTTCGATGAGAAGCGTCGAACCATTCGTTTCACGTCCTTGCATAAGCTTTTCGACCTTCTCTTCGATTTCAACGAGGGTATAGACTACTTTTCCCATGGTTGAGTCTATTGCCTCTGCTTTCTCTTGAACCTTGTGTACTCCATCCCAAATCTCTTCCACGTAAGAATAGGTTTGGTTGTTATGGTAGTTAATAGTCTCTTCTGCTTCACCAAGTTTGATCTCTAAGGTGCGGATGCTCCAACCGGCTTTGCGAATGCGAACTTCGTGTGCTCTAACTCATTCTTCGATTGCTTCCATCCTCTCCTGGACGGTTTCAGCACCTTCGTTTAGCTGGCTTTCGATGGTCTTGACTTGAGCTGAAAGATCTTCAAGCTTTCTGTTAAAGCGTATTGACAAGTCGTCAATTTTCTTGTCGACTGTAGATCTTGCTTGAACGTCGAGTAAGTGCGAGACCGCCAATTCTAGTAGTTCCAATCGGTGAATGGGTTGGACGTTTTCATTCTTGTGAGGCAAACGATGAGCAGGTTGTTCAGGGTTGGCCATTTGAGGTGCGTAGGGCTCCTTCTAGGACGTTCTGTAGTCTTCGCTTTGAGTTTTTTCGTAGAGATCGCGTAGATGCTTCTCTCTGCGTCTGGTGGCTTGAGGAGTGTTATAGAAACCTTCCTCATTTTGTATATTTCTATTTATAGGATCCATATCTTCTGAAATGGAAACAAAATAACCGAAAAATGGAAAATTGCAGAAAAGGGGGTTCTAGAGTCGATTTACTAACCTTTCTCGGGGTTTTGCAGAAAAGAAAACGCGTGCCTTCCCTGGAAACGGCGCCAAAAACTTGATGGTGACTTGATGTGGTGAAGGTGTCAAGTTTTACCCTAATTGAAATCAATAGCCGCAAGTGCACAGCTGATCGATTGTAGTACTTAGGGATCGAATCCACAGGGAAGGAGGATCTTTTCCTGCAAAAAGCCTTTGAAATAAGTATAAAGTAAGGAAGTCTAGAACCAAAACGGTTTTGTGGGGGTTTGGTAGTGTGCTTAAAATGTAAAAACGAAATATTAAAAGAGAATACGGGAATTAAATGACGTAATAACTAAACTTAACGAAAATGACTAAAAATGTAAAAAAACGGATATCTAATTGCTTAAATGAAAATGAACTAAAAAGGAAAGACAATATTGAACTAAAGCTTGAAAGAAAATCGGTGTAAATCAATGGAAAAGAAGGCGTTGGGCTTCAGGGAAGTTTTCTCAGGGGTACGAACGATTCAAAACATTGCTAGAGAGTAAAATTGATAAGATCTTAGCTTAAACTTTTCGAACTGGAGTCACGGACGTATGAATACGCCACTGTCGTGATCATAGACAACTATCTCTCTCAACCCTGACCAGTAGGTTTCCACTCTGGCCCTGGAAGAGAAGAGATGCATTATGTTTAAGACTCGTCCTAATTCACAAAGCGCCCATAGGTAGGTTTCCACTTCTATGTTTGTTTTGCTCTCCCAAACTAGATCTGATACCTGATGAACACTTTCGTGTCACCAAGCATCTGGATCAGATTGTAGTTCATGACGCTACTCTCATGCAGTAAAAACGAATTCAGAAGAAAAAGTTCTAAGATTCGGCTAAAAAGCTCATGGAATCCTCATCGAACATATAAATCCCCATCGAAAATCCCTTAATCCCAACAATAAAACTACTCAGACATAATGAACGAAATTAAAGACATCGTATTAAGAAGTAGAATAGAAACCGAAATTGAAAAGAAAGAACAAGGGTTCAAGAGAACAAATCTCTCTCTCCCTAAAAGCTAAAGCAAAACAAGTATTCTAAAACAATAAGAAAGATAGAAGATATTCAGTTCTGGTTGTGATTTAGGGTTCCTAAGACATGTATTTATAGTGCTCAAGACCTCTCTGGACGTCATTTAGGGTTTCTCCAAATGTGGGCTTCAGAAATGGGCTTTTTGGGCTCGGAGGTTGATGGCCGCGGTCGGGACAAGTGTAACCGCGGGAATGAGTGTTTTGCCGCGGTCGGGATGCTCCTGACCGCGGGAAATTGCTTGTTGGCCGCGGGTGGAAGTGCTTGCCGGCTGGTTTACGGGACATCTTGCTCTTCGCATATCTTTTGATTGAACCGTTTGATTGCCAAGCTGTAAAGTGAACTGGAAAGCTGATACTTCCATCTTTAAGGTCTCCAAATTTGAGCTGGATCAGACGGTGAGAAGGTCTTCAATCAGGGGTGAACTTCTGACGGTTTGACTCAGAGCTGAAATCTGGTTTTCTATCCATTTTGTTAAGTCTTTCCCTAAGTTACCTGAAAAGAGGCTTGGAACTACAAATACTAGAAAAACATAAAAAAAGCAATTTAAAACATAGAAAAAGTATTTCAAAACGATCCATAAAAGTGGTCAAAATACGGTGTTATCAGTTGTATATTTCATTCCAAATCATGTCTTATTTCATGCATTTTAGGTCTTTAGATGTTGTTTTAGGACTTAGAGGTTTGCATTAGGTTCAAGAGAGTCTTGCATGTTTTGGAGTGTCCTTTAGGTACTTCTGGAGGCTACTTGGAGTTGAGAGAGTGAACCAGGTGAAGAAATGGAGTTTGGAGATTCAAAAATGATGAAAACAGCTTATCGGGTGTTATCGGCATCAGACTGTACCGGAGAAGAGGTTTTACCGACTAAAAAGCTTACCGGGAAGGTTTTCCCGTCGACCAAAATGCTTACCGCGGCACACAAGTTCTCGGCCAAAACCAGTTCTGCCGATATGCGCCAAAGAATGCCTACTCGGAGAAGCTTCCGGTCCGATTCAGCTGTCGGGTTGTTCAGAAAAGTTGGAGAAGATTGAGTCACGGTTCCATAGAAGGTGGACTCATTGGGTTTAGAGTCTTGAGCTGAGTGTTACAATCACCGGAAGACGTACCTCTCTCGCCACAGTTTCAAAGTCGATACGGTGAGTCACAAAGATTGCGTGGGACGATGCTTTTCCAGCCTGACTCAGTTGCTGGGGCCTTCATCAAGATTCTAGGTCGGTCTTTGAGTGCTCTTTCCAGAACAGCTGAGATCATCCAGTTTGGAGCTATGTGCTGAAAGTTACCGTCTCCGGACTAAAGACTGGTCCAAAAGCTTCTTTTTGATCGTTTCAATGCACTGCAGAGATGAGCCGTCCGGGGAACCTTCCACTCCCCAAGCACCAAAGGTTTCTTCAGAAAAGTTAGAGCTTGATGAGTCATCTTTCTTGTGAACTTGGTTTGGTGTCATTTGGAGTTGTGAGCTGCGAGTTCCGGAAGGTGGGAGACAGACATGTCAATCAGGCGTCTAAAAGTTGAAATTATGCAAAGTGTCATACTTTGACACGGTGAGAATGTCACGGTCTGGACTTGGCCGTGGCATGATATGACATCTCTCAGGATTCTACACGGTTACAATGCCACGGCCATACACTTAGCCGTGGCAACATCCAAAGCTTGCTAAAAGGACAAAGGCTCATGACACAGTCATATTGCCACGATCCATATTTGACTGTGGCAAGGTTTTGCAATTTCTCGGCGAATGACACAGGGAGAATGCCACGATCTACACTTGACCATGGCAAGATGCTGCTTCAGAGTGCCAACTTTCGTCAAGAGACACGGCTTGCATCTGATCACGGCAAACACTTAAAGGACTTGACACGACCAAGATGCCACGGCCAATCATCAGGCCGTGACAATCACCGAATGTTCCACTCCTTTGCTACGCTCAAGAGACACGGGCCAGGCAAGACCGTGGCGATCCAAGATGATCATCCAAACCCAGAAAGAACATGACATGGCCATGCATCATGGTCCAAATCAAGCCGAGGCAGTCTTATTCTTTAAGAACAACCGTTTGATCTTTGACACGGTCACTTTGCCACGGTCTGGCCAAGAATCATCTGACAGTGGCAAACCTCACCTTTACCCATCAAGGCCGGGTCAGGACCCAGTTTGTTCCGGGCTGACCCGATTCGTTTAAGAGACTATAAATATTTTTTTAGGGTTTTACCCTAAAGACAAGCTTTATTCTCTCTAATTTCTTTGCCTCTTTTGTGAAAGACTCCTTTGAAGAGAAATATCCCTTTTTAAGAGTTTTAATCAAGAGAAATCAAATACTTTTTGTGTGTTTAAAGGTGCAGTCTATCTTATCTACCATCTCTATCATCATTTCCCTCCATTAATCATGCTAATCTACTCTATTTGCAAAGGTTTAAGAGAGATTAGTATGATTAGTGAGTACTCTCCTTAATGAGGTTCTAGATATGTATGTTAGGGTGCTAAAGTGCTAGATTAGGAGTGCTTAGGGCTAGATCCATGCTTTCATCTCTCTAAATAGCTGATCCCTAAGCTAGATCCCTGCGTATCACTTGTGATCTAGAATCTGGGTTTTTCATGCACCACAAGTGTTTGATGAAATTCCTGAAAGAGCTATATTAGAGGTTTATGCATTAACCACATGATGATGTTTTGCTATTTGCATAAATGATCACTTAGAACTGATTCTTAATGCTGTCTTGTTGTTTGATCTCCAATGATGATTGGGTATGTGAAATAACTTGATTTGTGTCTTGATGCTTGAGAAATATTAAGGCTTGATTAGAGTTCTAAATCATTTGAATCAGGTTTCATTATTGTCATTAGCATTTTTAGTTTGGCACCAAAGCACCCTAACCAGCTATCATGTCTAGAATCCCATGCTTCCATCATTTTATATCCATATCATTTGTCATTGCTACTTGTTTTGATCATTTGCTTAATCACTAATCTTGTTTAAGTCTTTAGTAGTCATTAATTTAATCAAAACCTCACTTGTTTACTTGAATTAAGAAACAGATCACATAGCTTAGTGTCTAGCTTCTACATGCTTGGTTTGACATCCTTTATACCACATTGATTAAAGGGATTGATAGCCCTGAGAGCATAAAAACTCTTGTCTATCAGTCGCCGAAGGAGCCATCATCGATCTCCATCTTCATCCTCGTTCTTCGTTCTTTACCTTCTCTTATTTAATTTCCAGCAAACTACAATACTTCTGTGATGTTCTTATACATTATGATTGAGTAATTCCCTTGTTGGGTTTTAATGGATTTTCAAAGGGATTCATGGATTGATTACTGGTTTGTTAGATTTGGGTTTATCTTTAGAGTTCTTCGTCCAAATGTGTGTTTTGTGTATGTTGCTTGGATCGATCATTCTAGATACTGTGATTAGGTTGACTTACTAACCGAAAGTGTTGTCGAATCGATTAACCATATTTAGATGAACAAATTCTCTTAGTCGGCGTGAATCGCTCTAAAGCGTTTTGTGAAATTATGAAATTAATTTGTCTAGCCACTTAGAGAACTGAATGAGAGTTTAGTAAATCTGAGTGAATGGATTTGTGATTAATACTACGTGAGTAGGTTAGTCTGGGTTTGATTTCAGGAACATATCTATAGAAAACTCTATGTTTAATTCTCTTGTTAGCTAGTCTATGATTCCTGGCGAATTCCCTAATGCCCCACACCTTCTTGTATTGATTTGATATTATTATTTACTTGTTTTTAAATTTATTAATTGTTATTTTCGTCACTCTTTACAACCCCCAAACAAACACCCATATTTTCATTTTAGCTCAGTTCTCTTTTCAAGTAAACTCGTACTGCAGTTACTTGGTCTTCAGTGGATTGACCCTTAAGTACTACAACGTACATTTCTGCGCTTGCAGAAAATTAGGGTTAAAACTTGAGCACATCAAGTTTTTGGCGCCATTGCCGGGGACCTTTAACGTTGCCTACGAGTTTCAGGTCAGAGTCAAGTCTAAGGTACGTTCTCTAGTTCATTTTTGAAAAAAAAAATCATGATTTTATATAAAAAATATATGCAAATAAATAAAATATATATAAATCTATATATATAATAAATAAATAAAAACAAACCGAAAATTATATATATACATATAAAAAAATACTAAGATTGGCGAGAACAATAGACACATGCAAGGTTTAGATAGGCTTAAAGACAACCACAACGTCGAGCAAAACTTTTGATAAGCATGTTTGGTTCCAAAACGCTCCTCGCTTAACTGTAAGAGATTATAACACTCTGTATGCTTTCTATGAGAACCGTTCTCCCATTAGTCTACAACCCATCAACGTAGACTATGAGATTAGCCCGAAGCTCATAAAATTGGTCAAGCAGAACCAGTTCCATAGCGATGCATCGGAGAACCCCGTGGACCATCTCGAAGATTTTGAAAAAATCTGCATCACCACGCAATCGATCGGAGCTCTTGCAGATTACTTAAAGTGCAAGTTGTTTCCATTTTCTCTTTGTGATAAGGCACATGCATGGTTTAAGTCTTTGTCGCCTGGTTCACTCGGATCATGGGACAAATGCAAGGCTGCCTTCCTTAACCATTTCTACACCACCTCTAGATCAAAGTTCTTTAGAGACAAGATTTATGGGTTCCAACAAAAAGGAGGCGAACCTTTTCATGAAGCTTGGGATCGTTATAAAGGCCACATTAGGGAATGTCCTCACAACGGTTTTACAGAGACATGCATCTTGAACACCTTCTACGAAGGTCTTGAATGGACATCTAAGGCACCTCTAAATGTAGCAAGCGATGGAAACTTCATGACAAGGACTGTGGAAGAAGCTTACATCTTGATTAATAATCTTGCTGCAAGAAGCAGAAACAATTGTCCTGATCAAGGAAGAACATCACGTTCTACTTTCCATGATCATAAGGAAATTGAAGAACTTAAAGCCATGGTGAAATTGTTTCTCAAAAATCAGTAGTGTTCTGTTAATATCTGCGAAGCAGTTAATGCAGCTGAGATTAATCATCAACTTGCAGCACAAGAGCACGCCCATATGAATCTCCAATCTGCTCCAAAATCATCCACAACCTCTCTAGACAACAAGCTCGAGCTTATGGTGCAACCACTTCTTATGAAGCTGCAAAAACTAGCAGACGAGATGTGGATATAAGAGTGGACAGCTTATACACTGACCTTAATGGTAAATTTGAAGCTCTTTCCACTCATGTTGATAGCATGGACGTGCAGCTATCACAAACCATAGATAGTTCAAAAAGCACCGAAGTTTTCAAGAGACGAATCGCTGAGGTGCATGAAAAAATCGCCCAAGACACCGCAACCTTAAGCTTAACTTAGACAACATGAATGATCTTAGGTACAAGTTAGACATCATGTATGATTACTTCAAAAAGAATATTGAGGAGTCATTTCAGAAGTTCACTAAACTCTCAACTCATGTGAAGATCCTCGAGAAATAAATCGGACAAATTGGAGAAAGTGTGAAGAGACAAGATGGTCATCTTCCAGGAAAAACCGTAGATAATCCAATGTGGCGTTGCAATGTCATAGACACTGATGGTGATAGAGAAATCACGCCTATTACTAGCAATCAGGACACTGAAGTTGAATCTCCAGTATGTCCTGAAGATTATGATGCAATAGGAAAAATTCCACGACAAACAAAGCTTCATAAGATAAATGATTCGGTGAAGTTTGTCTTCCCCTGCATAACTAAAGGTGTGGAATTTTTTGACTCTCTATGTGAAACAGGAGCAAATGTGAATGTGATGTCTAAAGCAATTGCAAACTAGCTGGGGATGTGTGATATCAAACCTCCTCACGGTTCTGTTAAGTTTAGAGACAATTCAAGCGCGATTCCATATGGTTTCGTAACGAATTTGATGGTGCAAGTAGGAGGGTGTCTTGTTCCTGTTGATTTTCACATTTTTGAGATGGAAAATAACTCTCTCAGGAAATTAATATTTGGAAGTTCATTCCTTCCAACAGTAGGGGCAGTTGTTGATTATCCCAACCTATGAGTTTGTTTCTCTAAAGTCAAAAAGAGAATTTTCTATCCTGCAGTATATAGTGATAGAAGCTCTTACTGTATAACCATCTACAAGAAAGAGAAGTTGATTTTAGACCCTGAAGATAACAAGGAAAGGTGCCAACACGGTTCTATACAAGTCCCTTTAGTCGAGCCTAAGGGAGTTGTCGAACTGGATTACTCAGCTACTTTGGAGCGAGAAAATCTAAGCACAAAGCAAGAAAATCTAAGCGCAAATCAAAGAAATCTAAGGGCAAAACTATCTCACCAGATGCAAGCTCGACATTGACTTTTCAAAACCTTATTGGAGACGTGGAGATGGTAATGATAAACTAGTCACCCCAGAGGAACGTTCAACCCCACCTCCAAAAGCAAAACCTTCCAAGCTTCCCTGATTTATGCATTTCGCAAATTACCTAGCAGCAGAGGTCGAACCGCCACGATTTTTTGGCTACAACAAAAGAAGCTCGTGCATGATGTTAGAAGATACTTTTGGGATGAACCATATCTTTATAAGCAGTGTTCAGATAACTTGTTTTGAAGATGCATCTCCGAAGAAGAAGTTCCAGGCATCTTATTTCACTGTCACGGATCTAACTATGTTGGACACTTTTATACTGATAAGACTGTAGTGAAGGTTTTACAAGCTTGTTATTAGATTGGTGGCCTACCATGTTCAAAGACGCCCATAAATTCATATCTAAGTGTGATGCTTGCCAAAGACAAGGGAACATCAGCAAACGACATGAGATGCCACAAAACTTCATTCAAGAAGTCGAAGTTTTTAAAGTTTGGAGAATCGACTATATGGGTCCTTCTCCTTCGTCTTTTGGACACAAGTACATCCTTGTTGCTGTTGACATTGTGTCTAAGTGGGTGGAAGCCATAGCTAATCCCACAAATGACGCAAAAGTAGTAATGAAGATGTTCAAGTCAATCATATTTCTAAGATTTAGTGTTCCGCGAATCGTCATTAGTGATTGTGGTTCTCACTTCATCAACAAAGTGTTTGAGAATCTCTTGAAGAAAAATGGAGTGAAACATAAGGTAGCTACACCTTATCACCCACAGACGAGTGGCCAAGTTTGATTCAACGGCAGGTGTAAAACGTTTGATTCTGTTAAATGAGTTAGACGAGATTCGCAATAATGTCTATGAGAACTCTAAGATCTACAAAGAGAAGACTAAGGCGTTTCATGACACGAAAATAGTTCCTAAGATGTTCTCACCTAACAACCAGGTTCTACTTTATAACTCACGGTTAAAATTGTTTCCCGGGAAGCTTAAATCACGATGGTCTGGACCTTTCCAAATCAAAGAAGTTTTACCCTATGGTGCTGTGGTTCTATGGAACTGTCAAGGAGGAGACTTCACTGTCAATGGAAAACGTCTTAAGCCATATATTTCAGACATTCAAGAAGAAAAGGAAGATCCGATCTCCTTAGCAGATGCGCCCAATGCCTAAAAGACGACCAAGTCAAGCTAACGACTTAAAACAAGTGCTTAGTGGGAGGCAACCCACTCGGTATTTTACGTATTTCCCTTTTCTATTTATTTTCTATTTTGTTGCTTTGTTTTTGTTTCATTTAATTTCAGGTTTTACAAAGAAGAACGAATAAAATACGAGCAGAAATCATAAACCGGAAAACGGCCATCACTCCGGCCCTGTTGAAACTTCGACCTGCGGTGCCATCTTTCCAACCGCGACTCATTCTTCTGGCAAGGTAAGTACATCAAAACACTTCAAATTTCTACTTCCTTATCCATCCTTTCTTAGATTTTATCAGACTGAGGACAGTGTGAAATACGTCTGGGGAAGGATGTTCATCCGTTACTAACGAAAAATTGATTTGTTTGGAGTTGTTTTAGACGTCAAAAAAAAAAAAAAATTCAAAAAGTTTTCGAAATTTTGTTTTTTTCTTTTCAAAAATTTTTCAAAAGTTTTCAAATCAGGAGCATAATAAACAATGCTATGATGATTTAGACCAGTGTGGTTCTACACTATCTCCTTGTTATATCTTTTTGTGATTTAGGCCTAGATTAGGCGGTAGCTAGAGTACATACACTACTAACTCCCACCAGAGGACTTCTATTTATGAAGATTCTCTCTGAACAGCATATACTAGCTCATCTTATTTGGACTTGACATTACATAATTTTCTCATTGAAGAATTAGATCAGGGAAACGAATCATACATTCGGGATTCCTTTATCCTTTTACCACTATTTGTTGATCCTGAATGGCTAGTTTATCTTTAGCTAGTTCCCCACTTAACCTAACCTCTTTCAAACCACATGCGTTCTCGTATTTCATTGCCCTATATGCAAATATGTGCAAAACGTTGGAGAGAAAGAGGATCAACGCGGTTTTCAGTCACTGAAGACAGAGACCTGCAATTTCACCGGGATGATTCAACAAAGGAGAACACTTGGTTTGTCTCAGAAAAACTGAAAAACAATGGTATATTTTCGTCCCTTAGTCTCTCTCTCTCTTAATAAAAGGTTGTTTTCCCTTAAAAAAAAAACACAAAAAAAACCTTATAGAGTCTAGGAGGATCGAATTTTATCCTTGAGGCGAGCCTTGGTTCGATTATTTGGAATCTAGGGAGATTATCTTTCTGATTCCCGAAAAAGATCTAAGTTTAGGGGAAGTAGTTGTTTACAATCAAAGAGGAAAGACTATGCAACAACATTTGGCAAGGAGAAGTGAGTGAAAATTGCGGATATCAACAAGTCACTCTCTCGATCTTGTGGTTTTGCATAATATCTTGCATCCTCCAGATCTTCATGTAACCCAAAACACTTTAACTCCACCACTTAAATAGCCCTTAATTACCAAACGCCGTCTACCCTGAATGATGTCTTTAATGAGAATTCACTATTACACTTAATGAATGTAGAGAGCTAGTTGACTGGAAGTTAGATTTTAGTGTGTAGATTTTTGCATTATGGATCAACAAACTAGTTATGTTTGTATTTTGGTGAGAATTTTCTAGACTATATCCAGGTAGATGTTTTACGATAGGTTATTGTTTAGAAGGACGGTCACTGAGATATCGTTTAGTTCCTGCGGATTTTTAAAGATTCTTTCCTGGCTTGATCTATGTTTTGTTTGAGGACACCGAATTTTGATCACTTTTATGGATTATTTTTAATATCTTATGCAGGTGTTTTAACTCTGTTTTCAATGGTTTTTAAGTGATTTATATGTTTTAGAGTTTTAAAAGACTTTTCAGGAAACTTGGACTAAAGATATGCAATTTGGAACAAATGAGCAATTTTAGATAAATGTAGACCAGCAGAAGTATGGCACTCGATGAAGACCTTCTCACCGTCTGATCATCCCCAAAATATGAGACAATATAGAGAAGACAACCAGATTTCTAATGCAATTGATTTGGAGACAATACAACGGTTAGATCTTCAGATATTCCCGATGCACTAAAGACAGAAAATGCAGTCTCGAAGGAGGGTATAAGCCGCGACCGCGGCCAGACAAGGTTTCCTCGTGGTCAGGACCACCGCGACCGCGGCCAGACATCGCAGACGTTCAAAGATGACCTAATTCAAGCCCAAGTTCAGCCCACTACTTATCCTTCAAACCCTAGACGTTTTCGACGAATTAGAAGGCTATATATACTCGTTTTAGGTCATTCTAATGACCAAGTCGTGGAGAGAGAACAGAAGAGAGCCGCACGCCTCGGAGTTGCCGTCTTCGGGAGAAGAAGGAGTCGCCGAAGGAGCCATCATAGATCTCCATCTTCATCCTCGTTCTTCATTCTTTACCTTTCTCTTATTTAATTTCCAGCAAACTATAATACTTCTGTGATGTTATTATACACAATGATTGAGTAATTCCCTTGTTGGATTATAAGGGATTTTCAAAGGGATTCATGGATTGATTACTGGTTTATTAGAGTAGGGTTTATTTTTAGAGTTCTTCGTCCAAATGAGTGTTTCGTGTATGTGGCTTTGATCGATCATATAGCTACTGCGATTAGGTTGATTTACTCACCGAAAGTGTTGTCGAATCGATTAACCATATTTAGATGAACAAATTCTCTTAGAGGGCGTGAGTCGATCGTTTTGTGAAATTATCAAATTAATTTGTCTAACCACTTAGAGAACTGAATGGGAGTTTAGTATATCTGAGTGAATGGATTTGTGATTAGTACTACGTGAGTAGGTTAGTCTGGGTTTAATTTCAGGAAACTCTATGTTTAATTCTCTTGTTAGCTAGTCTATGATTCCCAGTGAATTCCCTAACGCCCAACATTAATATTTGGAAGTTCATTCCTTGCAACAATGGGGGCAGTTGTTGATTATTCCAACCAAAGAGTATGTTTTTCTAAAGTCAAAAAGAGAATTTTCTATCCTGCAGTCTATAGTGATGGAAGCTCTTACTGTATAACCATCTACAAGGAAGAGAAGATGATTTTAGACCCTGGAGATAACAAGGAAACGTGCCAAAACGTTTCTATACAAGCCTCTTTAGTGGGGCCTAATGGAGTTTTCGAATCGAGAAAATCTAAGCACAAAGAAAAAAAATCTAAGCGCAAATCAAAAAAATCTAAGGGCAAAACTATCTCACTTGATGCAAGCTCGATATTGACTTCTCAAAACCTTATTGGAGAAGTGGAGATGGTAATGCTAAAGTAGTCACCCCAGAGAAACGTCTAACCCCACCTCCAAAAGCAAAACCTTATGAGCTTCCCTGGTTTATGCTTTTTGTAAATTACCTAGCAGCAGAGGTCAAACCACCACGATTCTTTGGCTACAACAAAAAGAAGTTCTTGCATTATGTTAGAAGATATTTTTGGGATGAACCATATCTTTATAAGTAGTGTTCAGATAACTTGTTTCGAAGATGCATCTCCGAAGAAGAAGTTCCAAGCATCCTTTTTCATTGTCACAGATCTAACTATGCTGGACACTTTTCTACTGATAAGACTGTAGCGAAGGTTTTACAAGCTGGTTATTGATGGCCTACCATGTTCAAGGATGCCCATAAATTCATATCTAAGTGTGATTCTTGCCAAAGACAAGGGAACATCAGCAAACAACATGAGATGCAACAAAACTTCATTCAAGAAGTCTCCCATGATTTGATATTATTATTTACTTGTTTTTAAGTTTATTAATTGCTATTTTTGTCACGATTCACAACCCCCCAAACAAACACTCATATTTTCATCTTAGCTCATTTCTCATCTCAAGTAAACTCGTATTGTAGTTACTTGATCTTCAGTGGATCGACCCCTAAGTACTACAACGTACATCTGTGCGCTTGCAGAAAACTAGGGTTAAAACCTGAGCACATCACCTTGAAATTCCTCCATTGTTTGCTGCTGTCAGGATTTATACACTTATCGTTTCCTCCTTTAACAGCTAGCTCTAATGTTTCCATTCGTTGCCCAGTACACTAACTTGCTTCAACAGCCATGTAAACTGTTCATTTTTATCTTCTGCCACATCCTTCATAAAATGACTAAAGCCTCTACGGCGACAGGGACGTACTTCAACGTTGCAATCCCCTACCGATGTTGCATCTTTTCCGTCGTCTGTGCTCGTCCCTCTATCTTTTCGACGGTCAACAATGTGTCTTTAGTGGGTTCCTCGTTTTCTCCCCTGAATACACTCAATTAAGGGGCATGACATATCACCTCCAAGCCATTCGGCTTTCGAAAATAAATATTCCTTCTATATCAGAACTAACATATATTCCACTTTCTGGTCCCTTACCTCATCATCCCACTCACCCCACCCACTACTTCTTTTAAGCCCAGGCTCAACCATTCGATTCATTGCTAACTGCATAAGGTGATTCCAACGTAAATAATAGCGTCCAATGTTGAATATAATTAAAATTGGTAGATAAAAACTTATACTGGAATCAAATTCCACTTCCAACACATCGTTTAGGGATACAACTGCATTATTTGGGAAACCGGCCTCTGGTAGATTGAGGTCAATGATCCGTACACCATCACTTGGATCGGGTAGTTTCTCAACGAGACCAAGGATTGCTCTAAATGCGAGTAGTTGTAAAGCCAGTGGGAAACCAGTTAATCGAATGATCTTTGCTGCAATTGTTTCCGGAACAATGAAATAGGGTCTTCCCATTTACCGGATGCCTTTCTACTCGGTCGCATTGTAACAATTGTCTTAAAACGACTCACGGCCCCATGGAAACTTAAGAAAGTTTTTGACATCATCCACCATTTTCACAAACCTGGGCATCGGTGTGTGGGTTTGGTGGTGGGCTATTAGAACGCAGTCCACGATTAGAATCAATGCAAGCCTGATTCTTCTTTCCCCATATATTCCCTTCTCAGTCTTTAGCATACTAGCAATATCAGCACAAGTCGTTTTAGGGTCCTCCCCAATCCACCTCCTCTAGTATTCATCAAGTTTCTTTGATTTTATTTCAACTACTCGTAGCCTTCGTCATACAAACTTACATTTAATTCAGTCACACTTTCAAACTCAGAGAGTGAAAATCTTCTTGGCTGTCCACCAAACATTGTCCACATTTTATATTTTTGCTTGGTTAGCAATTGCTTAGACAGAAGGGCGTGGATAAGCTTACAAGAAGTTGGGGCCCGATTAGCCGGAAGCAATAACCGACCAAAGTCTGATTCCAAAATACGTTTTAACTCTGCGGTGTCTCTAAGCTCTTTCCGAATAAATGTCAAAATATATGGTTTAGAATATATGTTGAGACGGCAAGTCAGAAATCTATTCGTAGCAAAATAAGCATGGAGGAAGGACGTCAGCCCGTCATCTATATTACTGTTTTCCTCCACAAAATCGCTTTCTTCCGCTACTGAGTTTACATACACCACCATTACATTATACAGTCGAGTAATTTAACTAAAATTACTAGGGAAGTGGGTGACTCTTACCAGACATAACAGAAAATTAAGGCTCAATTTACTTCTTTTAATGCTCGAGACTGTAGAGTTTTGAAATTGTCAAGATTCTGAGAACTGGCCTTGCCTTCTTCATGGCTCTCCGCCGTCTAGGTTTTACGGTTATATAAATTGCCTAACATTTGTTTTTTTCAACGGTTCAACCAACTTTAGTTTAATGAATTTAATGTATAAACCGGTTCCTTATAGAGAAGTTAATGAGGGGGTTGTAATGTCTTTTAGCCAATATAAAATGTGAGAAAGTGTTAGAGTAGAAAAAGTGATATATTGTGTAAATAAAAGTGAAAATTTGATCTTGAGTGTAAACAAATAAAGCAAAAAAAAAAAAAAAAGTTCTAGGATTATTCTAGCTGGGCCATATTGATGGCCTCAGTTTGAAACAAAAACT
The DNA here is from genome assembly GCF_000478725.1 of Eutrema salsugineum. Taxonomy (NCBI): domain Eukaryota; kingdom Viridiplantae; phylum Streptophyta; class Magnoliopsida; order Brassicales; family Brassicaceae; genus Eutrema; species Eutrema salsugineum. The sequence goes on from NW_006256547.1 coordinate 14,266,046, forward strand.
GTATCCTCGAATAAGAGTATTAAGACCCATGAATTTCAAAGAACATTACAGAAATGCCATCATTGCTTGACATCGTTCCCTTCCCCTCTTCCTCAAAGGAATTCTCCAGCTAAAACCCAGAGCTATCTCTCAGTTTCAGAAGCTGTTTCTTTCAAAGAAAATGGTTTCTGTTTCTTGCTCTTGTCCAGTTTCTAGCTTTCGCTCCGTAGAACTTGGAGCTCGTATTGTTCCTCCTCTATTTTTCGTCGGAAATCATGGACGAGTCACTTCCGGTTCGCTTCGAATCAGAGAAGGTAAGCCGTAAGCCTTGGAAAATTTCGAATTTCGTGATTTACTTGCTTCTAAGTGATCTATGTGCTTGTGCTTGATAATAAAGAATTGTTTTAAAGTAATTCTTGATTGAATTGCTTACAAATCGAAGTATTTATCAAGGGAAATACGATAATTAGCTATTTTGCATCGTCGAATCTGAAAGATTTTCGATGCAAGATACCAAACTAACCATATTGGGAAAATTAGATATGTTTACTTCATATTGTTGCTGTATCAGATGGTTTAATTATCTTTAATTGTTATAAAAATTTGTGAACTGTCAGGTTGTTTCCTAAACTTCAAGAGTGAAAACCCTCAGAGATTCGCTATTTCCGCGGTTGTGGGTAATAAAAATGTTGTTGCGCCTAAAGAGAAGAACGACGAAACGAATAGTGATTCTGAAAAAGTGGTAGATAACCAGAAAATGATCAAAGTTTGTGATAAGCTAATCGAGGTTTTCATGGTTGATAAGCCGTCACCATCTGATTGGAGAAGACTGTTAGCTTTTAGCAAAGAATGGGAAAGTATCCGTCCGCACTTTTACAAAAGGTGTCGGGAACGAGCAGATTCCGAGGAGGATAACCCTGAGATGAAGCACAAGGTTCATCGGCTTGCAAGAAAGCTCAAGGAGGTGAGAGACTTTGAAACTGAGAATCGAGTTTTTTACTATGTTATTTATGTGATTTGGATTTGTGACATTGGTCTTAATCAGGTCGATGAAGACATTCAAAGGCACAATGAGCTTCTGGATGTCATCAAGAGGACATCACCGGCTGAAATTGGTGAACTTGTTGCTAGTCGCCGTAAGGATTTCACGAATGAGTTTTTTGAACATTTGCATACTGTTGCGGAATCCTACTATGACAAACCGGATGAGCAAAATGGTATTTCTTATATGCCTGTCGTGAAATAATTGAAAGAGACGAAACAATACTACTGTTGCATTTGATGATTTTGTTTTTCTTTTTTTTTTTTTGGAAAGCTCTTGCATCACTTGGAAAATTGTGTATCGCGGCTGTACAAGCTTATGACACTTCAACAGAAAGCATTGATGCATTAAACGCTGCGGAAATGAAGCTCCAAGACATAATCAACTCCCCTTCTCTTGATGCTGCCTGCAGAAAGATTGACAATTTGGCTGAGAAGAATCAGCTTGATTCCGCGTTGGTTCTTATGATCACAAAAGCTTGGTCTGCTGCAAAGGAATCTAACATGATGAAAGATGAGGTACTAAACTATTAAAGCCTTTCTCTTTTTCTTGGAAGGACATTTTCTTTGCATAATATTGGAATCATACAATCTATTAATCTTATCTTTAATGTGTCTGATCTTGGTTCTTGACAGGTAAAAGACATATTGTATCATTTATATGTAACAGCAAGAGGGAATCTGCAGAGGCTTATGCCCAAAGAGGTGAGGATACTTAAGTATCTACTATCGATAGAGGATCCCGAGGAACAGATGAGCGCTCTACAAGACGCTTTTACCCCTGGGGAAGAGATCGAAGGGGCTGATGTAGACTACTTATACACGTAAGGACGAGAAAACTAGATAATATATAACATATATGTAGATATGGAACCTCAGGATGCGTATCTCCATGTGTACAATGCAGGACGCCTGAGCATTTGCAAAGCTTGATAAAGACGGTGTTGGAGGCATATCATTTCAGCAGGGAAGGGAGTTTAGTGAAGGAAGCGAAGGACCTTATGCATCCTGAGCTCATTGCCAAAATGGAACAACTCAAGAAGATTCTTGAAAAGACGTATATGTGATCAAGCTTTTACTGATCCTAAACTCTATTCTTAGGTTTCTATGTATGTGACTGTGTGTTGTATATGGTGTTTGACATTGTTCAGGTTTCACATATATATTTGATACCACCTTCAGACTTAGACTTTAGAGATATGCTGCAGTAATTCTTCCTTTTTTTTGGTTTTAATGTTACTATTTCTTCATTATAATGTAAATTCTATATAAAATCATCAACTTAATTTCAATGAGCTTTTTAAATCTTTAACTTTTTGTGTGTTCAGAATAAAACTTCAATATTTTTTTTATCCATTTTAAATATTCAATTGTTATTCATATAATTAGTTTACACCGTATATGAAATGATACTAAACGAAAATGGGAACATCGTTCGAATCACGTTAACAAACTAACTACAGTATTCGTTGTGGTTAAACAATGATTAACATGAAATTCGATATAAACTAAATTTTGACAAAATTGAAGCAAAATTCTCAAATCAAATTGAAGCAAAATGATTACACGGATAACAATTGAGAATTCAAAATAAGTAGAAAAAATACTTGAAGTTTTTTTTCTGGGCACAAGAAAAATTGAGGATTTAAAAAGCTTATTAAAATTAAATTGCTGATTTTATATGGAATTTTCCCTTAATGTAATATTAACATGTTTTACTTAAGAGTTTCTTAAGTCACAGCCCCAATGCACAAAGCAACTTCCTTTTTTTTAGTTTTGTTTCGAAGAAACCAGAGAAATTTCTCTTCTCCAAAGACAACGACGATCACAGCTTCTGTTACATTTAGTTTTAGAAATAGTGATTTATAGAAGATACCGATCGGATTACAAAGGAACTTCAGGAATTTGATAATGGAGCTCCTCCCACTCCCCCTCTTTGAACAAAGAACCCAATTCTTTGATAACCTCTCTTTAAACCTTAGACACGCTTATATACTACTTATTAACTTTTAAGACAAAACGACTGTGGATTATTCATTACTACTTAGATAAAACGACGGTGCAAACGTATCAGCTTCCACAAAGCGTTGAATCAAAGCAAAACCAAATGGAAAGAATCAAGGATTGTTTTGAAAATAAAGACGTTTTTAAGTTTTTATTTGAGAAAAGGGTAGTTTTATGTTTTAATTAGTTAGGGTAGGGACATACTTTCATAATGCCAAATTTACTCTTCTTTCTGAGAGAAAGAGAGACAGAGAAGTCTGCCCTTAGAGAGTGACAGACGCAGAAAATACCGTGGGTCCCAGGCGTAGTCTGTGTCCGCGCGCATAACAACCGGGAAGAGAGCACTTACGCACGTGATTGGGTCGTTTTTTGGGCCTGATTTCGAATTTCGGAATGAAATTTCCAAAAACCACCTTACTGGGCCTCGATTATGGGCCGAAAACTACCCAACTCATTAGACGTAAAACTACCCTTCCCATTCTCTTTTTATTTTTGGCAGGAAAAATTGTGGTTAATTAGAGATAATGGAGATAAATTGGTTAAAATAAGAAACAAAGTACCCTAACTAAATTAGAAGCCCTAGTTTCCCTTTCCAGAAGATGTTGAAATTGAAGGGGAAATTATGCAATGATCAAGAGGACAACAACCACGGTTAGCTACTTAATCCTATTATTGTACACCCATAGATTTGTCATTGTTATTTTCGAATTTTTTCGTTCTGGTGTTCGCTATTTGCCAGTAGTTTTTTAGATATGGTGTTCGCGATTTGCAGTGGATGCGTTCATTCTTGTTATGGCGGGAACATGGATAAGGTACTATACAGGAGATTGGGATTTCAAAATGGACATATCTCATCGTGGAAGGTGCATAAATTGCAAAGATGTGTCCGGACCAGATAATTTGAGAAATCTGATTGCGCATGAGTTCGGATTAGACCCGAGAGTTGTTTCGGTGGAGATTTCCTACTGGTTTGATGATGTTCTAGCTGAGCTTAATGGTGATGGGAGTTGTCCATGTGTGATAGTTACTCCTCGAGAGTACAAATTCTTCCTTTCGCTGCGTAAGTCTGACAAGTCTGTGAATTTATTTGTGACATTCAAGGAGTCAGTAAATGGTAAAATGGTGAGATTGAAACGGAAGGAAAGTCTTGAAGTTCAAATTGCTAGGGAACGGCGAAAGTCCTTAGGGCCAACAAACTTCATAGCCTCTTCTTCGGCAGAGTCTAGTCAACCCGATGATGAAGCAGATGATGAAGCTATCGATGATTGTTTGCTGATAGCACATGCCGAGAAAGTAGAGGCAGAGGCCGCAATGAACACCTCCAAAGGTGTACAACCTGAAGCTGTCTCTGTAATCCATCCTCCATTGGGATTAAAAATGTCCCAGGAATCAGAAAAAGTAGAGGCTAAGGCCAGCACTAACACTTCCGTTAATGTAAAACATAAATGTTCCAAGTCACGCTGTCTCTGTTGACCACCCTGAGTTGGAATTAAAAATGTCCCAAGAATCAGTCGAGGCGAGAGATTCGGAAGAGAAGGAAGCTGATGATGTTGACGATAACGCATACGACTCTATGATGATTATGATCCGGATTATGATTTTGACTGGGGGAATGATACGTACTAGCAGATGGTAAGGATTTCCATTCC
>NW_006256547.1:14271804-14375104 GCF_000478725.1 Eutrema salsugineum
GACTGGTAAGTATAAGGGTGTCTATTAACGGCCAGTGGACAAGATTCTAATTACCAGGTTTTTCCAATAGCGTTCGCCGTTGTCGATGCAGAGTCTGACCAGACATGGAGGTGGTTCTTTGAGAAGTTGGTAGACATTATTCCAGATTCCTCTGATCTTACTATTATCTCGGATAGGCACGGTGGAATTACCAAAGCTAAGGTGCATGTCTTGTCCATATCCAGAGAAATGTTCACGGTAAATACAAAGGTTCCGGTCATGAAGGGTTGGTCGGAAAGGCTGGTCAGAAAGGGTTGGTCGGAAAGGCTGGAGAAGCGTTCACAGTTTCTAATTTCTAGAAACTATACGCAAGGCTGAAGGATGTTGATTATCGTTGTTGGGAGTACATGGACTAGATCACACTTTTCTGGTCAGAGGTATAATATGACCTCCAGTAACATTGCGGAGTCTCTGAACAATGCACTATTCGCTGCAAGAGACAGTCCAATCGTTGCAATGCTAGAATTTATCAGGCGAATGTTAAGTAGGTGGCTTGAATGCAGAAGAGAGAAAATTCAAAAGATGGATGGTGACATTCCAGAAGAAGTTGACAAGTTAATGAACCTTCAGCTTGAAAAATCTGCTGTACTATCGGTTCAAGGCATTTCTTTGTGGGAGATTGAAGTGAGTTCTGAGTTTGGTGTACGGCGGCTTGTTGATCTCCTAAAAAAAACATGCTCATGTCTAGAGTTTCAGACATTGAAATACCCTTGCCGACATGCAATGGCCGCGGCTAGGCTTCGGCAAGTGGAGTACAGTAGTTTGGTTGATCCAATTCTTAAGAAATCAATTTGGAGTGCAACAGTTTGTGGCAAAATCCTACCAGTGCCTGACCCTGACGACATTCGTATCCCAGCAGAGGTGCGTGACCTGAATATTATGCCACCTAAGTCAAAACGTCAATCAGGAAGGCCTACGACGAAGAGAAAACTTTCAGCAGGAGAGTATCCTTAGGTTAGTGTACACTAAACCATTATTTTTCCCCAGTCATACTGATTACTGATTACTGATATACGCTGTTGCAGGTTGCGAAAAAAAAAGAAGCCAAACAAATGCTCGAGATGTGGAAATCCCGGCCATAACCGGGCAAAATGCAAGGAACCATTGGGTAGACCGGGTGTGGCTTTTTTGTGTCTTTTGTTGTGTTTAGGAAAGAGCGAGCCACATTGTTTTTTGTGTGTCTCTTGTTGCTTTTTTTTTGTGGGGATCTCGCTTTGTTTTTCGGTTTTGTTTCTTGCGTACACTATGTTTCCCTATATTTTAACTTGGAAAGGCATGAACTATGTTATATTTGTTATGAAATTTATGATGTTTACTGGACAGGGTGTACACAGTTTGTGTACACCTGTGACGGTGGACACAATTTGTGTACACTGTGATGGTGGACAACATGAATCAGTTTACATTATATGATGTATGCGCATTATGGCTTATGTATAAGTTTACATTTATATGGTGTACGCATATAAATTTAGGTGTATGCACATTATGGCTTATGTTTAGGGTTTAGGGTTTACGGCTTAGGGTTTACGATGTAGGGTTTAGGGTTTATCTTATTAAGGGAATAAAAATATCAAAGACATGGTTCTGGATCAAAATAATTATCAAAGACATGGTTCTATAGCAGAGAAAGAAAACATTATCTAGAATACGGACAATGATCGTGTCTTTGAAATTAAATTGTAGGACAAGACAGCACTAATAAACGATTTTTTCAAAAATCAAGTCATTACGTTTTTGAAAACCGCAATAACGAAAACAGTGTATGAGGAATAAACGTGACCCAAAAAAATCAAATTGGAAACGACAAAAAATAATTAAGTACCTTTTTAGAAACCTGTTGCACCGTTTGACCGACTCGTTTTCCTCTCTTTACTTTAAAATGTTTTCCCTGTCGTCCTTTATAAAAACTGTCCCCTGCCTTCTTCAGTGAAACAAGTTTCCGGAGACAGAAAAAGTTAATTACAGCAGAAGTTGATTACACAGAAAATTAATAGTTACTTTCTAAAAATGTACTTTGCCAAAGTGATCTCATTGCAATTGAAGGAAGTGGAGAGGAAAAACAGTCCATGTTTCAGTACAGGTATTTGATGGTTCTTTTGAAAATAGGGGTTTAGTTTAGTTTTAGTTTTTGAGGATCGGTCTTTTACATCATCTACCTAATTAGTGTTTTGCCGATTTCATTAGGACCTGTGGGTGAGGACTTGTATCAATGGGAAGCTATCATAACGGGGCCTAAAGGTTCACCCTATGAGAATGGTGTTTTCAAACTAGACATTCACTTTCCGCTTGACTACCCTTTCGCGCCACCGAGGGTAAGGAATGAAGCATATCATTGCTCTCTCAAATTGCTGTATTTATAGGGTTTGGGATTTAGTCAATAAAGATTTCAATTACTAATAACACTGTTTTTTTTCAGGTGATGTTCAAAACAAAAGTGTATCACCCAAACGTTAATACTTATGGGAACATTTTTCTTAAGATGTTGAACCCAACTCACTTCAGGACCAACAACAGCATTAATGATGTATTTTTACTTATGAAAGAAATAAATTGTTATTGTGATTTGCTTAATAATCTTAATTTTGATTAAATCAGGGCTTAACTGTGTATACATGTCTATGTAATCAGGTACTGACGGAAATACACCAAATGTTAACTGCCCCCCAAATAAGTGAAGGACACTTTTTTGTTGAAGAAATTGCTAGGATTTACGCGGAAGATAGGGCTGCTTTTGAAACCACTGCACTTGCATGGACGGTGGAGCACGCCGGAGGAGCCTGAACTCCTGAATTGTTCTATTAACTTTGTTTGTTGAATTGTGTTATTTCTTTTCCAAAAAATAAGACCACTATTTTGTTAGCGTATTTTTCTTGAGAAGTTTATGACTTTATATTAAATTTTTAATATCAATTTATGCTTTTTATGTTTAGGATTTGATAAATTGTCCAAGCATAAATTGTCCAAGGATTTCATGAAACATAAGTCATCGAATATTAATTCAAAAGATTGTTCATTACATACTGAAAATGAAATATAGGTGTACACTTCATATAGTCTACACATACTCGTGTACACTTGAGAAGGTGTACACCATAAACTTATTTTTAAAGCATTTCGCAGATACGCCTAGCACACCAATCTATGAAGCAACCATTGCAAAGTACTCGGATCGCAGGTTCGAAATGATCAAATGCACAATCAGGCAGCTTGATGACGTCGTCGTTTGGATATGAAAATGAGTTTGAGTATGTATCCATGTATGCAGTTCCGTAATATGAAAATTCAAGAATTGACTTTTCACCTAATTGTCGCACGCGCTCTGACTGTAGACTTCCGTGATGCGTTGCCAACAGTTGCAATGTTTGGCTTGCGGAACAAGGGTCACCCAAGCAAACGCTGAACATGGCCGACGCCAGGGTTGAGAGAGCGTCGGTGGGAACATTTGGTTCCAGCATGGTCCTACTTGCAATGAGATCTGCGCCTCTGGTTGCAAGTCTCAGGGCTTCCCAGTATCTTGCCTCAGGGTTTCCACTCGCCAAACATTTCAGAAAGAATGGGCGTTTTTCCTTTCCAGGGCATATGTCGCTGGGGACACAGCAAAGGGCATAAATGTTGGAAGATTTGAGGACATCGTCGTTGAAAACAAGCCGGAGGGTGCGCTTTCCAGCGCGGACAAATGGTCCGAGTCGCCAAAATGCTTCACTGCCGAGCCTCTTGAGGATTTCGATAAGAATTTCATCAGGCAAGTCTGGGAGCGTCATGTTCGGTTTAGGGTTTGTTATGTTTGGTTTAGGGTTTGTTTTCGTTGGAAAGGAGGCAAGTTTTGTTAAGACAAAGCAAAATCTTCATATATGGACTTCACTGGTGTGTGGTTGGGGGGTGGAGAATTTATTATACGGTTGAAAATAATATAATAGTGTTCTCCCTTTTAGTAAATATTTCACGTAACCATTTTCTACCCCCCATTTTTTAAGAATAATGGTCAGTTCGCTTTTATTAAAGTGCCCGAAACTAGTTTCATTTATAATGTAGTGCGACGTGTTGGAGTCAGTTTAGCAGTTATTGAAGTGGCTCTTAACTTTATACCAACCACGAATTAGGACATTTATATATCTATCCACGCTATCTACAAATAAAGCGAATCAAATTTATTCTTCACCACAGTTAAACAACAATGCACTACTTAGACGATGATGTTTTAGGGTTAATAGTAAAGAAACTAGTTGAGGATGACTCCTATCATCTTGGCCCCTTCATTCGTGCAGGAAACCGTGGAACAGCCATTGCGTTCACCGACGACGTGTTACGGTCTGCAGACATCTCTCGATTGGTTGAGTCACCGATCAACGTATCCCCTAACAACCCTTACCGCCCATTCTTTGAGCGTTGTCTTGGCGCCTATAATCCACGAGTTGCCGTGCGTGAGCGAAAATTGTATTCAGCGATTACAATGCTTAACCGACTTGTCCCATGTGATAAACATGCTACTTTCGCATGTGCCATGTTTGAAATTTGCGTCGGACGTCCATGAAGGGCTAAAAAACTCCTCACGTATGTATTCACTCTACACGTCCCTTATGCGGCTAATGAAATGAAGCTGTTAGCGCACGACGTTATACGTCACGTATGGGAGTTCGCTCTAGGGCTGTTTCAAGATACGTGGGGTATCCTTTGGTCCTTTCCCATCACCCTACAATAAGAACCTATATCGGAGTGTGTAGATGAGCATTACGATGGCACAAATACACCTGACTGCGAGTATTGCCTTCTACAATGCACGGCTCTGCGCATAAGATATTTTCTTTAGTTTAGTTATTTTAATTGCAAGTACTTGTTTAATTTTTGTAATAAATTAAAGGTAGAAAGTAAGTGAACATCACTTCACAAACTTATTGTAACAAGTAGCTACTAAGAACGTAACTAGACCAAGGAAACGAATCATACCCAAAGACCTAAAATGCATGAAATAAGACATGATTTGGACTAAAACATGAAAGCTAAATGATGCATTTTATGAACATATCAACTCCCCCACACTTGTCCTTTGCTTGTCCTCAAGCAAACAAGAACAAATGAGAGAGAGAGGTTGAATGCATGGGAGTTCACATTTCCTTTTTGAGAGAAGTGATCACAATGAGAATTCAAGTTCATGCTCAATTATGCAATGCAAAGCCATACTCAGATTCATTAAGTATATATCAACTCAACAAGGAATCTCCACAAGTTCTTCTCTCTCTCAACTCTTTCACATTCATTAAGCTTTTTACCAAGTGGATCAAATGATGCATTGTTCAAACAAACATAGTTTGGCTAGGGTGAGGTTATGAGACTAAAATGATCTCATCAATGCCTGAGTGGGTTCAATGCAGCAAAAGGATCTCTCTATGAATGACCAAACTTTGGCAGAATGCTAAAGGTAAAAGGCAACCTATGCATACAAGGGCAAAGACTCATCCCACCCCACACTCTACTCAAAGTTTCCTCACTTGCTTACTTTTCACACTCATTCTTCTCTCACTAGGGGATTCTCTTTTCTTTTTCATACACAAGTCTTGGAGTTCAAACTTTCCATAGCTCTTTTTCACTTTTTTTTGTAACCTCTAACCTCTTTTTTTTTCTTTCTTTTTTTTCTTTTTAAAACATTTGAGCTCTTTGGCTTCTTTTCTTTTCACTTAGAGGCTAGACTCTTTCTTTTCAAAACACTAGAGCTCACTTTCTTTGACTCAAAACTCCAAGACTGATTTCTTTTCTTTTTCTATACCCTAGTTCTCACCATTCTCCTTTTATTTCCACTCATCTCTCCTTTTTCCACTCACCATGGTATTCCCCCACACTTAGTTCTTGCCAAATCTCTCAGCTCCTTGATGATGGAACTTAGCACTCAATGAGACTTGCCCTTGTCGCCCTAAACCTAACACTTTCTGCTAAGTTTGGTCCAAGGTGGCCTCTCAATCACACACAAACAATTGGCTTGAAAGAAGGATGGGTTCAGGGTGAGGAAAACTGATCTATTATGCAGATTCAGCTATTTGAGCTAACGAAGAGGATGGTAAAAACAGGATTCTAGCTCAAATATGTGTATTGGTATCCACAAGCTTGTTCAAACAATGCACCAAATGATAATTTCAAGTCAAGTTCAGGGTTTTCACTTAATTAGAGTTGAGTTCAATTCAAACTTTCTTCTCAGATTCAGATCATTTCAGACTTTGCAAGCACAGAAAAAGATTCACAAGCATATTCAGTTCAAGTTCTCAAAGTGATGTACTCTCTAGAAAACCTATCATTACTCCCTGCAAGATGCAACCTACATGCATATGCAATCTAGACTCAATCCTAAAAATGAGAATGCAACTACATGATCATTTTTTTGTGAAAATTTTTCAGATTTTTCCATTTTTTGGGTTTTTATATGCACTTAGATGAGACTACATGAATATGCAACTAGAATGTGACTCAAGACTCAAAGTGTAAAATAAGAAAAGAGAAAACATGATTAGTAAAGGATGAAACTCCTCCCCCACACTTAAATAACACAGTCCCTTGTTGTGTGAGCCAAAACTCGCACAGCCAGACATTTGTCTAAGGAAAAATTTAGGGATCGGAAACTTCTAGGGTTTATCGCCAAAAACAGTAAGATCGAAAGAAAGTTTTTCTTGCTGTAAAGTGTTTAGTCTTTATTGCTTAGGGTTGCCAAAGTTACAGAGTGAATTGTTTACATCATCTATTTATACTAATTCTTCGAACCGCCTAGCCGAGAATCTCGGGAGAGATTTTCAGAATATTTCTTTATCGCCTCGTGCGGCTCACCGCCTTTGTATTTCGCCTAGGGTTTTCATGGGCTTCGTGTCTCAAGGCTTTAGTTCAGCCCATCTAACTTTTCCACGGCTTTGCCCATCTAACTTCTCCACGGCTCGGCCCACTTGCCACCTTAGTCGAGACATGATTCGGTCCACCTCACCGCGGCACGGCTCGGCCCAGGTATGTTAGAGAGGGGCTCGGCCCATTTCTTATAATACGGCTCGGCCCATCTCTCCTTCTTCACGGCTCTCCCACTTGGTGATCGCGGCTCTCCCGCTTGTCTTGGTGGAAACAGCTCTCCCTCTTGCCTTGGTGAGAACGGCTTTCCCATCTGGTGGCCACGGCTCTCCCACATTCCATACTTAGTCATTTTGGGATGGTTTTATCTGTGCGGGGTGAAAACCGACCCCAACAGTTAGCCCCCCAGCTCGTCAGTTTCGGAGGCGAGAATGACGAGGTCCATTACTCCTGACCGTTAGATAAACCATCGAGCCAAGCTGTTATGACGTAAGCCCAGATAAGGTGTTTAGGGAGTGCAGACGCCAAGGCGTTTCCAAGGAATGCCGAGGGTGCCGAGGTGTTTCGAAAGGGTACCGAAGATGCCGAGGCGAGTTAAGGATGAGGCGATTTGATGGTGGTTATGCCAAGCCGAATAAACGGCGAGGCGTTTCAAGATAGAGATAATGCCGAGCCGTTCTGTTAACGACGAGGCATTTCAAGATATAGATAATGCCGAGCCGTTCTATTAACGACGAGGCGTTTCAAGATAGAGATAATGCCGAGCCATTCTGTTAACGACGAGGCATTTTGAAAGAGAGAGATAATGCCGTGCCGTTTCGTTAACGACGAGGCGTTTCAAGAGAGAGATAACGCCGAGCCGTTTCGTTAACGACGAGGCGTTTACTTTGGTAAGATACCGGTCGAAAGCTTGGGTGCCTAGATCGTTGGTCTTCCGAGAGAAGACTCCTGATCTATTGGCGCGTGTGACCGACGCAGTTTGATCTAGCCGTTTCACTGCGGATCCCACGCGCTGTTTGGACAGTTCCCGAGGTTCACGTAGAATTCACGCGCTTCGTTTTTTTCTATAAATGGGTGAGCTCCTTTACTCTTCCTCATTATCTTCAGACTCACTCGTTTTTTCTAAAGGTAGTTCTCCCTTCTCTCTTCTTTCTCTCTCTAGTTTATTTATTTTCCGGCTAGGGTTTCCGAGGTCTCCGCCGCTCTAGATCTTTTTCCGGCGGAGGCTCGCCGAGTCGTGCTGTAATTTCTGTACAAGTCGTAAATTATGTCGAGCCACTCCGACGATTCGTTGGATTCACTTTTTCACTACGAGTCGAGCCGTGTAGACGCCGAGGCGAGAGGTACAACAGAATTCTCCGAGGCATCCGTTTCGCCGAGAGTTCATCTGACGAAGCGTTAAATCACGCAAATCCGTTAGATGTCGACTCTACAGGTGACGAGCCGTCGGTTTCGACGAGCCGTCCCCAGGATCCTATTCCTGATGAAGGCATCAACTGCGCCGCAGTCAAACCCGAGGAGGAGGCATTTCCCTTTGACTTATTCTAGGCGAAGCGTGAGCTGGAACGTCTCATGGCATCCCGAGGCGCTTCCACATCTGGGCGAGGACCAAGAGTTAAGAGACAAAAACCTGACCCGCCTGGCTCTACGCTTTGCTCCCTCGAGTCGCTCGAGGCGTTGAGGCATCGCTTCGGGATATCTGAGGCGGTGGAGTTTGTCGTTCCAGAGAAGAGCGACCGAGCCGACAAGCCTCCAGAGAATCATTTTACTCTGTACGATGCGTTCTTCGAGCTTTGCTTCCTCTGGTTCTCGATCCCCGGAGTGATCCTTGAATATCTCTGGAAACACGAGATCTCGATTGGGCAAATCATGCTGAGGGGATTACGGCATATGATTGGCATCTTAGTTCGAAGCTTCGAGTGCGGAGTTGACATCGAGCTGAATCACCTGCTGAACTTGCTGGAAATCCGGAAAGCTCCGAAGGGAAATAGATACTATATTTCCAACACGGCGAAACGACGGATCATCGGCGGTTTTCCCAGAAAGGATCAGTTTTGGACTGAACGTTTCTTCTACGTCTTAGTGAACGAGGCGTCGGTCGGCGAGAATTACGTCCAAAGAACCAAGACCGCTTGGGGACCACTTGGTAGCCGACCCAAAGCTTTGCCTCGGCTCGGAACTGTTTTTGGTATCCTCTTCCTTTTCTGAAGATTTTTCCTTTTTGCTTTGTTTTGCAGTTCAGTGCTATCTTCCCCCGATTCCCGACGACCTCTTTACTGTTCGAGACTCTCTTTCGGTGCGGAAGGTGAATTGGAGAAAGAACTTCACCCTCGAAAGAGTAGAAAAAGCGCGAGCCTCCTTGCCGGAGTCCCCGTCAGTTCTTCGTCCTCAATTTCTTTGAGAGATACCCGTGAGAAGATGGTGGTAATCGCCCTTAGAGAAAGGAAGAGGCGCGAGGAAGAGAAAGCCGCTAGACGAGCTGCCGAGGCGGCTCACGCGCAAACCGAGGCGGTTCCAGCACAAACCGAGGCGGTTCTGGCGCAAGCCGAGGCGGTCTCAGCGCAGATCGAGGCCGTCCTTCAACCCGACCCTCCGAGCCGGGAAGGGGATGTGATGATCCGAGCCGCAGAAGGCGACACTGCCGAGGCGGCTGAGAAAGATGTAGTGCTCGAGGTGGAAACGGGCGAAATTATCCCCGAGGTGTCCGGGGACGGCTTGGCGGCACGGAGTAAGACTCCTTCGCAATCCGCCATCCTGGCCCTCCCGAAGTCAACGAGGCCACCGACTTCGGTTGTCCAAAAGCATGACTCTAGCCGAAAACGTTCGGCTACTGACAAGGGGAAATGCGTCGCCGTTCAGAAGGACGAGCCGTCCAAGAAGAGGCGGAAACCGACGCCCGGGACCCCGCCGCGCGTAAGTTGGTTGTTGACGACCCGACGCTTCTGCAGTCATGTTCTCGCGTGTAAATAACGCGAACACGCGTCTTCCTCTGGAGAAGCTGAGGAGGCCGAGGTCATATGGCGCGATGGCACAGCGTGGTACCAAGGTACGTTTCCATTCGCTTTCCTTTATTTTCGCGAATTTTACGAAGTGTTTAACGCAGGTTCGTTCTCTGCAGTTTGTCGCGGCCATTAACGACCTGATGGCCGAGTATGAGGCAGATCTGTCTAAGGTCGAGCGTCGTTTGGACGAGGCCCGAAATGAGACCGCGGCGTCAAAGGTGAAGCTGGAAGAGGTGCCAAACGAAGCCACGACAGCGAAGGGGAAACTCACCGAGGCGATGACCCGAGTGTCGAGGTTGGAAGAGGAGAAGATAGTTCTCCGAGCAGGCGTCAACAAAGTTTCCGCCTCGGTGATTCGCCTGGAGGAAGCAATGAGAGCCAAAAGCGCCGAGGTGGCGTTGCTTAAAAGGCGTATCGAGGCCAAGGATGCGCTGTTCGAAGCCAAGGTCAAACACGCGAAGAAGGAGGCGAGGAGCGAGCTGACTGCGAAGTTTCAGGAACGCCTCGCCAAGGTGGAGGAGGGTTTGGTCAAGCTCGAGAAGGCCAAAAATGATGAGAACGATCTGGGACAGATCAAGGGCAATCTTGCGATGATTGCCGACCTGAAGAAGCCGGACGCCCTGACGCTTGACGACGAGGAGGCGAAGTTGAAAAGCTGGGAGAGTGAGTATGCCGACGACGAGGCGTACGAGCGTATTGCTTCCGAGATTCGGGGCAAGCTGTATTACTCTCCAGTATCGCCGGACTCGGTCGACACCACCCTCGGCAACGAGCCGCTCGAAGAGACAGCGGCCAACTTAGGCGTGGTAGATCCAAACAGATCAAACGCGGGCACGCCAGTCCTCTCGAACCTCCTCGCCGAACGTGAGACGCAGTCCGCGGCCTGATACCCTCTGCTTTTCCATGTTTCGTCTTTCATGCTTTTGTACTTAGGTTTTTTGTACGTTTTTGAACTCTTTATGTAACCGGTGCCTGGACGGCTTTATCCACCCGACACTTATTTTTGCTTATGGATATATTTTCTCCTTTAGCTGTTTTTCGTTTGGATGCACTTATTTTTAATGACTTGTGCAAATATCTGTGAAAACCAATGGCTTAGAGAAGATTGTCGAGAATGATTTTGATTGCTTCCTTAACCGAATTCTTCGAAATCGATAGAAAGACGAGCTAAGGGTTGAGTCGTTTAAGGATCTCGTTTGGATTCTTAATCCCGAGCTGGGAGTTAGTTTTGTGGAACATCCTTTAGGTGATGCTGGAAAGATTTTAAGTGATAATGTTGCAGAAAATTTTCGTAGCAACGCCGAGCCGTTTTTAACGACTAGGCATTTTTGCCGTGCATGGTGCCGAGTCGTGTAAACGACGAGGCGTTTTCTCTTTGCATGGTGCCGAGCCGTGTAAACGACGAAGCGTTTTCGCTTTGCATGGTGCCGAGCCGTGTAAACGACGAGGCGTTTTCTCTTTGCATGGTGCCGAGCCGTGTAATCGACGAGGCGTTTTTGCTTTGCATGGTGCCGAGCCGTGTAAACGACGAGGCGTTTTGTTTTTGTTTGCGAAGGATGAAGTGTTATCGATCCTGACTATGGACCGGTGTTTCCGAGAGGATGAGTATGTTTATACGGGTTTTAAGAGTTTAATTCGGTTTTAGAAAAAGCGATGTGGTCTCGACTTATATTCTCGTGTGCGATAGTAAACCGTGGCGACCTGATACATTTTCGGGGTTATATTTGTATAGCGCGCTTCATTGTTATCCATAGAGGATGTAACTTGCACCCTAGTCCTAGGAAAGGTGGTAAAAGTCCGTTTAGAGAACTTTGTATTTGTTGCCCCGTTGTGGCCAGCAACGAGACGAGGCGTTCGGAGGCTTAGTTTGCCGAACTGAAACTGAAGACCAACAAAGGTCCGAGGTAATCAGGTCATGATATCATGCCGAAGTGGTATGATTACTCGCCAAAGTGATGAGTGAAAGTATTTAAAAATCCGAGCTTGTTAAAATAAGTTGCTGATTTAGAAAGAAATTAGACACTAGCCGAAGCGATAATGAACAAACTAGAAATCCAAAGTAAACGTGAAATCAGTAGATGATTCAAAATGAGATTCAAAATGAGCTGAGAATGTGCCGAAGTGGCGATGTTCCTAAGTAGCGAGCTAAAACAGCTAAAAATTGTAGGGTTAAAGGAGGTATGTGTATACGTACCCACTCCCTCCCCCCCCTTTTTAGGAGGGGGGACAGCTGAACCCGTCCGAGGACGGGCTGGCTACGTACCCTTTGCAGGGATCAAGCCGTCCCGTAGTTCATGCTGGTCGTGCTGCATCCTTAGTGATAGTATATCTTCAGATGCATTGCGTTCCATGATCTTAGAATCGCCTAGTCAGCTAGTGTCGCGAGTTCGTAGAATCCTGGACGAACCACTTTTGTGACCTTGTAAGGACCTTCCCAATTTGCTCCGAGCTTCCCTGCGTTCTTCTCGGCAGTGTTTTGGAAGGCCTTTCGGAGGACGAGCTCCCCTGTTTTGAATCATCGACTTCGAACGTTTTTGTTGTAGTATCTCGTCGTCACTTGTTGATAGTTCTGGATTCTAATTAAGGCTTGATCGCGCTTTTCGTTGATTAGGTCGAGCTCATCTAGCATCATTAAGTGGTTCAAGCCCGCCTGTCCTGATAGAAGTCTTCGTCGAATACCTGGGAAATCCACTTCGGGGGGAATTACGCACTCCGATCCGTAGACCAAAGCGAATGGAGTTTCCCCAGTGGCTCGGCGCGGAGTTGTCCGATGAGACCAAAGGACTCCTTCGAGTTCGTCTCCCCACCGCCCCTTCTTGGCGTCGAGCCTCTTTTTCAGACCGTGGAGGATCGTCTTATTGGCTGCTTCGGCTTGTCCGTTCCCTTGAGGGTATCTTGGCGTAGATTTGCTGAGGCGGATTTTCCACTTTTCGCAGAAGGCTTCGAAGCGTGTTGAGATGAACTGGGATCCGTTGTCGGTGACTATCTCGTAAGGGACCCCGTGTCGGCAGATGATATTTTTCTAGACGAAGTGTTCGACTTGAACATCCTTTATGCTTGCGTAAGATTCGGCCTCGACCCACTTGGAGAAGTAATCCGTGAGGACGAGCAGAAAACGCTTCTGCTTCGAGCGATGTAGAGGTCCGACGATGTCCATCGACCATCTCATGAACGGATAAGGTGACGAAATTTACGAGAGCAACTCGGTAGGTTGATGAATTGTTGGAGCGTGCCGTTGACACTTCTCGCACTTCGCCGTAAATTTCTCGCAGTCCTTGACCATCGTGGGCCAGAAATAGCCGTGCCGTTTTATCTTGATAGCGAGCGACCTTCTGCTGGAGTGGTTCCCGCACGCGCCGCTGTGCACCTCTTGCATGATCATCTTTCTTGCTTCTGGTCCTTCGACGCATGTCATGAGAGGCCCTGAAAATCTCCATTTAAACACCTCGCCATCAACGAGGACATATCGTGCGGCCTGAGCTTTTAGTTTGCGGGCTTCCCATTTGTCGGTCGGCAACTCTCCATCGGCGATATACACTCGGATAGCTCTGAGCCATTCTTTGTCGCAGCCGTACTCTGGCTCGGCCGGTTGAGGGTCTTTGTCCATAGGAATGGCTTCATCGTCTTCTGGTTCTTGTTCGGGAGGATTTATCAGCCGAACTCCTTCCACCTCTTCGATGCTAGGACGTTCGATGAATTCAACTGGGATCGTTCGTCGGAGGCGAGTGCTGCCAAGGCGTCGGCCGAGGTGTTTTCTCCTCGGGGAATGCGCGTGAGTTCGAACTCACCAAACTTTTGTACCAACTCTCGGACCACTCTGAGGTGAGCTCCCATTCGTCCATCCGTCGCCTCGTATTCTCTGTTGAATTGACATGCTACGAGCTGTGAATCACAAAAGGTTCTTATCTTTCGAACTCTGATCCCCTGCGCTAGTCGTATGCCGGCGATCAGTGCTTTGTATTCCGCTTCGTTGTTCGAGGCGTGGAAGTTCAGGCGAAAAGACTGCTCCAATATTTCTCCGGTGAGAGAGGTGAGGCGGATTCCTATTCCCGAGCCGTGTTTAGACGACGAGCCGTTGACGTGCAGCGTCCACACTTCATCTAAAGTCGGCTCGTTTGTTGTTTCGGCGGGAAGTTTAATGAGGAAATCTGCGAGCACCTGTGATTTTGCAGACGACCTATTCCGATACTCGATGTCGTATTCGCTTAGCTCTATTGCCCACTTGGCGAGCCGACCGGATTGGCTAGGGCTGTGTAGGATCAAGCGTAGCGAGCACAACAATCGAATGTGATTGAAAGTACGAGCGCAGTTTGCGAGCCGAGACTACGACGGCTAGGGCGACCTTCTCGATCTGGGGGTAGCGAGTCTCGGCGTTGGTCAGTGTCTGGCTGATGTAGAAAATAGGTCTTTGCTCAGACCGTTCTTCTCTGATAAGCACTCCGCTTACAGCTGTAGCAGACACTGCGATGTAGAGGAAGAGCGGCTCTCCTTCGACTGGTTTTGCTAAGATTGGTGGGCTCGCCAGATAATTCTTCAATTCCTGGAAAGCCGTCTCGCACCGTTCGTCCCACTCAAATTTCTTGTTTCCTCGGAGGGTGTCGTAGAAGGGCAGGCACTTGTCTGTGGAGCGGGAAATAAACCTGTTTAGCGCGGCGACTCTACCTGTGAGCCTCTGAACTTCGCGCTTCGTCCTTGGAGAGGGCATCTCAATTAACGCCTTGATTTGCTTGGGGTTTGCTTTTATGCCTCGGTGAGTTTCCAGATAGCTGAGGAATTCTCCCGAGGTGACCGCAAACCTGTACTTCGCCGGGTTTAGTTTCATGTTGTGTTTGTTCAATTGTTCAAAGCATTCCCGTAGATGCGCGACGTGGTCTTCCTCTTTGAGTGATTTAACTAACATGTCGTCGATGTACACTTCCATGGTTTTTCTGAGCTGAACCGCAAACATTTTATTGACGAGCCGTTGATACGTTGCTCCTGCGTTCTTGAGCCCGAACGGCATGACTTTGTAGCAGTATATCCCGCGATCGGTTATGAATGCCGTTTTTTCACGATCATCAGGATGCATCAGGATCTGATTGTAGCCGGAGAACGCGTCCATAAATGTTAACAGTCTATTCCCCGCAGTGGCTTTGACGAGCCGGTCTTTTGGACATGCTTTGTTGAGGTCGGTGAAATCCACACATACACGCCACCTGCCGTTCTTTTTCTTCACGACCACCGGATTTGCAAGCCAGTCCGGATATTTGGCCTCGGCGATTGATCCTACTTTGAGTAACCTCTCGACTTCGTCGTTCACTGCTTTAGCTCGTTCGGGGCCGAGCTTCCTTCTTTTCTGCTTGACTGGTTTAAACGTCGGATCCACATTCAGCTCGTGACAGGTTACGTCAATGCTTATGCCTGGCATATCTTCCGCTGTCCAGGCAAAGGTGTTGATGTTCTCCTTGAGGAGGGAAAGGAGTTTGCTTCTCAAGGGTTCTTCCAGCTTTGTCCCTATTTCGACGCATCGTTCCGGGCGCGCCTCTTCTATACACACCGAGTCCACCGCGTCACATACCGGCTCGGCGCGTGTTTCGCGGCTCTCCGCGATCTGTAATTGCTATAAGAGTTTCGAGAGCTCGTTCGCAGAATCTCAGTCTGTCTTCATCTTTTTGCGGTCTATATCTGCTCGTGCGTCACTGACGGAGTTCCTCAGCTTGTGCTCGGTTAGGCAGCACATTCTCGACTCCTTCTGATTTCCCCATATCTTTTTGACACTCGATGGAGTTGAGAATTTGAGGCAGAGATGATAGGTGGAGGGAACCGCCCTCATCCCGTTGATCCATGGAGTTCCCATGATCACATTATAGATTGCTGGGTGATCAGTGACGCAAAATTCGACGATCTTAGTGACTCCGCCAGCTACCACAGGAAGCCTGATCGTTCCCATAGTCATCGTTGTTTCTCCTGAGAATCCAGTTAGACGTTTGGGGATTGCCTCCACCTCGGAGAGGTCGATTCCCATTCTTCTGAGTGTTTCCCTGATGATGACATTCACCGAGCTTCCAGTATCGATGAGCACCCTTGCTACGTCATGATCCCTGATCGTTAGCTCAATCACCAACGGATCGTTGTGAGGTCGATCGATTCCTGCTGTTTCCTCCTCGGCGAAAGAGATCACTATGTTTGGGATGTCGGTTGGCTCTGTCCAATTCTCCTTTGCTTCGGCTCGACTCTGATAGGCTTTGATGCAGGACACGGTATCTTGGTAGTATTGAGATCCATCCATGATCATATTGATCCTTTGCCTCGGCTCGGGTCGCTCTTCAGGTTCGCCTCTACTGTCGCGCTTGAGGTTATCGCCTCGTCGGGGAGGATTCGCTGGCTCCGCCGCGCCGCTCGGCTCGACTTTCTCTTGTTGTTCGTTAGGGACGAGGTCTATGTGGCTGACCGCGTTTTGGAGCTCTCCTGCTGCCATTTTTGCTGCAAGCTTTGCTCCTAGAGTTCGGCATTGAGCCGTTGAGTGTCCATAGTTGGCGGACTTTCTCACCCAATTATTGTTGCGTGGCTCTCCTCTTCCGCGTCCGGTGCTGACCTTATGGGCACCTCCGCTTCTAGGTTCATCCGAGCTCTGCGTTGTTGCATTGCTCGATGGGTTGCCCTTCTTCGCGGGGCGCGGCAAAATTTAGCTTTGGATCGCTGCTTTCGTGGCTTCGTACTGCTCGTCCAAGTTTTTCATTTCCTCCTCGTTTACGACGAAGTCTGATGATCGGTGCAACGCGTCTTGAATTGTTTGCGGCGTATTGAGAGCCATCTCCCGTCGGAACTCAGATTTGTACCACAAAGATCGTTTCAGAGCCTCGAGCGCAGCCTTGTCGCTTATCCCTTCTATTTTGGATACGAGTGCCTTTTATCTTGCCATATAATCCCGAAGCGGTTCGTTCGGTTCTTGGGATAATGTCCACAGGTCGGCATCAGATGTTCCTCTGTCCATAAACATCGAGTATTGTTTAAGGAACAAGGCGGAGAGCTGTTGGAAATTGCCGATCGAATTTCGTTCCTGCCTCGAAAACCACTCGAGTGCGGCTCCCTTGAGATGCTCCACAAAGAGTAGGCAGTATCCGGTATCTATTTCGCGCTCGGTGAGTTTAGCGGCGTTCTTTGTGAAGGCTCGTCTCATTGCTATCCGAAACGCTGTGATGTGTGCTTTCGGGTCGGTCGTTCCTTCGTAGAACGGGATTCTCACCTTCCCCGGCTCGGGAATATTGGCCTCCGTGATCCTTGCGGTGAACGGGGTTCTCTGAGTTTCTTCAAGCATTCGGTCGATTTCGGGCACGGCGCTTGTTGCGTTATGCACTTGGGATTTCATGGCGCGTATTTCAGCTACTGTCCGAGCCATCGAGGCTCGCAGCTCTTTGAGTTCGAGAGTTTGTGCGTGGGTCATTCCCTTGGATTGGGGGAGTCGCTCCCGCTCCTCTCTCCTCGGCTTGTCTTCGCGTTCTGCTTGTTCGATCCATTGGAGATTCTCTTCCTCCTCGGTTGGATTGTCGCTGCGGATTGGGTCGGGGACTTCGTTAGTTCGGATACCGTTAAGTGCCGAGGCGAGGTCTTCCTGACTTATTCGCCGAGCCGAGCCGGTTTGTTGCGGATTCGCGGTTCCGTCGTTCTGCTGGGCATCTACGTCGATTGCATCGTTTTCTTCTTCGCCGGCTCGTCGTCTTGAGTTTCTGCGGAAAGAGGGCGGCTCGGCCATGTTGACTCGGGTCGCCGCGGGGGTCTGTTCGTCGAGGAGACGAGACATTGGAGGAGCCGAGGGGTTCTTGCGCCGCTCCCTGAGGCTTCTCCAGGTGTAGAGAAATCGAAGCGTCTCCGGATTCCATCCATCGGGTCGGGAATTCCGGCTCTCCAAGTTGGGTTTAGTCGCTCGGCCGCCATCGCGTCGAGCCTCTCCGTAATCGCCTTGTTTCTTTTATCGTGTTCGTCGATTTTCTTCATCAACGCAGCCATCATGTTTCGCATCTCCTCCTGGGTTTCGGTCGTTGCCGTCGTTGTGCCCGATGCCGGAGCATCGTTATCTGCGCCGTTACCGGTGTTGTTGTTATCGTCGGGGGTGTTGCTCGCCATGTTCTTCTGATCTTAAAGTCTTGTCGATTTAGAGTAAGAAAGTTTCAATTCCCCACAGACGGCGCCAAATTGTGTGAGCCAAAACTCGCACAACCAGAAATTTGTATAAGGAAAAATTTAGGGATCGGAAACTTCTATGATTTATCGCCAAAAACAGTAAGATCGAAAGAAAGTTTTTCTTGCTGTAAAGTGTTTAGTCTTTATTGCTTAGGGTTTCCAAAGTTACAGAGTGAATTGTTTACATCATCTATTTATACTAATTCTTCGAACCGCCTAGCCGAGAATCTCGGGAGAGATTTTCGGAATATTTCCTTATCGCCTCGTGCGGCTTACCGCCTTTGTATTTCGCCTAGGGTTTTCATGGGCTTCGTCTCTCAAGGCTTTAGTTCAGCCCATCTAACGTTTCCACGGCTCGGCCCATCTAACTTCTCCACAGCTTGGCCCACTTGCCACCTTAGTCGAGACATGATTCGGTCCACCTCACTGCGGCACGGCTCGGCCCAGGTATGTTAGAGAGGGGCTCGGCCCATTTCTTATAATACGGCTCGGCCCATCTCTCCTTCTTCACGGCTCTCCCACTTGGTGATCGCGGCTCTCCCGCTTGTCTTGGTGGAAACGGCTCTCCCTCTTGCCTTGGTGAGAACGGCTTTCCCATCTGGTGGCCATGGCTGTCCCACATTCCATACTTAGTCATTTTGGGATGGTTTTATCTGTGCAGGGTGAAAACCGACCCCAACACTTAGTGTTATAAAAGCATGAGAAAGGAGTTAAGAACAAATCAAACAAGTAAAATGCAAAATGGAAAAGAAGAACTACATGCATATATACAGAGTTTTGAGTGTTTACCTCAATCACTGAGGTCTGATCCCAGGTAGTGGGATGGGTTGGAGGTGGAACATGATGGAGTTGAGTATCTAGGTGGGCTGCTCTCAGGTGAGTCTGGTTGGAACGCTGTGGCCGGGTTCACCCAATCTTCTTTTCCTGGTGGTAGCACAAGGTCATGAGCAGCTGAGCTTTCTCCCACCTCTTCTCTTGTATCTTGTTTGGGTGAGGTGGCTGGAGCTGTGAGCTTCTTAACCTTCTTCTTAAGCTTCCTAACATAGTCAACGAGCTTGTGGATCGTTTTGTCTTGCCATTTGCACCATTTCTGAAGGCTGTTAACTCTGGAATAGAGCTTCTTTGTGTGATAATCAGGCTCACCCCAAAAGTAAGGATCAAAGTGATACCGGCCTGCTCCTATCCTTCTCTCAAAATCTCTTGGCTCCTCATTCTCACAACCAGCGGTCCTAGTTGTGTCCTCCTCTTCTCTTGGCTCTTTACCCTTGGAACTTACTGTCCTCTTGCATTTGGGAATTGGTGGGTGAATGGCTGGATTGTAGAGCTGATCTTTTAGGACAATAAAGGAGACATTGTGCCTTTCTGTGAGAGTGGTGATGGCTGGGTGTGGCAACAGAACATGAACCTTTTCATTTTGCAAGAGCTTGAAGGTGTACAAGAAGTTTTCACCATTGCTTTCTTTTAAAAACCCAACCTTGGTGAGGGTAGCTTCATCAATCAACTCAGGCCTGACCTCAACATCATTAAAGACAAAGCCTTTTGCTTTCAGAATCTTTGTCACTAGCCATCCATTGTGCAACTTAGTGAGCTTCTTTCTTTTACCCTCACTCCAAGCAATGTCCTTGTATTTCAGCATTTGGCGTGCCAAAAATGCACAACTAGATGGGATGTAATGTGGGAGGTGAAACTCTCTCTTGCTCTTCAAGTGACTGATGAGAGGATGAAGACCCATACCCAGTAGCTCCATGTCAGCTAGATGCACCACTCCATCATTGTGCTTGGTAAAGAACATTTGGCAAAGCACCTTGTAAGCATAGCGGATTGCTGGGTTTCTTATCCATGAACTCTTGCATCTTCCTCCCCTGAAGCTCCCAAAAGCAATTGTATCCCACAAGTCAGTAATCATGTGATCAGGGTATGTGAACTTCACTGTCTGTTCTTGTGCAGGTCTTGGAAAAGCAAAGATCTCATCTAGTTCCTTGAAGCTTACATGGTATTGTGTACCATCTATTGTGAACTCTATGTGCCCAAGACCATTTCCCTCATTGATTCTGTCATCTCTTGGGCCATATCCACAAACTTGAAGGGATGCAAGGAACTCCTGTGTAACACCATCATGAGCCACATCTCTCATCTCAAAGAATCCACCAAATCCCATGTTGTTGAAAATGAGCTGAACTTCTTCAAGAATCCCCATCTTTCTCAGCAGCTCCATATCAGGTAACTTGGTTTGCAGCACTTTTACACCCCTGAACATAGCAAAGTAGTCATAAAAAGTTGGTTCTTTGTCCTTAGAACTTGTCTTTGCTTTCTTAACCCGCTTCAATGCTGTTTCAGGATCACTCTCTGTTCCTTCTTCATCCTCAGCCACAGCCACCTCTTTTCCTGCCCTCTGAACGACCTCAACCAATGCCAGCTCTTTACCAGAAGTTTTTGAAGTAGAGGCCTTTGTTTTCTTTGGTGCAGCAACCTTCTTTGTTTTCTTCTCAGCTGGATCCTTTGGCTTTCTCTGTTTTTTCTGTTTCTTGAAAACCTTATGCCCAAAAGGCATAATCTGATCCTCTGAAGCTCCAGCTTTCTCCTTTTAGATTTCTCCATGGCTGCTTGTATTTTTGTTCCTGCCATCCTGCATTTTCTTAAACAGTTGTAAGTACCAAAGCAAGAGAACAACAAGAGTTTTCCAAAAATTTCACCAAGTTCATGAGTGGTACAAATCGATTTCTCTTGAAAAGAATGTATTTTAAGCAGATTTAACACTCAATAAACTCAAAGCAATGGCAAGAATCAATGCACACAAAGAGTTCAGCTTGAAACACAATTCTAAAAAAAAATCGATACACTTGATGAATTTCAAGAAAAAATTCTCAAAAATTCCAAGAACAGGTTATTCTCAAGCAAGATCCATGAAATTCCTATCCATTCTACTTGCACAATACTCACAAAATGATTCCAAGGTATCAAGAAGCCCATTAAAATCGATTCCATTTGTTTTTCTGTTCATGAACAGTACTCTAAAGCATGGAAAAGATGAGTTTTAACAGACTAAATACCTTGGAATCTTCAAGTTTCGAGTGAAAAACGAATGTGCAGCAAGAAACTAGACAGGATTACGAGTTCAATGCAGTTGGAATTTCTCAATTTGATGCAGGGACGAGAGAGATATGAAAGTTTAAAGTTCAAGAATGGAGAGAAAGGAGCAAACTCGCGATGAAGAAGAAAGAGAGGTGGGGAACAGCTGTCTTGGCGCGTCCTTTGACCGGTCAACGTCCGTACGGTCAACTGAAATTCAAAATCTGGTCGCGCCTGGTTGACCGTGTCACGTGACCGTGTCAAGAACGTGTTTGTGTCTCTTCTTTGCCGCGGTCTTGGTGTGGCCGTGGCAACTTGACCGTGGCAATCTTCGAATAATGGCTTTTGTTAATCTCTGTGTTGCCACGGTCACCTTCATGTTCGCGTCTCATGGCCGTGACAAAAACCGAATGAATGCTTGTTCCTCTTTTCTTTTGCCACGGTCACCTTCCATCTCGTGTCATCCCACCGTGGCAAAACTCGAACCAGGTCCTCTTCTCATATCTTTTTGCCACGGCCACTTGTGTCCCGTGCCCTTTTACCCGTGGCAATCACCGAACCCTTGCATATTTTGCCACGGCCTAGTTTTGAGACCGTGATTCATTCCCCGTGGCAAAGCAAAAAGGTTTGCCACGCCTTGTTCCTGACCGTGGCCGGTACCCATGTCAAAGGCCGAGCACAAGCTTGTCTCCATTCCTTCATCTCTTTTCATCTTGCATTCACTTTCCAAGGGTTCAGACTCAAACCTATAACCTGTAGACACTTAAACAAACCCATCAAAACATCCTAAAACATAAACAGAAAGGAATCAAAAGATCAAAAGCATATTTACGAAGGATAAGCTTGGGGTGTCTCCCAAGAGCACTTTGTTTAAAGTCTCTAAGTTTGACTTTGGAAACCTGTTTAACAGGCTGGTGGATCAAGAAGGGGAACTGATGTAGCTTCCTCCTTATTTTGTGAAACCAGATAATGCTTGATCCTTTGTCCATTTACCACAAACTCTTGACCATTCTTTCCTTCCAAGACAACAGCTCCATATGGCCTGACTTCAAGAACCTTAAAGGGACCAGACCATCTAGACTTAAGCTTTCCTGGAAACAACTTAAGTCTAGAGTTGAACAGCAACACCAAATCACCATTCTTGAACTCCCTTTTCAGAATCTTTTGATCATGCAAAGCCTTGGTCTTCTCCTTATAGATCTTTGAGCTCTCAAAAGCCTCAAGCCTAATCTCCTCAAGTTCATGGAGTTGCATGACCCTTTTCTCTTGAGCTGTCTTGATATCAAAGTTCAGCAACTTCACAGCCCACATAGCCTTGTACTCCAACTCAACAGGAAGGTGGCAGCTCTTCCCATATAGCAGATTGAAAGGTGATGTCCCAATTGAAGTTTTAAAAGCAGTCCTATAAGCCCACAATGCATCATCTAGCTTTTTGCTCCAATCTTTTCTGCTTGAGCTAACAGTCCTCTCAAGAATGGCTTTGATCTGTCTATTAGATACTTCAACCTGGCCACTAGTTTGAGGATGATAAAGAGTAGCTACCTTGTGTTTCACTCCATGCTTTCTCAGCAAACCCTCCAAAGTCTTGTTCACAAAATGAGATCCTCCATCGGAGATAACAACCCTTGAAACACCAAATCTTGGGAAGATAATGATCTTGAATAGCTTCACTACAACCTTGGAATCATTGGTAGGGGAATCATTGGTAGGGGAAGCAACCTAAATCCAAAAGCTGAACCATGACACTCTTGCAACACAGGTTGCATCTCCTCCTCAGCAAGACACCTTCTATACAGCTGATCTTTGTTCAGGACATAGAGGTAGGGCTCATCCCAATGGTATCTTTGAACTTCTCTGAAGAACTTCTTCCTATGGTAAGCATCTAATTCATGTGGTTCTACTCCACAAGCAAGATAGTTCACAATGTCTGCAAACCAAGGCATCCTCCTCTCTTGAATGTTGTCCACTTCTTCAAACTCCAAATAAGAATGGAGCACCATCAGTGATTCCTCAGGAAGACTGTCATTAAGAGGCACTTCAGAGTCAATTCTCAGCCTAGAGAGATGGTCTGCAGCTCCATTCTCTATACCCTTTTTATCTTGTACTTCCATATCAAACTCCTGAAGTAGAAGAACCCATCTCAATAGTCTTGGTTTAGCATCCTTCTTGGTCATCAGATACCTGAGGGCTGCATGATCAGTATATACAATGACTTTTGATCCCACTAGGTAACTTCTGAATTTATCAAAGGCAAAGACTATTGCCAACATTTCCTTCTCAGTAGTAGCATACTTCTCTTGTGCAGAGTCAAGTGTTCTACTAGCATAGTAGATGACATGAAGCTTCTTATCTTTCTTCTGGCCAAGTACAGCTCCAACTGCAAAATCAGATGCATCTGTCATAACCTCAAGAGGAAGGGACCAGTCTGGGGCTTGGACAATTGGTGCACTGACTAATGCATCCTTGATCATCTTGAAGGCCTCTTCACATTCAGCATCAAAGATGAAATCCACTTCTTTACACAACAGCCTTGTCAAGGGCCTGGCAATTCTTGAGAAGTCTTTGATGAATCTTCTATAAAACACTGCATGCCCAAGGAAACTCCTTATCCCTTTGACTGAAGTGGGGGTTTGCAGGTTTACCATTACTTCTACTTTTGCTCTGTCAACCTCTATGCCCTTCTCAGATATCTTGTGCCCAAGAACTATTCCTTCCTGCACCATGAAGTGGCACTTCTCCCAGTTCAACACCAAGTTATGCTGCTCACATCTCTCCAAGACCTGTGACAAATTAGAGAGACAATCCGAGAAGGAGGAGCCATAGACACTAAAGTCATCCATGAACACCTCAACTTTCTCTTCAATAATGTCAGAGAAAATGTGCATCATACATCTTTGAAATGTGGCAGGGGCATTACAGAGACCAAAAGGCATTCGCCTGTATGCAAATGTGCTATAAGGGCATGTGAATGTTGTTTTCTCTTGATCCCGGGGTTGGAAGAACCCCGAGTACCCATCGAGAAAACAAAAAAAGGGGTGGTTTGCAAGCCTCTCTAACATCAGATCAATGAAAGGTAAAGGAAAATGATCCTTCCTAGAGGCTGCATTGAGCTTTCTATAGTCTATACACATTCTGTGTCCTGTGACAGTCCTAGTAGCTATAAGCTCATCCTTCTCGTTTTTAACCACTGTGATCCCACCCTTCTTGGGCACAACATGAACAGGAGACACCCATCTTGAGTCGGAGATTGGGTAAATTATCCCTGCCTCAAGAAGTTTTAGTATCTCCTTCTTAACCACTTCCTTAAGGTTGGGGTTAAGTCGTCGTTGATGCTCAATAGAGGACATAGATTGGTCCTCTAGGTGGATCCTGTGGGTGCAAATGTCAGGAGAGATACCTCTAATATCATCCAATGAATATCTTATGGCTCTCCTGAACTTTCTTATCTCACTAAGCAATGCACTCTCTTGATCCTCTAATAGGCTATCATTGATGATTATTGGATATGTGGAGTTTAAGCCCAAGAAAGCATACCTGAGCCCTGTTGGTAGAGGCTTGAGCTCAACAGGGGGTGCATCAGCCTCATTCCAATCCTGGTCCAAGCTGCTTTGGCTGGTGTCTGATCCTTTGATAGCAAAAACTTCAGAGCCACTTTGTTCCAGCTCCAAAAACCTTGTCGCAGGACCCAGCTCTCTAGCATTGTCCAAATACAACTTGTACCCTTCACTTGCTTCAGCTAAGAGCCCATTGTCTCCTTGTTCTTGAGTTAGAGCAGCTTGAAGAGGATCCTCAGTGTTCAGCTCCTCTAGCAACTCATCAGCCAACTGATCCATTGTCTCCACATAGAAACATTGACCCTCAATGGTGGGTTTCTTCATCATCTCATTCACATCAAACTTGAGATTTTCAGACCCAATTTGAAGCTCTATTATCCCACCTCTCACATCGATAATAGCTCCTGCGGTTGCTAAGAATGGCCTGCCCAAGATAAGAGGATCTATTGGTTCCTCATCCATTTCCAGCACAACAAAATCTGTTGGAACCTCAAAACCACCAATCTTGACAGGTAGATCTTCCAACATACCAACAGGCAATCTAACTGATCTATCTGCAAGGATAAGAGAAATCCTTGCAGGTTTGAAAACTGTAAAGCCCAGCTTCTTTGCTATGGAGAATGGCATCAAGCTGACTGATGCTCCTAGATCACAAAGACATCCAGAGAATAGAAGAGGTCCAATGGCACAAGGGAGTGTGAAACTCCCTGGATCAGTTAACTTCCTTGGAATGGACGTTTTCTGAATGATAGCACTGTATTCATGACTTAGTACCACCATGCCTTGAAGCTCCTTTGTTCTGTTCAGAATGGCATCCTTCAAGGCATCCCAACTTCAACTTGTCTAATTCATTTCTCAACTCCTTAACTTCCCTAGTGAGCCTCTGTTCTGAGCTTGAACCTTCAGACCTATTTGATCTGTCATAGTCTTCACCATAAGTATCATTGCTCAATGCTAAGTTCTCCACTAGCTCTAAAGCAGCATGAATTTCTTTACCCAGAAAGTTCCCATTGGAAGCAGTATCCAGCTGGTTTCTAATCTTGGGAAGAGCTCCTCTATAAAGTGTGCTGAGAAGAGAAGCCTCACTAAACCCATGGTGTGGGCATTTGTTTGTGTAGCTCCTGAATCTCTCATATGCTTCACCAAAACTCTCATTGCTGTGCTGAGTGAAGCTAGAGATTTGGTTCCTCAGTTTTGCAGTTCTTGAGGTGGAGAAGAACTTAGATAAGAAGGCTTGCTTGCATTGCTCCCAAGTTTGAATGGAGCCTCTTGGAAGATTCTTCTCCCATTGATGAGCTTTGTCACCAAGACTGAATGGAAATAGTCTTAGCTTGAAGCTGTCTTCAGAAACTCTATTTATCTTTGTCAGATCACACACCTTATCAAAGTGGTCCAAGTGTTCCAAGGGATCTTCCATTGCTAACCCATGGAACTTTGAGTTTTGGACCATATTCAGCAATGATGCCTTCACTTCAAAGTTGTTATTTTGCACAGGTGGTGCCTGAATACCAGCTCCATACTGATGAGCATTGGCCCTGTCATTCTCTCCAACATAGACTTGGGGTTGCTCATATCTTCTTTGTTGGTGTTGGAAGGGCTGGGGTTGGTGGTGCACTTGTTGTCTTTGCTGAACATTGGCCTGATGCCTCTGTTGATGAGCTTGAGCTTGTCCCTGGTGGACATAAGCTTGTTGGTGATGCACCTGTTCCTGATGAACATTACCCTGATTCAGCCCTTGACCAACTCCATTACCAGCTCCATTACCTTGAGCCTGTTGCTCCTGAACTGGTTGTTCTATGTCTACCACGTGATCTCCTTGTTCTGCCATCTCAGTCTGATCAATTTGTCTACCACGTCTGTCCCTTCTCCTCCTTGGTACCAGAAGATTGATATTGTCGTTGAGAGGGAAAGGTGGACCACAGCTTCTTGATCTAGACCTAGTGTTCATACACCTGAAATCACAAACAGAACTTGAGAGTAATCAGTAAAAACAAGAAAGTAAGCACTTGATCTCAAGAACAGATCAGAGCTTAATGCTAGACAAACCACAATTTGGCAACGGCGCCAATTGATAACTAGGAGTTTTCAAGGCTCTTTATAGAGGTTATCAATCCCCTGTCTTGTAGTACAAGGGGTTTATCAATCCAAGAATGTGGTGATAGACATTAAGCTATGTAATCAGGTTCTGAATTCAAGCAAACAAGAGTGGTTTGGTTAACTAGAGACAACTACAAACTTAAACAGGATTAAAGACTAATGAAATGATTAAACAAGAACTAAACAATGGCAAATGATGAGAATGTATGAATGATGATGAGAAAGGTCTTAGACATGATAGTGGATTAGGATGCCTTCAGTGATAAACTAATGAGCTAATGAATCATATGATCAAGCAAACCATTCAACATAAACATCTTTAATTAAGTTAATCCTCTCATGAAGGTATTAACTCCTATGCTAGAACAGTTTCTAACCCAATCATCATCAGTGAAACATGAGTTAACAAGCATTAAGAATCAGTTTAATCTGTCATTTAAGCATATAGACAATCCTTCCCATGATGAATAACACTTAAACCTCTACAACCTTGGTTCACGCATTTCATCAAACACTTTTGGTGCATGAAATGCCCAGAATCTAGACCACATATGATTTGTATGGATCTAGCATAGAGAACAAGTTGTAGAGAATGGAATATGCATGATCTAACCCCTAAGCTCACTAATCTACCACTTAAGCACCCTAATCTACATATCTAAGACCTTAATATGGGATTACTCACTAATCATGATCAACACACTAGATCCTTTGCAAGATGTGTTGTTAATCATGATTAGAAGTGTGATTTGATGATAAGAAATGATGGAACAAGATGAAAAGAAACTTCAAATCGATATTAAACTCTAAAAACAAAGTGTAACAAGTTGTCTTTCACAAAAGGGGAAAAGAGACTAAAAGTGGATAAAAGGTTCTCTCCAAATTAGGTCTAAAAACAATATATAGGTGTCTTGGGCGAACCGGGTCAACCCGGAACAAACCGGGTACTGACCCGGTCTTAGTGGGTGAAGATGGGTTTGCCACGGTCAAGTGTGTTCTTGGTGTGGCCGTGGCAACCTGACCGTGTCAAAGCTTGTTCGCGTGTTCTTGGCTGCATTTGGATGCCACGGTCTAACAAGCCTCGTCCAAAACCCGTGGCAAGTGGTCGTGTTAAACGCCAAAGATGTGTAAAAGTTGCCATGGTCAAGTCCCAGACTGTGGCATTCAGACCGTGTCAAAACCCGCATGCTTGTAAAGTCCTTCCCAGCCAAGTATTTGTTTGCCACGGTCAAGTCCCAGACCGTGGCATTCAAACCGTGTCAAAACCCGAATGCTTGTAAAGGTCCTCCCAGCCAATTGTCTGTTTGCCACGGTCAAGTGTAGACCATGGCATGAAGATCGTGCCAATCGCCGAAGATTTGCAAAAGTTGCCACGGCCAAGTGTGGACCGTGGCATTCCATCGCGGCATGTTTAACTTATAAGCATATAAATTATCAAATAAACCCACATCCTAAACATTATCAAACACATAATCCAACAAATACACCTTTCATAAATTGTCAAGTTCAACATTAAACTTCACCATTCGTCCTAAGCGTTGGCAACAGCCGGATTCCCAACAAACTCTTCGTATGAGTCCATGGCGTATTTCTCCCTTAACCTGTCAACGTCATCGTCCGTTATCAAACCCATAACCTCCACTCCAAGCCCTGCAGCATGCATCTCTAAGAATTTGGCCGCACATGGGCCACAGTAACCGGATCTCTTGTTCTGATATATGCCCTCCAAACGACTCCATGTGTAAGGGGTGGTGCGTAGGCCTTCCGTTAATTTGCTATCCAAATAACGCTTCAATATAAATGGCATACTTTGATACACGGGCGCAATATACTGCTCCACACCGCTTCATCATTATGACTGATGAATGAGTCCAAAATCTTTATGTTGCCCATTTTAAAGTCAATTACAAGGCCCACCCAATGCTCAGACCCCCAGTTCATCGGGACGTATACAACGTCCACAAACCGTATAAACATTTGCCTCTGACGCTGATTAGCCCACTTTGCAGGTTTTCCCAATACAATGCCCTGAATGGTTTTCCCCCAGTCACACTGATTTTTGTCTCCATATATGAAATCGTTGTAGTAGTTGCCGATGATGGATATGAACAAGGTGTCTACAAATGCTACCCTATCTTCCAATTATATTTCACCTCTACGTCTCTAAAGCATGGCCATTATGACTTGCATGTGCTGATGAATAACAAAACATAAATAACAAATAATACAGATAATTAAAGATTCAGTAGGTACCAACTATATACTTACCATCGTGTTAATCCACTCAGTAGGCTTCGCAATTTGTAGAAAGAATTGATTGTTCACAGTATGACCAGTGACAATGCAAAAGTCGCTGTAATGAGAGCAATTGGTAATTAATAACAATGAAAGTTTAAGGATAAATTGCTTTGCATACGATATAACTTACATGTTTCTTTCACGCGATAATAACTCCTGGAATGCCTTGAACTGGTCTTGTTCTACTGTTTCGAGTGGTCTGTACGCAGCTTTCGATCTAGATACAAATAGAGCTTTCACCTTTGAATCTGCGGTGTAAATATCTCAAATCTTGTCCGACCATACGCGTGCGCGTTTTCCTCTGCCTCTTCATCCTCTTCCTGTTCCTCTACCTCTTCCTCCTCTTCCTGTTCCTCTACTTTTTCTCTTTACACCAGACGGTCCCTCAACTTCTTGTGGGGGTTTTGGAGTACAAGGGGTCTTCTGCGAAGCATCACTTCATCCTCAGGCGCAGTATGGTAATCTTTCCCCGCATTTGAGTCCTCCTCATTAGCCACAGCCTACAAACCAGCGTAACAATAAAGCGTATAACATATCAATCGTATACCTAGCGTATACCTAAAGAGTACTGTATACACATGCATATCATATGAACAAGTTTAATGTCTGACCTGTGCATCCTGTGCATCTGTCTGCGCTTCATTTTTCTTATATGCGTAGCTCAATGGGTGAGCAGTCTGAGGTTTGTAGACTACTAAGGTGCCTGACACCAAATTTGTTCTACCACCATCCACCTGAATAAGTCATAAAAAACATAGCACAGTACACACACGTTATGAAACTTAATAGAGTCAGCTGCTGACTAAACAATTAGCTCACCTCGTTGAGGCCAGAAGGTGGATCTTCATGCGGATTGACGAAGTAAGGAGGTGGACGAGTTGTTCCTGAATTGGCTTGTTCAGGTTCAGGGGTCTTCGTCGGAGCTTCTGGAGTTTTCAAGTCTGCATGGTCCCTGGGAGAATAATGGTCCCCGCCGTAGTAAGTAGAGGTCCCTTCTTCATCTTCTCTTTTTTTTTTGGTGTACACCATCTTGGGGGTGTACACCATCATCATGGCGTACGCTAGACTGTGCACCATCATCACCTCCTTCTTCACCTCCATCTTCGGCTTCGTCTTCATCTTCCTCCGGTTTTTGACCACCTTTTTTTGGATTCTGTCCTTCGTCACCCTGTTCCCCATTTTCTTTAGACGGGTGTACATCGTCATCTTCTTCGTCCTGTTGGTATACGCCCAATCTCTTGTCCAACTCTGTCTTAATCTTACGAAGGAGTAATTCATTCTGACTTACTATCCATCTTTTAAGATCTTCAATCTGTCCACTTTCAGGGGTTTCATCTTCCGATAGATTAGAAGAGTTCTTGCCCCTGCCTCTTTTCCTCTGCATCTTACGTTTTTCAGTTAGATGAGTTTTCAGTTTCTTCTTCGGTCGGGTGGATGGCTCAGGTTCCTGTTCATTGGTAGCCTCGTCCTCTGCATCACTAAGATCCACAATAGGTGCTGGTGCCACTGCAAAATCCGAAGGTGTGAATTTATACCCCTCGGCCATGAGTTCCTGCATGAATGCAACTTCGGCATCCTCTACCTCATCTCCCCAACGCAATTCATTCTGTTGGTCATTGTCACCATCATCCACTACCATCTGTTTCACAGACAACTAAGACAAAAAAACAATTGCAAAATTACCAACCAAAATCACAGAGTACTTATCTTATAAGACAAGTACTACAAAATAAGACTACAAATAGTACTAAATATAAAACTACAAATAATTTACCAGAGGGTCGGATTCCACGGCAACTATGTCCCCAAGATGCAATAGTGTGATAACGTTTTGACAACCTTCGGGATCTTCAACGAAAGTCTTCAAGTTATCAGGTTGAGGAATTTTGGAAACCAACATTGGTATAGATTGGAGGCCATGAGTTGTAGTGATAGAGGGAATCCATAGCATGCACTGGTTTTCTGTTTAAGTTGACGACGCAATCGTGTTAAAGGATTCTCCCTTTTCTCGGCATCCGTCATTGCCTTCGGAGCTTGAAAACGAGATACTGTTTTATTAAAGGATACCTTCCCCCATGGATACAGCATGAACCTATCCAAGTCAGTCAGCATCTCAACGTATTTCTCGGTGAGGGCCAGATTTTTGCTATTGCAAAACAGAACACCGTCGACAAGAACGATTAGGGCCAATAGAAGCCGTTTCCATCAGGGTAGATCCGGGTCCTTTAGCATTTCAAGCACATCAAACACGTTCATAGCGGTCGCTCTTCCGAACAGGTCCTTCCAGATTCTTGTCTTTTCGACATCTTCTTCTTCTTCTGTGCTATCAGGTTCGGGATTGCAATTCAATCCAGTGATTTCCTTAAACTCCCGTATCGAATATCTCAGAGGCTTTCCACCAAAGAGGAACCAAATCTCGTGTTTCTTCATGGTCACAAGTTGTCGTGATAGAAGGGCATGGACTAGTTTGGCGCTGTTGCAACATCTTGCAACAGGTAGATGGAATAACTTCCCAAACTGGGAATGAAGTAGCTTCTCAAGATCTTTAGTACCCTTTAACGCCTCGACAAGGAGGCCAATGACATTGGCCTTTGAATATATGTTCAACCGAGCACCAACGGGGTAGCAACCATCGCCGAGGACCCTTTTTGGTAGTTTTTCCGAAAGGTTATTTGAAACTTCTCCATCTTCCATGCCTGTATTTGAAGCTTCTCCGTCTTCCATTCCTGTATTTGAACCAAAACAACAAATCCGAAATGCAGGAAAGATATAATATTTTGGATACACAGTTAAATGCAAACCAGGGGAAAATTTTGAGGGAAACGAGTTCGAAGGAGTTCCTTAAACTTCTGGAAAAACTACCCTATTCGTATGCTCTGATATATAAACTTCTGAAACTGTTTCTAGATGATATAAGAGTAATCCAACCGTTTTAATTCAATATATAGACATAAGTACTAGAGTTCATAACCGCTAATACATAAATCAGGCCAATCAGGCGCCCCGTTTCAATCTTAATTTGAGCTACAAACCGCCAGTACAGTTCAGACAATATCGAAGTTCATAAAAGTAACTTACTTTTAGAATTCTGAGCAGGCCATTCTAGAAGAAGAGGAGCGAATTGTAATTTGGAGCTACACCGCCGGCATAGATTGAGACGACTCGCGTGAATGGGATGTTCAAGCCGGTCACTCCGTCGCAGTGGCATGGGCGGTATGGGCGACTGCTCCGTCGGAGCTGTCTTCGAGTTACTCCGGAGCACTCGGCTCGACACCGGAGGCACAGTGTTGTTGCGCCTTAATGATTTTTTTACTCTCCGCGCCATTACAACGGTCAATCGGAGGGCTAATCGGAGATGGATTGCCGGAGATGCTAGATGGACTACGTCCAGATGTAGATCCCAAATTTAATTTTTCATTTAAATGTTTGGGTGTCGATAAATTATACATTTGATTTTACTTCGGTTTATGATATTGAACTTTGGTTTATAATTTTATGTAATCGGTTTACCAAATCGGATTTTATCAGAAAATTTTAGTTATTTTACTTTGATAATGGCAATTTTGAAAATAAAAAATTGCCTTAGGGCCCTTGCGGGAAGACAAACAGTAAAAAAAGCCCTATCCTTCATTGGTTTTGAAAACATCCTATTCCTCTAATTTAAAACTTAAAAACTACCAATACATCAATTTTCTCAAGAATCAAACTAAAAATTCCTAAACCCATTCACGTTTGGTGTTATTATATTGAATATCCCCACTTCTAATGCTTTTTGCCTTTATTGAACCTTAGGTAGAGATACTAAGTCAATATTGGTAGCATTCCATCTGAAATTTCTCGAAATGGAACCTTGACAAGTATAGTAGTTACCCATCACCCATGCTACACTGAGGCTGAACCAAATTTTTAGAATCTGTGGAGAACCCAACTACGTGTGATATCATTGCACTTTTACGTAATGAAATTTCTATTGTAACTGTCAAGTAGTTGTTCAATGGTTGTACTATACTAGATTTTAATTCGCGCTATAGTTCTGGCCGGATAATTTGTGAAGAAAAAATATTTAAAAATTTAAGAATTTTTTTCTACTTTATATGTATAAATATATATATATATATATATATAACTACTGATTATAGATAGAGATGTCAAACCAAACAAATATGTGTTAAATCTGTTTTGAATTGAATTAAATTTTTATTCTTATTAACCCAAAAACTATACTCTTAAACTCATAACTTTAATATGCATCGTTTAAAGATTCTAATTTTTAAGACCAGTACACGAAGTCTTACAAAAATTTAATTTTTTGAATCTAAGTATTTATAAATTAAAAAAATATATTTTTACTATTTATTTGGATATATATATATATATATATATTCAAATAAAATATAATAAATTATAATAAAATATATTATAAAATTTTGAATAATATTTATAGAAAAGCCCCAAACCGCAATCATGAAAATTATTAAATCATCTTCTTTTTCTTCACGATTGTGGTGCCATCAAAATTATAATTTTCCAGGCGATTTCACATCGACGATTAAATTAGTGCTGGTGATCATCTCATTTCACAGAGATAAGCTGTAATACCAAGACCGTGTGGAAGTCTTAGCAGAAACAATGGAACGAGCAGAAAAAGCTTGAGGAGCTTCGTCTCCAGATTGTGCAGGAGAAGGAGCGTTCTGAGTTTCACACTCTTCAGGAACAAGCCGGTCTCGTCCCCTAAGTTTTTCTTCATCTCCTTGCTCACTTCCGATTGATTTGCGTGGTATCTTATTTTGGAATTAGGGTTGGGTATCATAGTTTGTAGCTTATGATTTAGAGTAAATGTTCCTCCCTCTCCCGCGTTTGTAGTTACATATCTGTCGATACAAACAAAAAATAGAGTGCATGAGGTTTGAACATAAAGGTTTGGGTAGAGCATATCGTACCAGCTAAAGATGAACTGGCCATCTAGGACAACAAAGAGTGGTAATAAGGTGAAGATCTCCTAAATGTATATCATGATGCCAGCTAAAACCAATTATGAAAAAAATTGATGTTAAGATTATGTTCAAGTAAAATGAGCTAGTATATCCTAGCAGAAAAAATCTCCATAAATAAAAATCTTCTGGTGGGAGTTTGTAGTGCAAGTACTCTAGCTACCACCTAGTCTAGTACTAAAAAAAAAAAAAAAACTAGCATGTAAAGTCTAGAAGCACATGGTCTTACTCATCATAGTTTTGTGTCAAACATTCCTGAAAAATATTCAAGGTCTTTTAATAAGCATAGAAAGATTTAAAAATTGCAGAAGAAGATAAGAAACAAAAAAAAATATTAGTACGGATAAACATCCTCTCCCAGACTTAAATCACACTGTTCCCAGTGTGAAAAAATTGTTTAGAAGATGGTAAATAAAAGCAAAAGAGTCTAAAAATAAAAGAAAAGAAAATGATGAGGTGATGGATGGGCGCCTATGTCTCATGGCTGTCGTCTGTCTCTGTGGCAGAAGAGTCATCATCAAACCTGTAGTTCTTCTTCAGGAACTTCTTCATGTGCCTATTGATCTTCTCATGCTGATCAAGCTTCTTCTTCAAAGCTGGAAAGTCTGCATCACTCCGAGTGGATGCTCTGGTCTGAGTAGAACTGCCTCGGGATGAAGATGGTGCATGCTGAAGTCTCATGCTGTTTGAAGCTACCTCTCTCTTGGCTTTTTCTGCCAGAAATTTCTTCATGGTCAGAGGTAAGAAAGGCAAAGATGGTAAGAAATCGCGGGTCTCTGATCTCTATCCTTGGTCTGCTCTATCTCGGATTCGGAGCACTGAATCTAAAGGTAAGAGAACCCTTGACTCGGTGGTACTATTGCAGAACTTGTAAGCAAATCCAATGGGGTCCATCTTGGCCCTGGTAATAGTCCTGTCTCTAAAGAACTGAGAGAGATCGAACCAATCTTCCCTAAGAGGTGTTTCGGCTGAAAAATCAACTCCTGCTGCTACCATAAGTGAAGTAATGGTGCTTCCAAAGGCTGGTGAGTAGTTCAGACCCTCAGATGTAAGCGTCTCATGCTTAACCTTTACTAGGTCCCTTGCAATGATGCAAGCAAATCAAGGGAATCTTGGGTGATCTGCGAAAGGTAACTGAAGTGTCACCAGCTCAAGTTTGAGGACATTCGCCTGGTTGGCTCTGGAATACATAGTGTGTGCTAGCAATTTGTGCACATATCGAACAACAGGGTGAGAGAGAAGTGATGCTTTGGACCTTCATTTGTCATAAACTCCATAACCCATTAATTTCCAAAGATCCTCATTTGGATCTTTCTCTAAAGCAATCTCATCATACTATGGCAGCTTCAAAGCATCACACATCTCCAAAATGGTAAGAGAATAGAGATGATCTCCAATAGAGAAGGAGAGTGTGCCATCTAGAGCTCTAGGAGTAGCTCTCTTCTTGTAGCACAAGGTCGCTGATGCAAAGAAATCTTTGGTGTGGCTCTCATAGGTTGGAAAACTCTGCTCCATGAATGATCTCATTCCAAGCCTATCAAGATACCATATCAAATATTCTCTGATTCCAAGCATCTCAAGAGTAGAGTAATCGATTGCTGGAGTTGGGTTGATCTTCAGCTTCTCAAGTTGCTCCAAATAGTTGATGTCTAGATCAATGGCTTTACAAACAAACTTCACCTTCGGCCTAGAGGAAGACTTAGCTCTCCGAGGTACATATTTTTGAGTGGGGGCTCTCTCAATCTCTCCTGAAAATATTCTTCTCTGTGCTGATATAAAGGTCTCTTTTACTCCCATTTGTCTTTGGTTGACCCGGTTTGTTGGAGACACTATATATATGTTTTAGGGTTTCTTAAGGAATATCTCATTTTCCTTTATGCTTTTTGCCTTTTTAATGAAAGAACACCTTTTTGAGAGAGAGATCTCCCATTTTCTGTATAATCAAAAGAGTTTTGAGAGCTTTAATAATCTTTTATTCATCATCTATCATCATCAACTAATTATGCTTATCTACCTATCTTGCAAAGGATTTAAGGAGATAATCATGATTAGTGAGTAGTCCCCTCATTAGAGTTCTAGATATGTAGGTTAGGGTGCTCTAGAGATTTGATTAAGCTATCTTAGGTCTAGATCCATGTTTTCATTTCTCTAAATAGCTGATCTCTATGCTAGATCCTTGCACATCACTTGTGATCTAGAATCTAAGTTTTTCATGTACCAAAAGTGTTTGATGAAATTCCTTTGCAAGATGTGTTGTTAATCATAATTAGAAGCTTTAAACGATGAAAAGAAATGATAAAGAAAACACCTTTATTGATCCAAAACGAGATATCTCTTCCCAGAATCTGGGTTTTCTTACAAAAGAGGCAAA
The DNA here is from genome assembly GCF_000478725.1 of Eutrema salsugineum. NCBI lineage: Eukaryota > Viridiplantae > Streptophyta > Magnoliopsida > Brassicales > Brassicaceae > Eutrema > Eutrema salsugineum. The sequence continues at coordinate 14,308,205 of NW_006256547.1, forward strand.
GAAACTAAGAGAGAATCAAAGATGTTTTAGGGTTTTTCCTAAAAAACTATATATAGCAAGGGTTTTGGGTCGGATCAGCCCAGGATAAACTGGGTACTGACCCGACTCAGTTGTGTCTTGTGCCTGATGTGCGAGATGTTCACTTCCATGCCCAAGTCGCACGCCCAAGTCGGTCTCATCTGCGAACACATGTGCTAGATGGTTCGACTTCATGTCCAACCCGCACACCCAAGTCGCACAGATTTTTGGACTTAGCCAAATTTGATTCTGGAAGTCTCTACCCTTCTCAGAGTCTCCTTACACGCATCTCTAAAGTCTCAGTTTGATTCCAGAGTATGAACATTCATGGGTGTGAGTTTACCAAGTCGTACACCCAAGTCACAGCATTTCTCATTTGCTCGGACCACTCAACGTTTGAGGCAGCATAACTCTTGGAATACTGGTACAAATGGCTTGATTCAAACTCCAGTGGCAAGGAAGCATAATTACCTAGAATGTTGATGAAGAGTGCAAGTGCATCCGGGAAATGGAAGGGTTCCCGGACGGCCGGTCTTTGCAGTATACCGGAACGATCTTGAGAAGGCTTCCATTCCGGAAACGTTATCTCCCAGCTCAGAGCTCTAAATCGTGTGATCTCAAGTGTTCTTGGAGAAGACTCAAAGCTATTGAACATTTATGAAGGCCCCAGAAACTGAATCGTTGAGTAAGAGCATCGTCCTGCGTAATCTTTGAAGCACATCGAATCGGTCCGGAATGCAAGCGAGACAGGCATGTCTTCTAATGGCTATAACTCTCAACTCACTGATCCGAATCCACTAATTCCAACTGTTCTGGAACCACGACTCAATCCTCTCCAACTTTCATGAAGATCCCGGAAGCTGAGTCAGAGGACAAGGCTCCCCGGACAGGAAATCATTCAACGTATCTGATTTCTCCGGAATGAATACGAGACAGGTTCGTCTTCCTGTGGCCATATCTTTCAGCTCGCATCTCAAATATCATTGATTCTAACTGTTCTGGAATCTTGACTCAATTATATTGATCTTTGCTGAAGACCCCAGAAGCCAAATCGGCCGGGAAGGCCTTGCGGTAACGCGATCTGTGAAATGTATATGCACCAAAACTCTCCTAAAAGCACCTATTTAACACTCCAAACCATTAAATTCATTTGGACCTAGTGCAAGCTCCTACATCCTAAACTAATGCTTAAGGACCTAAAATGCATGAAATAAGACATGATTTGGGCTTAAATATATACACTAATATGATGCATTTTATGGATATAATAGCAATCCAGACAGATTGTTGGAACTAGGAGCACCAATCTTTCGAGAAATACTCATTGAATTCAACAAGTTTGTGAAGACAATCCCTCTCTATAAAGGTTTCGATGATGTGTGGGATCTTGGTTGTTTGCAAGTTTTCTTTAGGTACACCAAGGAGACAAAGGAGGCTATCTGAACCTACTTTTGGAGAGCCAGACGCATGTACTTTCCCAGGTTATCACCTGATGCTGCAGTTTACTAAATTCACCTTCAAAGACCTATAGAATGCAGATACTACACCAACAAAATCAGAAAGGAAAAGCTTGATGAGTTCAATGATGTAGTTCGAAGCTTGCTTGAAGGAATCACCTTTGCCAGAACTTGCAAAGACTTCATGAAAGGCCATTACTTTTGTGAGAGCAAGGAATCCCTCCCTGAAATATAAGACTTGTTCAATCATGCAAGAACAGGTAGACCTGTTCGAACTCTCCATAAATTCAAAACTCAAGGTCAGTTTCTCATCTCTTGTTCGATTAAAGGTAAAATGTTTAACAATGTGCTTTGTGATTTTGGAGCTTGTCTCAATATGATGTCCAAGGCAATTGGTTTGAGACTTGGTATTAAGCACCTGCGCAGGACTAGGACGAATAGTAGTCTAGCTGATGATTCCAATGCAACACCTAAAGGAGTAGCCCATGACATTCCTTTGAGAATAGGAGATTGGATTGTGCCTGTGGACTTCTACATTGTGGAAACAAAAGATGCAACACTAATGTCGAGGTGATGGGTGTGTGTCAAGTTTTACCCTAAATGAAATCAATTGCCACAAGTGCACAGCTGATCGATTGTAGTACTTAGGGATCGAATCCACAAGGAAGGAGGATCTTTCCGGCAAAAGCCTTCGAAAGAAATATGAAGTAAAAAAGTTTAGAAGCAGGCAATTTTTGTAGGGGTTTTGGTGATGTCTTTAAAACGTAAAAATTAATCTTAACTGGAAAATACGGGAATTAAAATTGATGTGAGTGCAGTGGGCAACACAAGTTTTACCCTAGACAAGCTGCAAGTGCACAGTAAACGCAATAGTACTTAGGGATCAATCCACATAGATCTGTGTGTTGAGGACTCCAAACTGATACTAAAATCAATCGTAAACCTAATCTAATAAAAAGGGTGTTTGGTTTGTCACTAAATCAAATTATGCAGAGAATGAAAAAGATGGAAATAAAAATCGGTTGAAAACTATATGAAAAACGGTGCTGGGTTCAAGGTTTATCTTTAGGGTTCATGTTCTAAAACACAAGGAATTTAGGCAAGTATTTTCTATGACTCTGAAACTAGGATAGACACATGTAAGATTAGCCAACTCTCATCACCCTAATCATCGAATCACTTGTTCATGGCAATTAACTCTCGCTCTCATGCCAGAACAAGATCATGCTTTGTAGATCGGAATCCATCTCTGCTTATGTATCATTCGTAGGTAGCTTTCGTATCCTACGACACGTCCATAAGATAAAGTTCAGGCAATCCAGATACAACACTCTTGTGGCTCGGATTAAACCTAGGATCGGATTCTGGGTGATCAATCCAGAATTACCGCTTTGAGATTTGGATAAATTGCAGAATCATGTTAAAAATCAAAATCCTGTTCCTAAATACCTAGATGTCATTCGAACATGGGGTCGCTTTGGATTACACTTTCACCCAACTAGGTGACTACTCAGACATGGTTGAGGTAGACAACAAAGTTGCAGAAAAAGAAACAAAGTTGCAGAAAAATTTCTCTTATTGAATACAGAGTGGCGATGGAGAGCTTCTACAAATGCATAAAAATAAAACCTAAAACTACAAAATAAGTTCTCTCTCAAAGAGAAGAAATATGCACTCTTACAAAAGACCTAAAAGTGAGTATTTATAGTGTTTCTCCAGGTCTTGGGCGTCTAGGGCTTGTAAAATGGATACAGGAAGTGTCTTGGGCCTTAGTTGGGCTCCTGAGGTTCGTACATAGGTCCACCAGGGTGAAATCTCTTGAGCCGCGGTGGGAAGAAGGCTGGCCGCGGGTGAAAGCACTTGTGCTTGACTGGGCTTATGTTGATCGGCCTTCAGTGCATTAATGATATCTGGAGATCCAACCGTTGGATCGCTTTGATTCCAAGTGTGTTGGAAAGCTGGTTGTCTTCTCTATAATGTATCCAAATTTGGGGATAATCAGACGGTGATAATGGCTTAATAGGTTGCCAAACTTCTGACGGTCTGAATTTATTCAAAAATGTACTTTTGCTCCAAAATGCACTCCAAAGTCCCAAGTTTCTTGAAAAGCCTTTTAAATCTCCAAAACATGGAAAACACTTATAAAACCTTTAAAACTGAGTAAAACACGGGAAAAAGGCCGATTACTACCTCAACACCATAATCTGGTACCAATAAATACCCAAACAATTTTGATAGGTTAATCGGTACCGAAACATATTAAAATTGGTAAATTAATACCTCAACAATGTTTTCTGGCCAATTTGTACATTGACTTTCTTTCTGTTAGTCAAACCTGTTACATTGCAAATGGAATCCGAATCGGATTCCACGGTGGATGCAAACCAAAACCGACATCGTTTTAGTTTTAAAATGTGGGGAAAAAGGCAAAAACGATGTCGTTTTACATTTAGTCTACATTAAAAAAGAAACCATCTATATCTTCGTCAACTTAAAACGGGGAAGAACATCGATAGTTAGGGTTTGGGTGGTGTTCGAAATCAAATCAGAATGCCTTCATCGTCGAATTCGAACTCTTCCTCGGAGATTCAGGTAGGTTTAGGTTTGCAATTTTGATTTTGATTTGATTTAAACACTTTCGGAATATCAAATAAGAGATTTTAATTTTGATTTCACAATTTGCAGGTTTTACTGCCAATATGAGTCGAGGTGGGCCTCTGACTTCCTCTCTATCTCCCTCTTTTTCTTCGTCTCTATCTCCCTCTTGATTTCCTTCATCTCCATTTCCTTCACTATTTTCATCCGCCTCCATATATATATCGACAACATTAGTCCACCTCGCCGCTAAACACAACTTCAGGAATTTTTCCACTCCATTACACAATATCTTAAGCTCATTCAAACCTTCGTATGGTAATTTATACCAGATTGTCTGCCCATACATACTTACACGCAACGACTGAAACAATGAAGCCGCGTGTGTAAGAAGTTCCTGCACCGAACCACCGTCATAGTAAACCGTGCCAATTTCATACTTCTCAAACTTTCCACCGTAAATGATTTGGAACATGCAATCGTCACTGAAAAAAAGAATTAAAAACTGCGGTGGTTTTTTTTTGATGTAAAATAAATGTAAAACGACATTTTTTTTGCCTTTTTTCCAAGGTTTTAAAACTTAAGCGACGTTGTTTTTGGTTTGCATCCACCATGGCATCCGACTCCGATTCCGTTTGCAAAGTAACGGATTTGTGATATGTTCATAATTTGCATCATTTAGGTTGTATATTTCATTCCAAATCATATCTTATTTCAAGCAATTTAGGTCTTTTGGTGTTGTTTTAGGACTTAGGGGGTTTGCATTAGGTCCAAGTGAGTCTCGCATGTTTTGGAGTGTTTCCAGGTGATTTGGAAGCAGTTTGGACCTAAAAAGATGAAGCCAGGAGAAGAAATGGTGAATGGGGGTTTAAAAATGGTGAAATCAGCCTTTTGGAGGTTCTCGGCTGATGTAAGAACCGGTGGTGGCTCTCACACTGAGGATACGGTGGGAACTAAGACAGGCGGTCGCCCTCTCCTTAGCTCGGTTAATGGTCGATGATGGAATGATCTGACACGCAGGCGGTCGCCCTCTCGTGTGGGATCTAAACGGGGTGTGATGGCGGCGTGAGTTCACAACACAGAGTGATGGTGAGTCTCTGATACGGTGAAGGCTCAAAGCTTGCTTGAATCGCACAAACAAACCAAGAACAAAGAAAAATCGCTATTCTTCTCGGGTAAACATTGAAGAAAGTTCGATATTTCATTGATATGGGGAAAAAGTCTGCGGAATACAATGCTGCAAAGGAACCTTATAAACTGGTTCGTCAGCTTGAACCTTCTAGAGTTCGACTCTAGACTCAAAACGACAGGACTAAGTAAATAAAACTCAAAGAAAACAAACCTAGTCTAAGAAACAAAGCTCATCGTTTCATTTATTACTGAAATGGAAAGTTTGAAATAAAAGACTTAAACTACACGACTTGAGTCGTTTTATTCTGACACTTAGTCGCTGGAGATGTTGGTCCCTCCTGCAAGCACAATAAAATAATTGAAACATTTACCTTGGGGTGGCGCAGCTTGTTTGGTGTGTGTGCGGCCTCGGCGTATATTGAAGTGTCCTGCCTTGGCCTGCGGTGGCTTAGGTCGCTTGAGGCGTCTTCTAATCCCGGAGAATCTTGATCTTCATGTTCCTTAAGCTTTATGACCGTGGCTTCTTGTATGGCTAGTCGCTTGGCCTCGGTTAGCTCATTATCGCGTCCACTTGGTGTGTTGTGAAGCAACTCTAATTCCGTACGTTCGCCTGCTAGAATTCCACGTGCATTAGTCTTATAATATGCACTTGGTCGAGAGAAATTACCTTTGTTGGTCATTTCTAGGTCGCCTGGTGGCTCGGCCTGCGTTGCATGGCATTTCTCGGCTAAAACGACTGTGGCATCGGCAATCTCTTGTTCTGCTCGTTTGAATTCAATTCTGTCTCGAGCGTTGGCTTCAGGGGATGATTTTGGTCGGGGAATGTCAGCTCCAGTACGGTTGATTTTGTCGTCAGGGTGGTCTTGCCGTTGAAGCTTCATTTTCTCGGCTAAAAGTTCTCACGATTCGCCCAAAAGTTCTCGCGCATCGGCTATTTTTTTGCTATTTTCTTCAAGTTTTAAGCCTGTAAAACAAATTCTGCTTGGACTGTTAGCTTTTAAATCAAAAGTTGGTCGAGAGATGTCACATTGGCCTTGTGAGAATCGATGGTCTGGTGTGTCTTCTCCTTGAGTCATGTTGCCGGGTCCGATTTGGCCGCAAAGGTCGTTTAAACCGTGTATGACTTGTAGGTCTGGTAACAAGGGATTGTCTGGGTCCAGTGAGTTTATAAAGACGTGTAGTGCCTTCTTGTATTTATTCCTCATCTGTTTGATCTTGGACCGAGTCATGGCCCCGTCTTGGACCTCCGGCATGTGTCTCTCGATGCTTGATGGGTTGGTAGGGTCGATGTCCACATTATCGGTGCTAGCCTGTACCGCGGGAAGCTTTTTCTCGGCTATCTTCATGTACCGCGGGTGGATTTGTCAGCCAAAACACGTACTGGCTGTTCAAGTTTCTCGGCCAAATCTCTCGGGTGCAGATACATCTCCAAAATTGCGTTACCGGAAGGTCTTGCCTACCGATTCAGCCTTCGGGGTCTTCAGAAATGATTAAGATAACTGGGTCTAGATCTCAGAAACGTTAGAATCGATGAGATTGGATCACCGATCTGAAAGATATGGCTACCGGAAGACAGACCTCTCTCGAGCCCATTCCGGAGCAATCCGGTACATTTGGAAAGATCACCTGTCCAGGGAGTTTTAACGACCGATTCAGATTACAGGGTCTTCAGCAAAGTTGGAGATGATTAGGTCACGGATCCAGAACAGGTGGAATATTTGGATTTGGAGTCGTGAGCAGAGAGTTAAGCTCACCGGAAGCCACACCTGTCTTGATACAGTTTCAAGACCGATCCGATGAATCACAAGATTGCGTGGGACGCTGCCTTTCCAGTCAGATTCAGTTGCCGAGATCTTCATCAAGATTCGAGATCTTTGAGTTTTATTTCCAGAACATCTGAGATCATCCGGTTTAGAGCTATGTGATGAAAGATACCGTCTCCGGAGTAAACACTGGTCCAAGAGCTTTTTTTTTATCGTTTCATTGTGCTGCAGAGATGAGCCGTCCAGGGAACATTCCACTTCCCAAGCGCTGAAGGTTTCTTCACCAAAGTTCGAGATACTTGAATGCTATTTCCACTTCAGCTAGGTTCAAGCCATTTGGATCTATATCCTGGAAGTTACGCTCCCCTGAATGAGATCCCGAATGAGAAGTGGTCCGAGGAGATTTGAAGTCTGCGAGATGGTTTTGTGACTTGGATAACTCGCAGCGCTTAAAGGATAATTTCTGGGAATGTAGATGCGTGTGGAGATGTGCGGGTAAGGTAACCTTGGGTGAGGTCAAAGGCTCTGAGCAAGAAAAAATGCTAAGTCCACAAGTGTGCGACTTGAGCATGCGAGTTGGCCGAGCAGTGAACTGAACTGCATAAACGTTCGCTGTTTACACCGAGTTGGGCTTGCGACTTGGGAGTGAAGTAGACCAACTCGCAAACATACTTGAAGTCCTGTGCTACATGGTTGTGCGAGCTAGGGAGCAAAGGGAACTGAACCGCATAAAGAGTCGCGGTTTACACCGAGAGAGGAATACGGCTTGGCTTGCATGGTTTTATCTTGCCGAAGCTTCTTTCTAGGCCATCACTCTTGGGATCTTGAAGCCGGTTCTGATGAGGCAAGCCATCACTCTTGGGAGACACCATCTGGCAACACATCAAACCCCTCATACTCTTTGGGGTCAGACTTCCACAGCTCTTAGGTAACACTCCAACCCTTGTACATATGCATATAGTTCTTTCTTTTTTCTCTTTGCATTTTGTTTGTTTATGTTTGCACTCCTTTCTCATGCTTTTATAACACAGGCGACTGTGTTATTTAAGTGTGGGGGAAGAGTTTCATCTTTTACTAATCATGTTTTCTATGTTCTTATTTTCTACTTTGAGTCTTGAGTCACATTCTTTCATGCATTCATATAGTTGCATCTAAGTGCATATAAAAACCAAAAAAAAATCAAAAAATCAAAAAATTTCACAAAAAAATGCTCATGTAGTTGCATTCTCATTTTTAGGATTAAGTCTAGTTGCATATTCATACAGGCTTCATCAATGCAAGGGAGTGATGGTAGGTTTTTCCTTAAGAGAATATCACTTTAAGAATTCGGTTCACTGCCCTAGTTTCTAGTTCTCTGATGCATGTAAACAAGAAAGAAGTCAAGACTGATCCATGCTTTGAACTTGTGGAGTGAGTCAAGCTTTGATTAGTTCCAGCCTTATCTAAGTGAGAACCATAATTTGACAATCTAATTATCATTGTTTATGCATGTCATTGTGAACGCATGGGTACCCTTAAAATATTTGAGCTCTCTTATCCTTTTTACCACTCTTTGCTAGCTTAAATAGCTGTTCTCTCATCTTGAGACAGTTCCCTGTCTTGAACCAAACCTTCCTTAAGCCTGAAACACTCTAGTGAGAGATGTGAGGCCTTTTTCTGAATAAACTTCACAGAAAGTGTTGGGTTTAGGGCGACAAGAGTAGAGTTTCATGTAGATCTAGCTCTGCATCATGAGTCTAGAGTAGGCTAGGAAGAGGTCTTGGGAAACACTGAGTGAAAAAGAGAGAATTTTGAGATGAGAACCAGGGGATGGAAAAGAAAAGAAATCGGTCTGGGGTCTGCTGTTTAAAAAAAGTAAAGCTCTTGTGTTTTGAAAAGAAAATTCTAGCCTCTAACTAAAAAGAAAAGAAAATAAGCCATAAGGGCTCAAGTGTTTGAAAAGAAAAGAAAAGAGGCTAGACAGTGCTATGGGAGAAAGAGCTAAGTGAAAGGTTCAGACCCCAAAGCCTGAGTTTAAAGATGAAAAGATGAGTCCCCTGGTGAGATAAATAGTGAGAGTGAAGTGAGGAATGGGTTGATGAGGCAATGAATGCCTTGAGAAAGGAGTAGCTAGGATTTGATCTTCATGAGAGTAGAGTTAAGGTGAAAGACCAACTTGGGGCATTGGGTAGATGGGATTCTACCCTTGTCTGCACCAATTGCCTTTTACCCTTAGCCTTCTGTTAAAGTTTATTCCTTCTTGAGTGATCCCTTGAGCTGCATTGAAACCATAAGCATTGAATGAGATCATCTTTGTCTCATAACCCTGTCCCAAGACAAGTGAGTTCACATGATTTGCATAAGAATGATTCACATGAGCTTTAATGAATGTCAAAAGGTTGGACTATGGCTGTTTGTGAAAACTTAAGCTTGAGCTTGATTCATTTTATGATGAGTATGGAAAAAGTTTTGTGAGTAATCTTGTTTTCACTGCATCTTAGAATTAGCAACTAGGACTATGAGCCTTGAATTCTTTTAGTGATACACTCTCTCATTAAGGAATATGAACTCCCAATGCATCCAACCTCTTTCTCTCATTTGCTCTTCTTGCTTGAGGACAAGCAAAGGACAAGTGTGGAGGAGTTGATATGTTCATAATTTGCATCATTTAGGTTGTATATTTCATTCCAAATTCATATCTTATTTCATGCATTTTAGGTCTTTAGGTGTTGTTTTAGGACTTAGGAGGTTTGCATTAGGTCCAAGTGGGTCTTGCATGTTTTGGAGTGTTTACAGGTGATTTGGAAGCAGTTTGGACCTAAAAAGATGAATCCAGGAGAAGAAATGGTGAATGGGGGTTTTAAAATGGTGAAATCAGCTTTTTGGAGGTTCTCGGCGCTAGCCTGTATCGCGGGAAGATTTTTCTCGGCTATTTTCATGTACCGTGGGTGGATTTTTCGGCCAAAACACGTACCGGCTGTTCAAGTTTCTCAGCCAAAATTCCCGGGTGCAGATGCATCTTCGAAATTACGTTACCCGAAGGTGTTGCCGGCCGATTCAGCCTCCGGGGTCTTCAACAAAGATCAAAATAATTGGGTCTACATCTCAGAACAGTTGGAATTGATGAGTTTGGAGCACCGAGCTAAAAGATACGGCCACCGGAATACAGACCTCTCTCGAACCCATTCCGGAGCAATCCGGTAAATTTGGAAAGATTGCCTGTCCGGAGAGTTTAACGACCGATTCAGATTACGGGGTCTTCAGAAAACTTGGAGATGATTAGGTCACGGATCTAGAACAGGTAGAATCATTGGATTTAAAGTCGTGAGCAGAGAGTTAAGCTCACCGTAAGGCAGACCTGTCTCGGTACAGTTTCAAGACCGATCCGATGAATCACAAATATTACGTGAGACGATGCCTTTCCAGTCTGATTCAGATGCTGGGTTCTTCATCCAGATTCGAGATATTTGAGTGCGCTTTCCATAACATCTGAGATCATCCGGTTAGGATCTATGTGCTGAAAGATACCGTCTCCGGAGTGAACACTGGTCCAAGAGCTTCTTTTTGATTGTTTCAATGCGCTGCAGAGATGAGCCATCCAGGGAACCTTCCACTTCCCAAGCGCTGAAGGTTTCTTCACCAAAGTTCTAGATAATTGAATGCGCTTTCTACCTCAGCTGGAATGAAGCCATTTGGATCTATATCCTGGACGTTATTCTCCCCCGAATGCGAAGTGGTCCGAGGAGATTTGAAGTCTGCGAGATGGTTTTGCGATTAGGATAACTCGCAGCGCTTAAAGGATAATTTCTGGGAATTTAGCTGTGTGTGGAGATGTGCGGGTAAGGTAACCCTGGGTGAGGTCAAAGGCTCCTCAGCAGGAAAAAATGCTAAGTCCACAAGTGTGCGACTTGAGCATGCGAGTTGGCCGAGCAGTGAACTGAACCGCATAAACGTTCGCTGTTTACACCGAGTTGGGCTTGTGACTTGGGAGTGAAGTAGACCAACTCGCACACATACTTGAAGTCCTGTGCTACATGGTTGTGCGAGCTAGGGAGCAAAGGGAACTGTACCGCATAAAGATTTGCGGCTTGGCTTACATGGTTTTATCTCGCCGAAGCTTCTTTCTAGGCCTGTGCGAGTTGGGCATGCGACTTGGGACTAAAGGAGGACCAACTCACACACATTTTCTCCCCAGATTTCGTCTTGGTTCTGCGAGTTGAAGACAGGAAAAAACTGAACCGCATAAAGACTCGCGGTTTAAACCTAGATGGGCATGCGGCCGAGGCTGAAGGATTTAAGGCTCACAAGACTGTTTCTATGGCTGTGCGACTTGGGCCTGCGACATGGGAAGCTGGGTCAGGACCCGGTTTGTTCCGGGCTGACCCGGTCCGCTAGAGACACTATATATATATTTTTAGGGTTTTTACCCTAGGGACTAAGTTTTATTGCCTTTGTTTCTTGCCTCTTTTGTGAAAGACTCCTCATAAGATGAGAAATATCAATTTTTAAGGGTTTTAATCAAGAGAGATTGAGAGATCTTTGTGTTTAAAGCTGCAAATCCATCATTATCCATCTTCTCCATCTCCATTTCTCATCATTAAACATGCCAATCTTCTCAACTTGCAAAGGTTTAAGAGATATTAGTATGATTAGTGAGTTGTCACCTTAATGAGGTTCTATATGTGTAGGTTAGGGTGCTAAAGTACTAGATTAGGAGTGCTTAGGGCTAGATTCATCTCTCTAAACAGCTGTTCTCTAGGCTAGATCCTTGCACATCACTTGTGATTTAGATTCTGGGAATTTCATGCACCAAAAGTGTTTGATGAATTTCCTGAAAGAGCTGTATTAGAGGTTTAAGCATTTGCTGCATGATGATGTCTTGTTATTTGCTTAACTGATCTTTTAGAATTGCTTCTTAATGCTCATTGGTTCATATTTCACAAATGATGATTTTGTTTGAAAATGGATTAGTATAGAGGTTAATGCCTTCATGAGAGGATTAATCTATATTAGAGTTCTAAATCATTTGGATCATGTCTCATCATTGTCATTAGAATTTCTAGTTTAGCACCAAAGCACCCTAGCCAACTATCATGTCTAGAATCTTATGCTTCCATCATCTCATATCCACATCATTTGTCAATTCCTTAGTTCTTGGTTGATCATTTCTTTAGTTATTAATCTTGTTTTAAGTTCTTAGTTGTTATTAATCAATCAAAATCTCACTTGTTCACTTGAATTGAGAAACTGATCACATAGCTTAGTGTCTATCACCACATTCTTGGATTGACAACCTCTTTTGTGCTACTTTGACAAGGGGATAGATAGCCCTAAGACCATAAAAAGTCTTGTCTATCAGTTTGACTAATAGAAAGAAAGTCAATGTACTAATTGGCCAGAAAAACATTGTTGAGGTATTTATTTACCAATTTTAATATATTCAGGTACTGATTAACCTATCAAAATTGTTTGGGTATTTATTGGTATCAGATTATGGTGTTGAGGTACTAATCGGCCATTTTCCCGTAAAAACACCTGCCTAAGATACTGAAGTGATCCATAAAACTGGTCAAAATCAGGTGTTATCAAATATGACCTAATAACTAAAATGACCTAATTTCTTTTATGAAATTGGCAAAGTGAATGAAATACTAGACTAAAAACTTGAATGAAAATCGGTGTAAATCTATAGAAAAGAGGCGCTGGGTTTTCATGGAAATTCTCTCCGGGGGATGAACGATTCAAAACATTGTTCACGAGTAAATTAAAAAGATCCTAGCTAAAACTTTTTCATTTCGAGTCAGGAACCTATGAATACGCCACTGTCGTGATCATAACCAACTATCTCTCTCAACCTTGACCAATAAGTTTCCACTCTGGCCCTGGAAGAGAAAATTGTCGATCTGCTCTTCTCAAACTAGATCTAGCCCCAAATGAAAACGTTCGCAACACCCAAGACCTAGGAGTTTAGAAGAAAAAGTTCTAGGATTCGGCTTCAATAGCTAATGGAATCCTCATCGAACTTATATAGCCCCCATCAAAAATCCCTTAAACCCAACAATAAAACTACTCAGACATGATAAAAGAAAGCAAAAACATTGTATTGAAAAGCTGAGCAGTAGTCGAAATTGAAGAAGAAATAAAATGGGTTTTTAAGAGATAGATCTCTATCTCCAAAAAAGGAAAGTATTTAAAAACCTAAAGAGTATTCTAAAACAATAAGAGCATAGAAGATCATACGACTTAGGGTTCTTAAAACATGTATTTACAGTGTTCAAGACATTTCTGGGCGTCACTTAGGGTTTCTCCAAATGAGGGAATCATTTTGGGCTTGAAAATGGGCTTCGGGGTCAGACAGACCAATCTCCGTGGTCGGGAAGGTCGAGACTGTGGTGAAATAGCTGTTTGCCGCGGGTAGGAATGCTTGCCGGCTGGTTTACAGGACATCTTGCTCTTCGCATAACGTTTGATTGAACTGTTGGATTGCCAAGCTGTAAATTTTGCTGCAAAGCTGGTAGTTCCATCTTTAAGGTCTCCAAAATTGAGCTGGATCAGACGGTGAGAAGGTCTTCATTTGGGGGTGAACTTCTGACGGTTTGACTCTGAGCTGAAATCTTGTCTTCTATCCATTTTGTTAAGCTTTTAGTTAAGTTTCCTGAAAAGAGTCTTGAAACTAAAAATACTAGAAAAACATTATGAAAATAATTGAAAGCAATTAAAACATAGAAAGGTATTTCAAAACAATCCATAAAAGTGGTCAAAATACATTATGAGAAGGTCTTCATTTGGGGGTGAACTTCTGAGGGTTTGACTCTGAGCTGAAATCTTGTCTTCTATCCATTTTGTTAAGCTTTTAGTTAAGTTTGCTGAAAAGAGTCTTGAAACTAAAAATACTAGAAAAACATTATGAAAATAATTGAAAGCAATTAAAACATAGAAAGGTATTTCAAAACAATCCATAAAAGTGGTCAAAATACGGTGTTAGCAATTCCCCAGAGACATGAACTCCTAAACTGGGACCATAGATCATACATCAATCCACAACTTAGTCTAGAATATTCTCACCAAGGCACAAAAGATACTAGTCAACTTTTTCCATCATGCAAAACTTAAACAATCTAAATCTTGATTCCAGTCAACTAGCTCTCTACATTCATTAAGTGCAAAAGTGAGTTCTCATCAAAGACATCATCCAGACGGCGTTTGGTATTTAAAGGCTGTTTAAGTGGTGGAGTTAAAGAATTTCGGGTTATTTGATGAATCTGGAGGATGCAAGATATTATGCAAAACCGCAAGAGAGATAAGGACCTGTTGATGACTGATATATTCATAAATTGCATCATTTAATGTACATATTCTAGTCCAAATTATGTCTCATTTGCATACATTTTAGGTCTTTAGGCATTGTTTTAGGACTTAGGAGATTGCATTAGGTCCAAGAGAGTTTTGCATGGGTTGGAGTGTTAAACAGGTGCTTTTGGGGCTTATTTGGAGTGGAGGATGTGATTCAGATGAAGAAATGGAGTTGAAATGATCAAAAATGGTGAAAAGGAGCAATTTTGGGTTTCTAGGCAAAATGATGTACTGATGGCCGAAGATTCTCGGCCAAAATCCTTCCCGCGGGTAGCTTTCTCGGCCAAAAACACGTACCGCGGTCAAGTCTCTCGGCCAAAAATCCCAAGTGCAGATATATTTCCGAAATCGCGTCACCGGAAGCTCTTGCCGGCCGATTCAGCTTACAGGGTCTTCAGAATAGTTGGAGATAATTGAGTCAAGAACCCAGGACAGGTTGAATCAGGGCATTTGGAGCACTGAGCTGAAAGATACTGTCACCGGAAGACAGACCTCTCTCGCATCCATTCCGGAGCAATCCGATACTCTTGAATGATCGCCTGTCCGAGGAACCTTCCGGTCCGATTCAGCTGTCGGGGGCTGCATCAAAGTTTGAGTAGATTAGATCACGGTTCCAGAAAAAGTGGAATCATGGAATTCAGACGCGTGAGCAGAAAGTTAAGCTCGTCGGAAGAAACTCCTGTCCCGCTGCCGTTTTGGACCAAGCCGATGAGCTCCGAAGAATGCGAAGGACGGTGCACTTCCAGACCGATTAGGTTTCCGAGGCCTTCATGAGAATCAGAGATATTTGAGTCCTCTTTCCAGAACGTCCAAGATCATTCAATTCGGATCTATGATCAGGAAGATAGGTCTCCGGAATGGACACATGTCTAGACGCCTCTCTCTGATCGTGTAAATGCACTGCGAAGATGAGCCCTCCAGGAAGCCTTCCACTACCCAAGAACCAAAGCTTCCTTTACCAAAGTTTTAGATATATGAGTCCTCTCGCCTCTGCAACCGGAATCACTCAATTCGTTCACCAAAGTTGTAGATATATGAGTCCTCTCGCCTCTGCAACCGGAATCACTCAATTCGGACAAGTATCTTACACTCTCCGGAATGCAAAGTGTTCCAGACAGCCCTGAATGATGCGAGATAAGTGAAACATGACACGGTTTGAATGCCACGGTCTGGGACTTGACTGTGGAAACTTTTACACACCTTCGGTGATTGACACGATCTTCATGCCACGGTCTACACTTGACCGTGACAAACAAACACTTGGCTGGGAGGAACTTTACAAGCATTCGGGTTTTGACACGGTTTGAATGCCACGGTCTAGGACTTGACCATGGCAACTTTTACACACCTTCGGCTTTTGACACGACCACTTGCCACGGGGCTTGACCAAGAGCTACTAGACCGTGGCAATCCAAGAAGTTCATCACCCAAACCCAGAAAAGAAGAGACACGGCCACTAGACATGGTGTAAATCAAGCCATGGCAACCTTGATCATGAAGAATCTGTCCAAGAACTTTGACACTATCAGTTTGCCACGGTCAGTTTGCCACGGTCTGTCCAAGCATCATCTGACCGTGACAAACCACACCACTATCCATCAAAGCCGGGTTAGGACCCAGTTTGTCCTGGGCTGACCCGGTCCGCAAGAGACACTATATATGCTTTTTAGGGTTTTTTCCAAGACTTAAGCTTTGTTTTTCTCTTGTTTCTCATTCCTTTTAGTGTAAAAACGAGTTTGATTAAGAGATATCTAAGGGATTTGATCATTCCAAAGCTGTTTCTTATCATCTCATCATCTCATTTCTGCTTCTAATCATGATTAACATCATCTCTTGCAAAAGATTAGATGTGTTCTTCATGATTAGTGAGTAGTCATCTTTTAAACTTCTAGGTGTGTAGATTAGGGTGCTTAGATGTTTGATTTGTGATGCTTAGGGTCTAGATTCTCATTTCATCTCCTTAGTTAGCTGCTCTTAATGCTAGATCTCTCATTATAAGCTTGATCTAGAACTTAGGCATTTCTCCACCCACAAGGTGTTTGATGAAATGCCTGAATGAGCTAACTTAAGGGTTTATAACTTTTTCATCATGGGAATGATTTGTTAAATGCATGAATGACATATTAGAACTGTTTCTTAATGCTCATTGATTCATATTTCACAAATGATGATTTGGTTAGAAAGTGGATTAGTGTAGAGATTAATGCCTTCATGAGAGGATTAGTCTAGATTAGAGTTCTAAGTTGAAATGTTTGAGATCATGTGATTGCTTGTTATGTCTTTCTGTATAAGATTCAGTCTTCTTGATTGAGAGATTGTTTGGTCACTTATTAGGTTTGATGCATTATGCTTGCTGATTGCTTGATTATATCTAATGGTTGTTAGACTTGATTAAGTGATTTGCAAAGGGATTATTGTCATGGGAATGAATTAATCTGATTAAGAAGCCTAGACTAAATAGTAGCAAGTGTTGCATTATGTTCTTAGCATCATGATTCAATATCTAAAGCACCCTAATCAATGATCACATCTAGAGGTTTAGCTTTTATCATTTGCTTAATCACCATCATCGTGTTTTGTTTGCTTGCTTAGTTCATTAATCATAGCTTGTTTGTTTCTTGTTTTATGCTTTCTTGTTACTTTGTTCACACCAAAACTCATCTTTGATCACTTGACTTAAGAACTTATCACATAAACTAGTGCCTAACTACCACACATATGGATTGACACCCCTTATACTACTTTGACAAGGGGATTGATAACCCTTATTAAGGCCTTGAAAACCTAAGTTATCAATGACCGCAATTTTAAGGACCTGTTGATGACCGCAATTTCAGTCACTTCTTCTTGTCCAATGTTGTTGCATAATCCTTCATCATTTGTTGTGAACAGCTGTTCTCCCAGACTTAGATCTTTTCCAGGAATCAGAAAAATGATCTCCAAAACTCCATAAAATCAAACTCTAGCTTGCCTCAAGAATAAAATCGATCCTCTTAGACTCTCTAAGGTTTTATTTCCTTTCCTTTCTCATTTTTTCTTTTCTTTTTGGAATTTTTTTTTTTTAGTAGGGAAATAACCTTTTAGAGATAGAGAAAGTCTAAAGGACGAAAATGTACCAATGTTTTTGCACATATCTGCATATAAGACAATGGAAAACAAGAGTGCATGTGGTTTGAAAGAGGCTTGGTTAAGGTGGGGAACTAGCTAAAATGAACTAGCTATTCAGGATCAACAGAGAGTGGTAAAAGGGTAAAGGAGTCCTAAATGTATGATTCGGATCCCCAGTCTAATGTTTTAATGAGAGGGTTAAGTCCATGTTAAGTCCAAATAAAACAGATCTAGTGTATTCCTTCTTCTAAATCACAATCATTCAAATTCCTCTAGGGTACTTCGTTTCAAATGTGCTTAGCTACCGCCTAGTCTAATCCTAAATCATATATGAGCATGTCACTAGGAACAGTCTAAAAGCACACAGTCAACTATCATTGATTCATGTTCACCATTCCCTTTAAAACATATTTTGTTTTTAAAACCGTTCAAAGAAAATGCAAAAAGCGTAGATAATGCAAGACTTATGAAAGAAAAGTACACTGTCCTCAGTGTGAAACAAGTCGAGATTTTATGAGAAAAATGCATTGATATATCGAATTTGGTAAGCCATAGAGAACTTACCTGGATCCGGGATGCTGATGGAGATGGATGGGATCCGTTCGGGAAGATGTGGGAAGGTTATAAGTGGTGATGGGAGGTGGTGGGAAGTGATGAATGAGGTGGAATGGAACTTGGTGAGGTGGAATGATGTGAAATGGGTGGTTTGGGGTCGGGTGTCAAGTGAACGACCAATTGCCGCAGTCAGAGCTCACGCGACCGAGGTATAAGCATGCTTGGCCGCGGTCACAAAGACGCGACCGTGGTTGAAATGGGCATGGCCGCGGTCCGGACTCCTGCGACCGCGGGAGCTTATGATGAGGTAACCAAGCACCCTAAGGAAGATCCCAACATCCCAAACAGGTCCCATGAATCGATCCAGAACCAGGAGCCTACGTGAAAAGATCAACTTAGCCGTATCTAAGTTAATACAATCACCCGAGGATGAACAAGCAGAGGACGTGACTCTGATAACTAAGAGTTTTCACTCTTTAAAGAGGTTATCAATACCCCTGTCCTTGTAGTACAAGGGGTTATCAAACCAAACTTGTAGTGGAGACACTAATCTATGTTACTTGTGATCTTAAGTCAAGAGAGAATGATAAGGGTTTTACCTAAACTATTTAACAAATAAATAAGCATGGAAATGAAACAAGAGATGAGATTTGAACTAAGTAAAGATGCAAATGACAAGCAAATGGTTCGGATGATGATAATATATGATAAAGGCAGAAGCTTTAGACAGGATATTTGACTCGGGTGCTTCCAAGCTAAACTAATGGGTTAATGAATCATTTTATCAAGCGATTTCATTTAACTTTGAACTCAAGGCATGTTAATCTTCTCATGAAAGTATTAAACATCTAAACTGATCCTCTTTCATACCAAAATCCCTTTTGAGAAGCATGAATCAGTCAGCAATAAGATTCAGTTCAAAAATGTCATTTAAGAGAACAAATTATCACTCTCGCGATGAAAGACTCTTAAACCCTTAACCGAGTGGTTCAGACATTTCTACAAACATTTTTGATGCGAGATATGTCTCAGATCTGAACCTCATGTGATGTGCTTGGATCCAGCTTAGAGATCTCGTCGGTTAAAGAATGAAACATGCAAGACTAGACACCTAAACCCATTAATCCATCTTGAAAGCACCCTAATCTACCTATCTAAAACCACTTAAACGACTACTCACTGATCATAACAAGCTCACTAAGTCTTTTGCAAGACGTGTAGCTAGTCATGATTAGGAGTTTAATGCTGGATGATGAAAGAAATAAAGAAATAACAAGATTCTGATGCAAAAACGAGATATCAGATTAGATTAATCAAGTTTCACAAAAGAGGCAAGTTCTTAAAGCTAAAAGATGATAAGAGATAAGATTTTTAGGTTTTTGGTCCTAAAATGTATTTATAGCAAAGGGAAAGTGTCGCGGGTCAGCCCGGAACAAACCGGGTACTGAACCGCCTTCTCGGGTCGATGGGTGAGTGCCACGGTGTGTTGGAGAGTGAAGCCGAGGCCTTGATGTCGAGGAGTGCACGTGAGCCAAGATCCAAATGAAGATCTCGTGAAGAACACGTCAATAACATGCATGAACCCTAGTCTTTGATCCATCTTCACGTGTGTGTTCTTGAGCCGTCTTGTTCCTGATTCTGGGGTTGTGACAAGGGACCTCGCCATGGAGTGTCGCGGGGCTTGGTAGTCGAGGGGTTCAGGAGAACAGAGTCCGGCATGCACGCCGAGGTGTTGATGCCGAGGCCTGAGAAAATACTTAGCGCGTATCGCGACTCATTTAGGCTCGTGTCGACCACGACTCCAATTGCTTTGAGACCGGTTCCTTAGTCCAGATAACTCGATAAGCTCGAACTTTGATGAAGAAACCGTCGGAGTTTGGGAAGTGGAAGGCTTCCTGGATTTCACATCTTTGCACCGCATTGGAATCACCGGAAAATAAGCTTTTGGACCGATGTGAACTCCAGAGACTTTATCTTTCAAACCACTGTTCCGAATAGAGCGATCCTAACTGTTCTGAGAATGTCTTTCACAGATCTCAAACTTTGATGACGACTGGGCAGGCTAGTTCGGATCGGAAAGGCTCCGTCCTTCATGATCTTTGAAGTCCGCTGTTCGGTTCTCGAGTACGCGCAGCACTGGTGCATCTTCCGGAAGCCGTATCTTTCTCCTCACTGGTCCGAATTGGATGATTCCAACTGTTCCGAGATCTTTGCTTGGTCATCTCCATCTTTGATGAAGACCCCGACAACTGATTCGGACTGGTAGGTTCCCCGGATTGGTTATCTTTGAAACGCGCGGGCAAGAACAGGTTTTAGCCGAGAAAAGCTTCCCGCGGTAAGGAAAATGACCGAGGGCTATGTACCGCGGTAAGCTTTTTAGCCTTAAAATTCCTCTCGCCTCGGCTAAAAACTTAACCCGAGGTAATTTGCACCCGATACTCGACCTTGGCCGATTTTGGTCGATCGTTAAGGGTTTTGGCCGATAATGAGCGTTCGGTAAGCTTTTTGACCGAGGTTTCTGTTCAGCCGGTACGAGTTTTGGCCGAGAAATTCCTCCAAGCGGTTTTCACCATTTTTGACCCTTTTCTTCACCGTTTTCTTTTCTGCTCCTCTTCTTAAGCTCCAAATGGCTTCCAAAGCACCTGATAAAGACTTCAAAACATGCAAAACTCTTTGGGACCTAATGCAAGCCCTAAATCCTATTTTGATGCCTAAAGACTCAATTTACATGGGAAAACACATGATGAGGACTCTAAAATGCAATCTAAATGATGTAAAATATAGACATATCAACTCCCCCACACTTGTCCTTTGCTTGTCCTCAAGCGAAAAGATCAAAAGAGAGAGAGAGGTTGTAGTGCAGATGGAGCTCATATTTCCTTTTTAGAGAGAAGTGATCACAATGAGAATTCAGATTCATGCTCAAATATGCAATGCAAAGCTATACTCAGATATTTTCCAACTAAAGCACGGAATCTCCACAAGTCATCATCACATTCAACTCTTTCACATTCATTAATTCGTAACCGGTGAATCAAATGATGCAATGTTCAAATAGGCTGGCTTGGCTAGGGTAAGGTCATGAGATAAAAATGATCTCATCAATATTCAAGCGGGAACAATGCAGCAAGGGATCTCTCTATGAACGACCGAACTTTGGCAGAATGCTAAAGGTAAGGCAAGACTCCCCACACTCCACTCAAAGCTTTCTCACTTGCTCACCCTTTCAAGATCCTCACTCTTCTCAATCGTTTTCTTTTCACTAGGGGACTCACTTTCTGCTTTCATTCTCAAGTCTTGGAGTTCATTTATTCGCATAGCTCTTCCCTTTCACATCGTATAGTCTCTTTTCTTTTTATTTTAGAACACTTGAGCCTTTTTGGCTTCTTTTCATTTCAGAGACTAAATTTTTCTTTTAAAAACATCAGAGCTCATCTTTTCAAATCCAAGACTCAATTCTTTTTCTTTCATCCCCCTAGCTATTTTCACTTTCTCTTTTCCACTCAACTCACCTTTTTCCACTCACCAACAAGTCTTTTCCCCCACACTTATTCCTCGCCAATACTCTCACATCCTTGATGTTGGAACATAGCCCTCAATGAGACATGCCCTTGTCGCTCTAAACCTAACACTTTCTGGTTCAGTCCAAGGTGGCCTTACAATTCACACACAAACATTGGCTCGAAAGAAAGATGGGTTCAAGGTGAGGGAACTGATCCATGATGCGGATTCAGCTACTTGAGCTAAGGAAGGAGGGTGGTAAAAACAACGATTCCAGCTCAAGTATGTATATCGGTATCCACAAGCCTATTCAAGCAATGCATCAAAAGATATTTTCAATTCAAGTTCAGGGTTATCACTTAGTTAGAGTTGAGTGTAATTCAAACTTGCTTCTCAGATTCAAATCGTTTCAAGCTTTACAAGCACAGAATGAGTTTCAAAAGCATATTTAGTTCAAGTTCTCAAGTGATTTACTCTCTAGGAAAAAATCTATCATTGCTCCTTACACTGATGCAATCCTACATGATGCAACTAGACTCGATCTTAGAATGCGAGATGCAACTAGAATGATGCATTTTTTTTTGTGAAAATTTTCAATTTTATCATATGTACTAAGCTAGATGAGACTCAAGAATGCAAAAGTCAAATAAGAACAAAGAAAACAAGATTAGCAAACACAAAGCTCCTCCCCCACACTGAAATAACACAGTCCCTTGTGTTATAACAGTGTGTAAGAGAAGTAAAAAGACAAACTAAGCGGATGCAATATGATATATACAAGATGCATATTTACAAGGTTTGAAGTCGATACCTCAGTCTGAGAGGTCCGATCCCAGGTAGTACGAGGGATTTGACGTTGAGCAGGAGGGTGGAGTGACGTGGTGGGCTGCTCTCCGAGGGTTCCGGTAAGAAAGCCGTGGCAGGATCGATCCAGTCCTCTTTGCCTGGTGGAAACTCCAGGTTCCTCGCGTTTGAGCTTTCTCCAACCTCGTCTTGTGTAACCGGTGCGGTTGAGGTCGCCAAGTTCTTGTCCGGTGAGGATGGCCTGGTGAGTTGCTTGACTTTCTTTTTCAAGTGCTTACACAGTCCACCAACGCGTGAATGGTCTTGTCTTGCCACTTACACCACTTTTGGAGGGTGTTCACTCTCGAGTACAGCTTCTTGGTGTGGTATTCAGGCTCACCCCACACGTATGGATCAAAATGATATCGGCCTGCTCCAGTCCTTCTCTCAGCGTGTCTCTGCTCTTCATTCTCACATCCGGCCGGGCCATTCTCGTTCTGAGGCTTGCTAGGTGCGGCCTTGGTGCACTTGCGCATTGGTGGGTCGAGAGATGGGTTGTACAACTGATCTTTGAGGACATAGAAGGAGATGTTACACTGCTTATCAAGCATGGTGAGGCCTCGGTTAGGCAGTAGAACCTGTGTGCCGTCTCTGTGCATCAGTGTGAAGTTGTAAACCAAACTGTCTCCTGACTTGCCTCCGAAGAATCCACTTTTACTTAGGTATTGCTCATCAATGAGATTCGGCCTTGATGGTTAATCAGGGAATATGAACCCTTGAGCTCTGAAAATCTTAGTGACAATCCAACCGGTCTGAGGCCTCCTTGCTCCTTTCTTCTTTCGGTCGCACCATACATTGTGCCTGTAAGTAAGCATTTGAATCGCAAAGAACGCGCCTAAAGAGGGTACATGCATTGGCCCTTGGAGCTCGGCCGTATGAATAACACCAGGGTTATAGGTCGAGAAGAATGTAGAGGCTAGAACTCAGTTGGTGTATCTGATCATAGGGTTTCTGATGCAACTCGTCTTGCTCTTGCCTCCCAAGTAAGGTCCAAAAGCGATTGTTTCCCACAAGGCAGCCAACTCTTCTTTTGGGTACAAAACTTGTCAAGCGAGCTTCCGTTCCTTTCAAAACCAAATATCTCATCAAGCTCCTTGAAACTGACCTTGTAGTGCACGCTTTCCATGTCAAACTCAATGTGGTCGAACCCTTTGCCATGTAAGCGCTTGGGATCTCTCTTGGGGTAGATGACGACCTCCAAAGTGGCAAGAAACTGTCGTGTGATCCCCTCATAAGCAACATCGTTCATCTCAAAGAAAATCGACCTTGAGCCACTCTTATAGAGTTAAAATGTTCCAAATACTCCTCAGTAGTCGAGAAATGCTCTTCCTCGGGTTTGGCCTTTGGTTCCTTCTTTGGCCTCTTGCCACAATCGGTTTCATGAGGAACCAGGGCTCTCAGCTCATCTTCATCGTTTCCAGTAGCTGCCTGCTTCCCATTCCTTCTTGATTCAAGGGTTGGTAACAGAATGGCCTCGGCGTTCCTTGCTCGTTTAGCGGCTGGCTCGCCATCGGGTCTTGCTGAGGGTTCTTGCTTGTTCCACCATTACGTGCCAAGGCAACAGCTTTTCCTTTCGTACCCCTCCTCTGGACCTCTCTTTTGTTCATCTCATGATCAGGAACGGTTCGTTCGCCGGTCATCTGCAAGGGAGATTATTAAGGGAACCATTAGAATCAAGTGTATTGCTAAGCACATGTATCTAAAGATAGCAAGAACAGAGCTTTTTCTCTAACAAGACCAGTTATTTAGCTTCTTCAAACATCAAAGAGATTAACAACAAGCTAAAACAACCGGTGAGAGACAAGATATCTAGACAGTCCAGTTCAATAACTCAGTTCACCGTTTAAGCCGATTCCAAGCGCATTTTCTCAAGAATTTTTTTAAAACTCAAGAATAAATGATTTTCAGTGCAAAGACCAGTTTTTCATGTGTTGTCTATCCTGATGGAATTTTTAAAATTGTTCCCAAAGGCCGATATGTTCTAAAAGAATTGATTCCACATTTTACAAACATTAAAGCTCGCAAAGAATGAAGGAAAAAGATGAGTTCTTTAAGATGCAAATACCTTTGGGAATCCAAGATTCAAGCTCAGTAAGATGCTTATGCAGAACAGACAACACCCTAACGAGTCTAAAGCACTTCGAATCGTGTGAAATGAATGAGAAACGAGAGAGTTTGGTTCGCGAAATGCAGAGAAAAGGATGAGGAAGGTAAACTCTGCGTTTTAGCTCGGTATGGAGGCTGGTATTGACTGGAGCGCGCTTTCCAGCTGGCATTTGGACTGTTGTGGGACTGGTCCCCCCTTCTGCTCCAGCTCCAGCTGTTGACCGCGCCAAAAATCCTCTTGACCGAGCGTTCAAATTCAAATTACCGCGCAAAGCCTTCAAATGGACGCGGTATGGGAATGACGTGGGCCGTACAGTCTAAACCGATTTTTCTCATGTTAACTTGAGCGGCCTCGACTTGTTCCACCCTGAGGGCACCAAGCCGAGTGGTTTGAGCTCATGCTAACGAGTAAATCTCCGTGGCCTTCAGGTCTTTTCCATAGATCGCGCAAAGCCTCTTCTTCGATCCAAGTGTTCCAAGTGTTCTTGTTTTTTATCGTTCTTGAAACCGGGCACCTCGGCATGCTCCACCGCGAGGGTATCATGCCGAGGTCACTTGTTTTAACAAAGAACACTTGGTGCTTGGGAGTTTAAAAGGGCTGGCCTTGGTGTAAACTGGTCGCAGCCTCGGATGCGTACTCATCAATAAATGAATCAAGCTCAAGCTTAAGTTTTCACAAACAACCATAGTTCCAACCTTTTGACATTCATTAAAGCTCATGTGAATCATGCTTATGCAAATCATGTGAACTCACTTGTCTTGGGACAGGGTTATGAGACAAAGATGATCTCATTCAATGCTTATGGTTTTAATGCAGCTCAAGGGATCACTCAAGAAAGAATAAACTTTAACAGAATGCTAAGGGTAAAAGGCAACTGGTGCATACAAGAACAGAATCCCATCTACCCAATGCCCCAAATTGGTCTTTCACCTTAACTCTACTCCCATGAAGATCACAGCCTAGCTACTCCTCTTTCAAAGCATTCATTGCCTCATCAACCCCACTCCTCACTTCACTCTCATTCTTTTTCTCACCAGGGAACTCATCTTTTCATCTTTAAACTCAGGCTTTGGGGTCTGAATCTTCCACTTGGCCCTTTCTCACATAACACTGTCTAGCCTCTTTTATTTTCTTTTCAAACACTTGAGCCTTTTGGCTTCTTTTCTTTTCTTTTTACTTAGAGGCTAGACTTTTCTTTTCAAAACACAAGAGCTTTTCTTTCTTTAAACAGCAGACCCCAAACCGCTTTCTTTTCTTTTCCATCCCCTGGTTCTCATTTCAAACTCTCTGTTTTCACTCAGTTCTCCCAAGATCTCTTCCTAGCCTACTCTAGACTCATGATGCAGAGCTAGATCTACATGAGACTCTACTCTTGTCGCCCTAAACCCAACACTTTCTGTCAAGTTTATTCAGAAAAAGGCCTCACATCTCTCACTATGGTGTTTCAGGCTTCAATGAAGGTTTAGTTCAAGGCAGGGAACTGTCTCAAGATGAGAGAACAGCTATTTGAGCTAGCAAAGAGTGGTAAAAAGGATAAGAGAGCTCAAATATTTTAAGGGTACCCATGAGTTCACAATGACATGCACAAACAATGATAATTAGATTGTCAAATTATGGTTCTCACTTAGATAAGGCTGGAACTAATCAAAGCTTGATTCACTCAACAAGTTCAAAGCATGGATCAGTCTTGATTTCTTTCTTGTTCACAAGCATCAAAGAACAAGAAACTAGGGCAGTGAACTGAATTCTTAAAGTGATATTCTCTCAAGGAAAAACCTGTCATTACTCCCTTGCATCTATGCAGCCTATATGAATATGCAAACTAGACTCAACCTAAAATGTGAATGCAACTACATGAGCATTTTTTGTGAAATTTTTTCAGATTTTTCAATTTTTTTGGTTTTTATATGCACTTAGATGAATGCAAAATGAGACTCAAAGTGAAAAGGAAAATAAGAGCAGAATAAACATGATTAGTGAACACAAAACTCCTCCCCCACACTTAGATAACACAGTCCCTTATGTTATAAAAGCATGAAGGAGAAGTGCAAAGCAAAATCACAAAATGCAAAGAGAAAATAAGCTACGCTAGATGAATATTTACAAGGATGGAGTGTTACCTTCTCAAGGACTTAGAGATGGGGCTGGAGACCTCATGGAGTAGGACGGGTTGGAAGACTGGCCTGATGGCGATTCCATTGCTGCTCTCTTGGCCTTGAGCTCATCTTCCTCCGAGTCTTGTCCATGCGGCTCATCACAGCTCCTGAGTGGTTCACTTTGGTGAGAGCTTTCACCAACTTCTCCCCTTTGGAACTTCTCCAACTTAGCATTGAGCTTTTTTATCTTTGTACCCATCTTCTTGACTGTCTCAACCAGAGTAGAAACTGTGCCAACCAACTTCTTTATGTTCTTGTCTTGCCAGCGGTTCCATCTTCTCAAGCTCTTTGTGCGGTAATGAGCAGCTGTTGTGGCATCATCATGAATCTTGCCATCATAAGAAGAGAAATTGTATCTCTTTCTCCCATAGACAGAGTTTTGATCAGCAGTTCCATCATCAGGAGCATCACCTGCTGCTTGAGACTTGGTCGTTTTCTTTCTCAGCTGTTGAATTGGTGGGCAAATCTCAAGGTTGTAATGCAACTCCTTGGTGATATAGAACTTGATGTTCTTTCTCTCTGAAAGGGAATGATGTGGTGGTCGGTGTGTGTCGAGGGTTATCAAGTTTTACCCTAATTGAAATCAATAGCCGCAAGTGCACAGCTGATCGATTGTAGTACTTAGGGATCGAATCCACAGGGAAGGAGGATCTTTTCCTGCAAAAAGCCTTTGAAATAAGTTAAAGTAAGGAAGTCTAGAACAAAAACGGTTTAGTGGGGGTTTGGTAGTGTGTTTAAAATGGAAAAACGAAATATTAAAAGAGAATACTGGAATTAAATGACGTAATAACTAAACTTAATGAAAATGACAAAAAATGATAAAAACGGATATTCTAATGCTTAAATGAAAATCTACTAAAAAGGAAAGACAATATTGAACTAAAGCTTTAAAGAAAAACGGTGTAAATCAATGGGAAAGAAGGCGTTGGGCTTCAGGGAAGTTTTCTCAGGGGTACGAACGATTCAAAACATTGCTAGAGAGGAAATTTTGTAAGATCTTAGCTTAAACGTTTCGAACTGGAGTCACGGACGTATGAATACGCCACTGTCGTGATCATAGACAACTATCTCTCTCAACCCTGACCAGTAGGTTTCCACTCTAGCCCTGGAAGAGAAGAGATGCATTATGTTTAAGACTCGTCCTAATTCACAAATCGCCCATAGGTAGGTTTCCACTCCTATGTTTGTTTTGCTCTCCCAAACTAGATCTGATACCTGATGAACACTTTCGTGTCACCAAGAATCTGGATCAGATTGTAGTTCATGACGCTACTCTCATGCAGTAAAAACGAATTCAGAAGAAAAAGTTCTAAGATTCGGCTCAAAAGCTCATGGAATCCTTATCGAACATATAAATCCCCATCGAAAATTCCTTAATCCCAACAATTAAACTACTCAGACATGATGAACGAAATCATAAACATAGTATTAAGAAGTAGAATAGAAACCAAAATTGAAAACGAAAGAACAAGGGTTCAAGAGAACAAATCTCTCTCTCCCTAAAAGCTAAAGCAAAAACAATAAGAATATGAAGTAAATATTTTGGTGGTGATAGGTTACACGATTTAGGGTTCCTAAGACATGTATTTATAGTGCTCAAGACCTCTCTGGACGTCACTTAGGGTTTCTCCAAATGTGGGCTTCAGAAATGGGCTTTTTGGGCTCGGAGTTGGCTTGCCGCGGTCGGGAGTGCTCTGACCGCGGGAATGTATGGTTTGCCGCGGTCGGGATGCTCCTGACCGCGGGGAATTGTCTGTTGGCCGCTGGTGGAAATGCTCGCCGGCTGGTTTACGGGACATCTTGCTCTTCGCGTATCTTTTGATTGAACCGTTGGATTGTCAATCTGTAAAGTGCACTGGAAAGCTGATACTTCCATCTTTAAGGTCTCCAAATTTGAGCTGGATCAGACGGTGAGAAGGCCTTCAATCATGGGTGAACGTCTGCGGTTTGACTCTGAGCTGAAATCTGATTTTCTATCCATTTTGTTAAGCTTTTCCCTAAGTTACCTTAAAAGAGTCTTGGAACTATAAATACTAGAAAAACGTAATAAAATTACTTAAAGCAATTAAAAACATAAAAAAAGTATTTCAAAACGATCCATAAAAGTGGTCAAAATACGGTGTTATCAACTCCCCCATACTTAAACCTTTGTTTGTCCTCAAACAAAACAAAAGCTTAAACTGGTTAAGTGAAAACAAAAATAGGGAATGCACAAATCTCATAGACATGAACTCCTAAACTAGGACCAAAGATAGTGCATCAATCCACAACTTAGTCTAGAAAATTCTCACCAATGCACAAGAGATACTAGTCCACTTTTTCCGTCATGCAAAACTTAAACAATCTAAATCTTGATTCCAGTCAACTAGCTCTCTACATTCATTAAGTTCAATAGTGAGTTCTCATTAAAGACATCATCCAGGGTAGATGGCGTTTGGCATTAAAGGGCTATTTAAGTGGTGGAGTTAAAGTGTTTTTGGGTTACCTGAAGATCTGGAGGATGCAAGATAATATGCATAACAGCAAGAGAGATAAGGACCTGTTGATGACCACAATTTTCAGTCAGTTCTTCTTGCCAAATGTTGTTGCATAATCCTTCCTCCTTTGTTGTAAACAGCTGTTCCCCCAAACTTAGATTCTTTCCGGGAATCAGAAAACAATCTCAAAAACTCCATAAAATTGAACTCCAGTTGCCATGGGACTTAAAATTCGACCTCTCTAGACTCTCTAAGGCTTTTATTTCCTTTCTTTTCTTATTTTCGGAATTTTTTTTTTTTTTTTTGGAAAGGAAATGCCTTTTAAAGAGAGAGAGACTAGAGGACGAGATTGTACCAAAATTTGAGATTTTTCTAAGGCAAACTGAGCTTCCTCTTGTGTTGAATCCTTCCGGGAACTTTTCCGGCAAATCACAGGTCTCTGTCCTTGGTGACTGAAAACTGCATCATTCCTCTTTCTCTCCAACTTTTTTGCACTTATCTGCATATAAGACAATAGAAAACAAGAGTGCATGTGGTTTGAAAGAGGATTGGTTAAGGTGGGGAACTAGCTAAAGATGAACTAGCCATTCAGGATCAACAGAGAGTGGTAAAAGGATAAAGGAGTCCTGAATGTATGATTCGTTTCCCTGGTCTAATACTTCAATGAGAAAATTAAGTCCAAATTAAGTCCAAATAAAACAGAGCTGGTGTATCCCTTCATCTAAATCGAAATCATTCAAATTCCTCTGGGGTACTTCGTTTCAAATGTGTTTAGCTACCGCCTAATCTAGTCCTAAATCATGAATGAGCAAGTCACTAGGAACAGTCTAAAAGCACACAGTCAACTATCATTGATTCATGTTCACCATTCCTTTTAAAACGTATTTTGTTTTGAAAACCGATTTTGAAAAACTTTAAGGAAAATGCAAAAAGAGTAGATAATGCAAGACTCATGAAAGAAAAGTGGTTAGAAAGGGATGAAATCCTCTCCCAGACTTAAATCACACTGTCCTCAGTGTGAAACAAGTCGAGATTGGATGAGAAAAGTGCATAGATAATCGAATTAGTAAGGACAAAGAGAACTTACCTGGATCCGGGATGCTGGTGGAGATGAACCGGATTCATTCTAAGGGGTTTGGGAAGGTGATAAGGTGGTGATGAAGGTGGTGGAGGGTGATGAATGAGGTGGAGGGTGATTGGTGAGGTGAAATGAGGTGAAAGGGGTGGTTTGGGTCGGGTTTGAATCTCAACGACCAAGTGCCGCGGTCAGGGGCCATTCGACCGCGGCAAATAAGTACTTGGACACGGTCATATTCACGCGACCGCGGTCGATGAGTAGTTCCCGCGTTCCGAACACCTGCGACCGCGGGGGCTTATTTCGCGGCCTTTTCCTGCTTCTCCTTGGTTCCTGCTGGGCCGAGCAGTCAGGTACCATCCTTCTTTTTGGTTTTTTCTGGTTTTTTGATTTTTTTAGCTTTTTTTGTTTTATAAGAAACACCTGAAACTAAGAAAAAGAAAGAGATCAAAAGAAAAAGAAAGAGAAACCCTAAAGAAAACAATACCTAAATGGGTTGCCTCCCATTAAGCGCTTTTGTTTTAAGTCGTTTAGCTCGACTTTTGGTGTTGGACGTGACTTATTCCAATGAAGAAGACATTGTCCTGAGACAAGTCTTTTTTGACATCTCCTTGCTTTGCTTAGCAGGTTCTTCGTCACTCCAAAGTTCTTCTTCAAACTCTTCTGCTGCAGAACGTTTTCCTGCTTTGCTGTTGTATGGAACAGCTTCTGTGAAGACATCTTTGTCGATATTAGCAAATGAAATCCTCCGGTTTGCTCCGGAAGTTGCTAGAAAAGACCATCCCAGAATCACTGGATAGGTTGCGTCTCTCGTTTCGACAATGTAGAAGTCGACAGGCACTATGCAATCTCCTATTCTCAAAGGAATTTCATGAGCTATTCCTTGAGGTGTTGCATTGGAATCATCAGCTAGGCTAATCTTTGCTCTAGTCCTGCGCAGGTGTCTAATACCAAGTCTCAAAGCAATTGCCTTGGACATCATGTTAAGACAAGCTCCAGAATCACATAGCACGTTTTTAAACATCTCTCCTCTAATAGAACAAGAGATAAGAAACTGACCTGCACCATCGATTTTGTGAAGTGTTCGAACAGGTTTACCTTTTCTGGCATGATTGAACAAGTCTTCTATCTCAGGGATTGATTCTTTGCTCTCACAGAAGTAGTGGCCTATCATAAAGTCCTTGCAAGCTCTGGCAAACGTGATTCCTTCAGGCAAATTTCGAACCACATCATTGAATTCGTCAAGCTTTTCTTTGCTGATTTTGTTGGTGTAGTGGCTGCAGTCTTCCGGTCTTTGGAGATGGATTGAATAAACAGAAGAATCAGGGGATGTTCTGGGAAAATTCAGACGTCTGGCCCTCCCAAAGTAGGTTCTGATATCCTCCTTTGTCTCCTTGCTGTACCTAAAGAAAAGTTGCAAACAACCAAGATGCCATATATCATCGTAACTTGTGTAAAGAGGGATCGATTTCACAAACTTGTTGAATTCAATTAGCCTTTCTCTGGAGATTGGTGCTTTTAATTCCACCATTTTGTCTGGATTCCCTCTTTCTATGAACAGACGATAGTCTTCATCTTCGAGGTAGTGCCCTTCATATTCATCCTTATATGCCAAAACTATGTTGCAAGGGAGTACCTCATTTTCTTCTTGAGATGTTTTAGAGCTGATAGCATACACCGTTTGCTCATGAAGAGGGGCTTTGACCATCCCAGCAGATGTATCAAATAAGCATTGACCTGTAGGAGTGGAAAAGGGCTGAAAGGCATCTGAAGGAGTGCTGGCCGCGGGTAGAAGCTTCACGACCGCGGGTGAAGAGGGCTTTGCCGCGGTCAGGAGGCTCACGACCGCGGCTGGAAGCTTGTTGGCCGCGGTCATGTGAGTTCCGACCGCGGGAATGAGGCTCCGAGTTGTTTCCTCAGTTTTGCCTGCTCCTTTGCCATCTGAACTGATTTCTGCACCTTCTAACTCTGTCTTCTCCTCTTTTAGGCTAAGATCTTCGATGAGAAGTGTCGAACCATTCGTTTCACGTCCTTGCATAAGCTTTTCGACCTTCTCTTCGATTTCATCGAGGGTATAGACTACCTTGCCCACGGTTGAGTCTATTGCCTCTGCTTTCTCTTGAACCTTGTGTACTCCATCCCATATCTCTTCCACGCAAGAATAAGTTTGGTTGTTATGGTAGTTAATAGTCTCTTCTGCTTCACCAAGTTTGATCTCTAAGGTGCGGATGCTCCAACCGGCTTTGCGAATGCGAACTTCGTGTGCTCCAACTCGTTCTTCGATTGCTTTCATCCTCTCCTGGACGGTTTCAGCACCTTCATTTAGTTGGCTTTCGACGGACTTGACTTGAGCTGAAAGATCTTCAAGCTTTCTGTTAAAGCGTATTGACAAGTCGTCAATTCTCTCATCGATTGTGGATCTTGCTTGAACGTCGAGTAAGTGTGAGACCGTCAATTCTAGTAGCT
This sequence comes from Eutrema salsugineum, assembly GCF_000478725.1. Classification (NCBI taxonomy): domain Eukaryota; kingdom Viridiplantae; phylum Streptophyta; class Magnoliopsida; order Brassicales; family Brassicaceae; genus Eutrema; species Eutrema salsugineum. The sequence goes on from NW_006256547.1 coordinate 14,340,789, forward strand.
CCAATCGGTGAATGGTTTGGACGTTTTCATTCTTGTGAGGCAAACGACGAGCAGGTTGTTCAGGGTTGGTCATTTGAGGTGCGTAGGGCTCCTTCTGGAACGTTCTGTTGTCTTTGCTTTGAGTTTTTTCGTAGAGATCGCGTAGATGCTTCTCTCTACGTGTGGTGGCTTGAGGAGTGTTATAGAAACCTTCCTCATTTTGTTTATTTTGATTTATAGGATCCATATCTTCTGAAATGGAAACAAAATAACCAAAAAATGGAAAATTGCAGAAAAGGGGGTTCTAGAGTTGATTTACTAACCTTTCTCGGGGTTTTGCAGAAAAGAAAACGCGTGCCTTCCCCGGCAACGGGGCCAAAAACTTGATGTGGTGGTCGGTGTGTGTCGAGCGTTGTCAAGTTTTACCCTAATTGAAATCAATAGCCGCAAGTGCACAGCTGATCGATTGTAGTACTTAGGGATCGAATCCACAGGGAAGGAGGATCTTTTCCTGCAAAAAGCCTTTGAAATAAGTTAAAGTAAGGAAGTCTAGAACAAAAACGGTTTAGTGGGGGTTTGGTAATGTGTTTAAAATGTAAAAACGAAATATTAAAAGAGAATACGGGAATTAAATGACGTAATAACTAAACTTAATGAAAATGACAAAAAATGATAAAAACGGATATTCTAATGCTTAAATGAAAATCTACTAAAAAGGAAAGACAATATTGAACTAAAGCTTTAAAGAAAAACGGTGTAAATCAATGGGAAAGAAGGCGTTGGGCTTCAGGGAAGTTTTCTCAGGGGTACGAACGATTCAAAACATTGCTAGAGAGGAAATTTTGTAAGATCTTAGCTTAACCTTTTCGAACTGGAGTCACGGACGTATGAATACGCCACTGTCGTGATCATAGACAACTATCTCTCTCAACCCTGACCAGTAGGTTTCCACTCTGGCCCTGGAAGAGAAAAGATGCATTATGTTTAAGACTCGTCCTAATTCACAAATCGCCCATAGGTAGGTTTCCACTCCTATGTTTGTTTTGCTCTCCCAAACTAGATCTGATACTTGATGAACACTTTCGTGTCACCAAGCATCTGGATCAGATTGTAGTTCATGACGCTACTCTTATGCAGTAAAAACGAATTCAGAAGAAAAAGTTCTAAGATTCGGCTCAAAAGCTCATGGAATCCTTATCGAACATATAAATCCCCATCGAAAATCCCGTAATCCCAACAATAAAACTACTCAGACATGATGAACGAAATCAAAAACAAAGTATTAAGAAGTAGAATTGAAACCGAAATTGAAAAAGAAAGAACAAGGGTTCAAGAGAACAAATCTCTCTCTCACGAAAAGCTAAAGCAAAAACAATAAGAATATGAAGTAAATATTTTGGTGGTGATAGGTTACACGATTTAGGGTTCCTAAGACATGTATTTATAGTGCTCAAGACCTCTCTGGACGTCACTTAGGGTTTCTCCAAATTTGGGCTTCAGAAAGGGCTTTTTGGGCTCGGAGTTGGCTTGCCGCGGTCGGGAGTGCTCTGACCGCGGGAATGTATGGTTTGCCGCGGTCGGGATGCTCCTGACCGCGGGGAATTGTCTGTTGGCCGCTGGTGGAAATGCTCGCCGGCTGGTTTACGGGACATCTTGCTCTTCACGTATCTTTTGATTGAACCGTTGGATTGCCATTCTGTAAAATGCACTGGAAAGCTGATACTTCCATCTTTAAGTTCTCCAAATTTGAGCTGGATCAGACGGTGAGAAGGCCTTCAATCGTGGGTGAACGTCTGACGGTTTGACTCTGAGCTGAAATCTGGTTTTCTATCCATTTTGTTAAGCTTTTCCCTAAGTTACCTGAAAAGAGTCTTGGAACTACAAATACTAGAAAAACGTAATAAAAGTACTTAAAAGCAATTAAAAACATAGAAAAAGTATTTCAAAACGATCCATAAAAGTGGTCAAAATACGGTGTTATCAGGGAAATAAGTGATGGGTTTGGCAGTAAGACTTTGACCTTTACTTCCCCAAGGGTGAGATTGTAGGCATAAGAATTTCCCATCCTTCAATGAAGTTTGTCTTGGCAAGATGCAACTGATCCATGAGCTTAAAAGGCTTGGGATTACCACCAGCATGTAACAAGATAGGAGTGATCAGGCCTCCTATGCGCATTGAAGGGTTCTTGCAGGTGGTGGTAAGAGCCCATTCCTTAGGTGAAGGAAGTTCTTGATGAGAAAAGATGCCATTGTTGGCCCTCGACTGTCTCCATAGAATGGCTGTCCATTGAAGAACTCAGGAATATAGCACCTAATACCCTCACCAATCAGCATCAACTCTTCATCATAAACATGGCTAAACTCATCTTTGCCATGGAATGTCTGAGCAATCACCATGTGCACCATCCTCAGCACTGGATTTCTGATGTCCGCTGCCTTAGCTACACTAGTCTTGTAACTCCCATTACCAATTGAATCCCAGAGTTTGCTCTTTTCATTCCTAGGGTACCACAGCTTCCTGGCAGAACATTTCCTTTCAATCTTGAACCCAAAACACTCACAGACTTCTCTGAAAATCATCTTATATCTCTCCTTTCCAATTTTGAACTCAAGTGATCCAAAACCATCTTCAACCTCAGCGGGTCCATCATTATTATAAAAGTTTACTTGCAAAGATGGAAGAAACTGGCAAGTCAGCTCTTTGTAAGACGCATGAGTCACCTCTATGATGTTTCCAAGACCAATGTTGTCAAGCACAGCTCTCACCTCTTCATAAATATCCATCTTTCTCAACAGCTCAACATCAGGTTACATTGTTCCTTCATGAGACACAGCTTGAAGTTTCTTGAGGTACTCATTGTAAGGGACCGACTTTGGCTCTGTTTTCTTGATCACCTTTTTCTTCTTTTGAGGCCCAGGTGCTGGTGAAGCCACATTGTCCTCTTCCTCACTCAGCTCCTCACTAGAGCTTCTCTCAGCTCTCTTTTGTTTCCCTTGAGCCCTTGATGTTGTGGCTATGGCTTTGCCATTTGCTTTGGCACTTGCTGCAACTGATTTTCCCGTGGGTTCTGAAGCACACGTTTTCCCATTTGTCCTCTGTGGCATCCTTGGTGCAGGAACACTTGAGCCTGCTTCCCGTGTTCTTCCCATGGTACCTGATTCATCAAAGAATCTCAAAAAGAGCCATCAGCGCCAATGAGAGGGATTTAATCTCAAACATTTTAAAAATGATTTTTGCGTGAAAAAAAATCATCAGGATAAATTCAAGCAGCATCATATCAATCCATTCCAAGTCCAAACATCAAATTCCCAGCTCCACAGAATTTTCTAAAATCCCAACAATAGCTCAAGAACACAGGTTTCTCATGTCAGACAGAATCAATGTTCAAGCAACAAATCAGCTCAAATGGGTTTCTTCCTAGCTATCCACAACCTAGATTCCAAGGTTCTAACTCAAGTTCAAGCTTCTAATCAGGTTATACAAAGCTCCATTCTCAAAAAATTTCAGAGAAATGGCGACATACTCAAATAAAGCCAAGCAATTATTTTTCATTCAAAATACCTTGGAATCAGTTGAAATGATGCAAGATATGAACTCCAAACTCAAAAATCCAGCAAGAAGAGGCGATTTTAAGTGAGAAAGGTGTGAGTTCAAGAGAGAAACAATGGAGGAGAGAAGAAGAGAACCAGGTTTCACGTGAAAGGAGAGAGAAAGGAGAGAGGAAACCAGATTTTTTTGTGTGGTCCAACCCTTTTTTTGTCTTGTGGGGGACAGCTGGTTGTGGCTCGACCTTTGACCTTTGACCGAGGCATCCTTTGGACCGCTGGTCACAAGACTTCTCTGAGATCCCATTGACATTGTTTATGTTGATATTCTGGTCGATATTTTCTCGGTGTTTTTTCGTGTTTTATCGACCAGAATATCGACCAAACATACCTCGATACGTTCCAAAAAATGTTCTCACTGATCAGTATCGAGGTGCATGATCAAGATAGTTTGGTCGATATTATTTCGGCACACAAAGTTTAAACTATCAACCAAACTATCGAGATTGTTCATGGTCGATAGTTTCTCAAAGCTCTGCTGATTCTTGACCCTTTTCTGCATCCAAAACTCCTTTAAACAGTTTCCAGAACGTGTTAAACCTGTTCACACTTAAGAAAACACATCAAAAAGTTCTAAAAATTCAAAAGAAAGCATGAAAGAAAGTATGTACAAGTGATAAGCTTGGGGTGTCTCCCAAGAGCACTTTGTTTAAAGTCTCTAAGTTTGACTTTGATACCAAGTTTATGCTGATGGTGGAATAAGAATGGGAACTGATGTAGCTTCCTCCTTCCTTTGTGTGACTAGGTAGTGCTTGATCCTCTGACCATTTACCACAAACTCTTGACCATCTTTACCTTCTAGCACAACAGCTCCATATGGCCTTACCTCAAGAATCTTAAAGGGATCAGACCATCTAGACTTAAGTTTTCCAGGAAATAACTTAAGCCTAGAGTTGAACAGCAACACCAAGTCACCTTTCTTGAACACCCTTTTCAAAATCTTTTGATCATGTAGAGCTTTGGTCTTCTCTTTATAGATCTTGGAGCTCTCAAAAGCCTCCAACCTGATCTCTTCAAGTTCATGGAGTTGAATTATTCTTTTCTCTTGAGCTGTTTTGATAACAAAGTTCAGCAACTTCACAGCCCATAATGCTTTGTACTCCAGCTCAACAGGAAGGTGGCAGCTCTTCCCATATAGCAGATTGAAAGGAGAGGTCCCAATTGAAGTCTTAAAGGCTGTTCTATAAGCCCACAATGCATCATCCAGCCTTTTGCCAATCTTTTTTTCTTGAGCTAACAGTCCTCTCAAGAATGGCCTTAATTTGTCTATTACACACTTCAACCTGGCCACTAGTTTGAGGATGATAAGGAGTAGCTACCTTATGTTTCACTCCATGCTTCTTCAGCAATCCCTCCAAGGTTTTGTTCACAAATCAGACCCTCCATCAGAAATAACAACCCTGGGTACTCCAAATCTTGGGAAGATTATGTTCTTGAACCACCTGACCACTACCTTGGAATCATTGGTAGGGGAAGCAATAGCCTCAACCCACTTGGACACATAGTCCACAGCCACTAATATGTACTGATTCCCATAAGATGAGATGAAAGGCCCCATAAAGTTCACTCCCCAACAATCAAAATTTCAACCTCAAATATTGGATTTTGAGGCATCTCACTCCTCTTTGAAATGTTCCCATGCCTCTGACAGGCATCACATGCTGAAACAACCTTTTGAGCGTCCTTGAACATAGTAGGCCACCAAAACCCACTCTGAAGAACCTTGGCCACAGTCTTCAATGCTCCCATGTGACCCCCAAAAGCTGATCCATGGCACTCTTGCAACACAGGTAGCATCTCCTCTTCAGCAAGACACCTTCTATACAGCTGATCTTTGTTCATAACATACAGGTAAGGTTCATCCCAATGGTATCTCTGGACATCTTTGAAGAACTTCTTTCTGTGGTAAACATCAAGCTCTGGTGGTTCCACTCCACAAGCAAGAAAGTTCACAATGTCAGCAAACCAATGCATTCTCCTCTCTTTGATGCTATCCACTTCAATGCATCAATGATTCCTCAAGAAGACTGTCATTAAGAGGGAGTTCAGAGTCCACTCTTAACCTAGAGAGATGGTCTGCAGCTCCATTCTCTATACCCTTCTTGTCTTGTACCTCCATATCAAACTCTTGAAGTAAGAGGACCCATCTCAAGAGTCTAGGCTTGGCATCCTTCTTGGTCATTAGATACCTAAGGGCTGCATGATCAGTATACACAATGACTTTTGATCCCACCAAGTAGCTTCTGAATTTATCAAATGCAAAGACTATTGCCAACATTTCCTTTTATGTGGTAGCATACTTCTCCTGGGAAGAATCAAGGGTTCTGCTGGCATAGTAGATGACATGAAGCTTCTTGTCCTTTCTCTGACCAAGCACAGCTCCAACTGCATAGTCTGAAGCATCAGTCATAACCTCAAAAGGAAGGGACCAGTCTGGAGCCTGAACAATAGGTGCACTGACTAATGCATCCTTGATCTTCTTGAAGGCTTCTTCACATTCAGCATCAAAGACAAAGTCAACCTCTTTACACAACAGCCTTGTCAAAGGTCTGGCTATTCTTGAGAAATCTTTGATGAATCTTCTGTAGAAACCAGCATGCCCCAAGAAACTCCTTATGCCATTCACTGAACTTGGAGGCTCTAAATTTATCATCACTGCCACCTTAGCCTTGTCAACCTCTATACCTTTCTCAGAGATCTTGTGCCCAAGTACAATCCCTTCCTGCACCATGAAATGGCACTTCTCCCAGTTCAGCACCAGGTTATGCTGCTCACATCTCTCCAAGACCTGCGACAAGTTAGAAAGACAATCGGAGAAGGAAGAACCATAGACAGAAAAATCGTCCATGAAGACCTCCACCTTCTCTTCAATGATGTCAGAGAATATAAGCATCATGCATCGCTGGAATATGGCAGGGGCGTTACAAAGGCCAAAAGGCATGCGCCTGTATGCAAATGTCCCATAAGGACAAGTAAATGTGGTCTTCTCTTGGTCTCTTGGATCTATGGGGATTTGAAAGAATCCAGAGTAACCATCTAGAAAACAAAAGAAGGGATGGTTTGCAAGCCTCTGTAGCATTTGGTCAATAAATGGCAAAGGAAAATGGTCTTTTCTAGAGGCTGCATTGAGCTTTCTATAATCTATACACATCATGTGTCCAGTTATAGTCCTAGTAGCTATCAGCTCATCCTTCTCATTCCTTATTACTGCCATTCCCCCCTTTTTGGGTACCACATGGATTGGTGAAACCCATCTAGAGTCTGAGATTGGATAAATTATCCCAGCCTCTAGGAGTTTGAGAATCTCTTACTTCACTACCTCTTTAAGTTGGGATTGAGACGCCTTTGGTGCTCTATGGATGACATTGACTCTTCTTCTAAGTGAATCCTATGAGTGCATAGGGAGGGTGAGATACCCTTAATGTCATCCAGAGAGTAGCCAATTGCTCTCCTATGTTTTCTCAATTCTTCTAACAACCTATACTCTTGGTCCTCTAAAAGCATATCATTGATAATGACAGGATAACACTCATTAAGACCTTTAGCCTTGTTGCATTGCTTCTGAACACCCTCATTCACCTCTTGAAACCCTTTTTCTTCCCTGGCTGCCGTGGAACTATCGACCATGAAGCATGTCGACATTTTGTCGATATTTTTGGCTCCTGAAGTATCGACATGCTTTTGGTCGATACTTTGGTCGATATTTTTTCGGCCAGTTGATCAGTCTCGGCATCTTATAGTATCGACATGTTCTTGGTCAATATTTTGGTCGATAATATTTCGGCGTTCTGGTGCAAAATATCGACCAAATAATCTTGATGCGGCACGTCGATAGGAACACTGGACCTTGAGCGTTCCAAGCTTTTAAACTGATCCTCCTGAGATTTAGGACCTTCATGATGCAGGTTCAAGTATGAACTTGTGCTCTCATCTGGTTTGTGAGAGTCTAAAATCTTCATGAACTCCAAACATTCATCTTCTAGATAGCCATGATCTCCATGTTCCTTTGTTAATGCTATCTGAAGATGATCTTCAGTGTTTAACTCCTCTAAAAGCTCATCAGCAAGCTCATCCATGGTCTCAACATAGAAGACTTGCCCTTCTATTATTGGCTTCTTCATCATTTCATTAACATCAAACTTAAGCCTTTCAGAACCAAGTTGAAGCTCACTTATGCCTCCTCTTACATATATGATTGCTCCTGCTGTGGCCAAGAAAGGCCTGCCTAAAATAAGAGGGTCAACTGGTTCCTCATCTATTTCGAGTACCACAAAGTCTGTAGGCACTTCAAAACCACCTATCTTTACTGGCAGATCCTCTAGCATTCCAACAGGTAACCTCACAGATCTATCAGCAAGGACAAGGGAGATTCTTGCTGGTTGAAAAGTTCTAAAGCGCAGCTTTCTGGCAATAGGGAAAGGCATTAAGCTTACTGATGCACCCAAGTCACAGAGACATCCAGCAAACATCAGAGGACCTATAGCACAAGGGAGAGTGAAGCTCCCTAGATCAGTTAACTTCCTTGGAATTGACTTTCTCTGAATAATGGCACTGCACTCATGGCTCAATACCACCATACCTTGAAGCTCTTTAGTCTTGTTCAGAATAGCATCTTTTAAGAACTTACCCAGCTTTGGCATCATTAGAAATGCTTCAATGAGAGGCATTGTGAGTGGTGTCTCATTGAGAGCCTTCTCAAATACAGCTCTTACCTTGTCTACAAGCTGGTTCTTGAATCTCCCTGGAAATGGGAGCCTGGGTTGGTATGGGGGTGGTGGAACATATAGCTTTTCTGGTTCAGGTTCCTTTTCCACCTCTTTATCCTTTTCATTCCTTGATCTTTTAGCAACTTGATCATCTTTTAAGGCTGCCTCCCCCTTAGATTGATCATTGTCCTCAATGATCACATTGTTGTGCTCAATACCAGGTAGCTCTTTGCCACTTCTCAGTGTAATGGCTTTAGCATATTCCTTGGGATTGAGTTCAGGCTTACCAGGTAGTTGGCCTTGGTTCCTTGAGCTAGAGGCCTGATGTTGCTTCAATTCCTTGATGTCCTGCTGCATAGATGCATACTGGCTTGCAAACACTTGTTGACCCTGAAGCAGCTGTTGTAGAATCCCAACCATATCTGGCCCCATCTGTGGCTGCTGGTGTACAGGTGCTGACAGAAACTGATGCTGAACCGTCGCCCGCTGCTGGAACTGTGGTGCACTGAACCCTGGTGGTGCTTTTGGCTGCTGCTGTGAACTGAAACCAGAACTCTGAAGTGGTTACTGATGCTGACTGTAGCCCTGATTCTGAGCAAACTGATTCTTTGGTTGAAAAGACCCTTGAAAGTTGTTGTTAGGAACAAAATTCTGTGGAGCTTGAGGGGTAGGGTAGACTTGGTCTTGTGGGTTTGCTACATTGGGATTCCTGTAAGAGAGGTTTTGATTGGCATTGTCATACTGATATCTTTGGAACCTCTGATTCCCAATATAGTTTAGCTCCTCCAGAGTAAGACCTTCTTCACTGATGTTTTCAAAGCATTAAGAAGGTTCCTCATACTCTCCTACAAAGTGCATTGGCTTTTGAGTGGCTAATAACACCTTGTCCAGCTTGCTTTCAAGTGTTTTAAAGTCCTTCTCATACCTTTGATCCCTGCTTGAACTCTCACTCCTATTGGCTCTATCAAAGTCTTCTCCATATGTATCATTGCTCATTGCTAAGTTCTCAACCAGCTCTAAAGCAGCATGAATCTCCTTCCCCAGGAAGTTTCCATTTGATGCAGTGTCCAGCTGATTCCTAATCTTGGGAAGAGCCCCTCTATAAAGTGTGCTGAGAAGAGAAGCTTCACTAAACCCATAGTATGGGCACTGGTTGGTGTAGCTCCTGAATCTCTCATATGCTTCACGAAAACTCTCATTGCTATGTTGAGTGAAGCTGGAGATTTGGTTTTTTAGCTTTACTGTTCTGGAAGTTGAGAAGAACTTAGACAGAAATGCCTGCTTGCATTGCTCCCAGGTCTGAATGGAGCCTCTTGGGAGATTCTTCTCCCATTGGTGTGCTTTGTCACCAAGACTGAAGGGGAATAATCTGAGCTTAAAACTGTCCTCAGATACTCCATTTATCTTTGTCAAGTCACAAACTTTATCAAATTGATCCAAGTGTTCCAAGGGATCTTCCATTGCCAATCCATGGAACTTGGAGTTTTGGACCATATTCAGCAAAGATGCCTTGACTTCAAAATTGTTGTTTTGCACAGCTGGTGCTTGAATTCCAGCACCATACTGATGAGCATTGGCCCTGTCATTCTCTCCTACATAGACCTGTGGCTGTTCATATCTCCTTTGTTGGTTTTGGAAGGGCTGTTGGTGGTGCACCTGTTGTCGTTGCTGTACATTGGCCTGATGCCTTTGCTGATGGGCTGGAGCTTTTCCCTGGTGGACATAAGCTTGTTGTTGATGCTCCTGTTCCTGCTGAACATTACCCTGATGGAAACCTTGACCAGCTCCATTACCAGCTCCATTTCCAGCTGCATTACCAACTCCATTACCCTGCTGCACCTGAGCCTGTTGCCCCTCTTGAGCCTGCGGCTCAATGTCAACCACATGCTGTCTTTGATCTTCCATATCAGTCTGATCAGTCTGTCTTCCACGCCTATCCCTTCTCCTTCTTGGAACCAAAAGATTAATGTTGTCGTTTAAGGGGAAAGGTGGACCACAACTTCTTGATCTGGACCTGGTGTTCATGCACCTGAAACTAACAACCAGAACTTGAAAGAAATTAGAAAGCACAAAAGAAAATGCTTGATCTCAAGAATTGACACAATCTTAATGCTATCACACTTTGGCAACGGCGCCAATTGATAAATAGAGTTTTCAAGGCTCTAATTGAGGGGTTATCAATCCCTTTTGTCACTTTGCAGTACAAAGGGTATCAATCCATCATGTGTAGACACTAAGATGCAGGATCAGTTCTTAATTCAAGCCAAATGAGTGAGGTTTTGATGTTATTTTCACTAGACAGAGTTAAAACAAAAATTAAAGCTAATGATCAACTTAAATAAGCAAGTAAAAGAGCTTAAAATGATATGAGAATGTAGATATGATGATGAGAAAGGTCTTAGACATGATAGTGGATTAGGGTGCCTTGATGCTAGACTAATGAGCTAATGAATCATGATGATCAAACAAGCCATTCAACTTAAACTCAATCAACCAAGCGAATCCTCTCATGAAGGTATTAACTTTTATGTTAAAACAGTTTCTAGAAGCATATCGATACAGTGATGCAAAATCGATTCAACTCAATCAGGAAGCTAGGGGATAACTGCTACGAAGATGGGATGCAGATGTGGTTTACTTCTCAAGCAAACTCATGAACTCGCCAAGAAGATGAAAACTTCTGTTAACTGAATATCGCTATTTACTTGTTTGAACTTTTTTTTGTATTGGCCTCTTAAAAAAGCCGCATCATCCAGATGTAAAACAGTCCATTTTTTTTGTTTAAATAAAAATTTAACATTCATTCAAAAAAAAAAATAAAAAAAACAGTTTCTAACCTAATCATCATTAGTGAAGAACCAGTTTAATCTGTCATTTAAGCATACAAACAATCATTCCCATGATGAAAAAATACTGAAACCTCTAACAACCTTGGTTCAGGCATTTCATCAAACACTTTTGGTGCATGAAATGCCCAGAATCTAGACCACATATGATGTGTATGGATCTAGCATAGAGAAAATGTTGTAGAGAATGGAATATGAATGATCTAATCCCTAAGCTCACTAATCTAGCATCTAAGCACCCTAATCTACATATCTAAGACCTTAATATGGAGATTACTCACTAATCAAGATCAACACACTAAATCCTTTGCAAGATGTGTTGTTAATCATGATTAGAAGTGTGAAAATGAAGATGGATCTGATAGATAATAATAAGAAACAGCTTTAAACACTCAAAATCCTTGATTCTCTCTTGATTCAAACTCACAAAAGTAGATATTTCTCTTCTAAGGAGTTCTTTCACAAAAGAGGCAAGAAACAAAAGGAATAAAGCTTAACTTAATCATTAATGTCTAAAACCTATTTATACTAAGGGTTTTCTTATTGGGCCAACCCTTAACAAACAGGATATTGGCCCATTAAAGTCTTAAAAATTCGGACTGGATCGAGAGAAATATCGACGTGCTCCATGGCGATATTCTGGTCGATATGTTACAAAGCTTCTCTTAACAAAATATCGACCAAACACCTGGTCGATAGTTTGGTCGATATTATTTCGGCGAGACTGGCTGAGAATATATCGACAAGCTTCACCCCGAAATTCTGGTCGATAATATTTCGGCGCTCCAGGTTGAGAATATCAACCAAACTGTCGAGGTACATTCTGGTTGATAGGAATGCATGCTGCTTAAACCCAAAACCTCCATAACTTCTAGCTCAGTGATCCGAACCTCGGTCTGTAAACTCCACGAGCCAGGTGGCTCCGTCAGATACAACTTTGATGAAGGGTCCGAGTCCAGCAGACGTCGGAAAGGGCTTCGTTCCATCGGTTTACTGAGGCGCGTCGTTTTGGTCCTTTAGCGGCTGCAAGACATGTGTTCCTTCTGATTATCATAACTTTCATCACACAGCTCCAAATTGGACAATCTCAGGCGTTTCAGAAATTACACTCATCCCTGTTGAATCTTGATGAAGGCACCAAAGGCTGGATCGCAATGCAAGAGCTCCGTTCCAGGTGATGACGTAGAGGGATTGTCGGCTTCTATACACTTGTCCGGTTCTGATGCATTCACACGAGGGTCTCTCCACGGCTTCTGTCCCAAATGCTCCCTTTTTGCTCCAAATGACCTGTAAACACTCCAAAATGCAAGACTCTATAGGACCTAATGCATTTCCTATCCTAAACCAACTATAAGGACAAAAACATTGAAAACTACCTAAATGTAAGCATGAGACTCAATATTTGGACCAAAAATGCAATCCTAAATAATGCAAATTATGAATATATCATGTATCTGCACCCGGGAATTTTGGTCGAGAAACTTGAACAGCCGGTACGTGTTGTGGCAGAAAAATTCACACGTGGTACATGAAAATCGCCGAGAAAAAGCTTCTTGCGGTACAGGCCAGCGCCAAGAACCTCCAAAAGGCTGTTTTCACCATTTTTAAAGCTCTGACCACAATTTCTTTTCCTGGTTTCACCTTTTCAGCTCCAAATAGCTCCAAGTACTCCTGATAAACACTCCAAACCATGCAAAGACTCATTGAGACCTAATGCAGCCCCTAAGCCCTAAAACAACACCTAAAGGCCAAAAATGCATGAAATAAAACATGATTTGGAATGAATTATACAACCTAAATGCTGCAAATTATGAACATATCAACTCCCCCACCCTTGTCCTTTGCTTGTCCTCAAGCAAAAAGAACAAATGAGAGAGAGAGGTTCAATGCATTGGGAGTTCATATTTCCTTTGAAAGAGAGAAGTGACCACTAAGAGAATTCCAGTTCATGCTCAATATGCAATGCAAGACCATACTCTGATGTATCAACTCAACAATAATCTCCACAAGTTCTCTTATTCCTCAACTCTTTGACATTGATTAGGCTTTTTACCAAGTGGATCAAATGATGCAATGTTCAAAAAAGCAAAGTTTGGCTAGGGTGAGGTTATTAGACTAAAATGATCTCATCAGCGCCTGAGTGGGTTCAATGCAGAAAGGGGATCTCTCTATGAATGATCAAACTTTGGCAGAATGCTAAAGGTAAAAATAAACCTATGCATACAAGGGCAAGGACTCATCCCACCCCACGCTCTACTCAAAGCTTTCTCACTTGCTCACTCTCTCAAGAACCTCACTTTCCACACACATTTTCCTCTCACTAGGGGACTCACTTTTCATTTTCACACTCAAGTCTTGGAGTTAAAACTTTACACAACTGTTTTTCTTTTGCAACCTCTAGCCTCTTTTTCTTTCTTTTTAAAACATTTGAGCTCTTTGGCTTCTTTTCTTTTCCTTTTACTTAGAGGCTAGACTCTTTCTTTTCAAAACACTAGAGCTCACTTTCTTTAACTCAAAACTCCAAGACTGATTTCTTTTCTTTTCTATCCCCTAGTTTTCACATCCCTCCTTTTTCCACTCACCAACAAGCACTCCCCACACTTAGTTCTCACCAAATCTCTCAGCTCTTTGATGATGGAGCTTAACACTCAATGAGTTTTGCCCTTGTCGCTCTAAACCTAACACTTTCTGCTAAGTTTGATCCAAGGTGGCCTTTTAATCACACACAAAAATTTGGCTTCAAGGAAGGATGGGTTCAGGGTGAGGAAAACCGATCCAGATGTGGACTCAGCTATTTGAGCTAAGGAAGAGGGTGGTAAAAACAGGATTCTAGCTCAAATATGTATATCGGTATCCACAAGCTTATTCAAACAATGCATCAAAGGATAATTTCAAGTGAAGTTCAAGGCTTTCACTTAGTAGAGTTGAGTTCAATTCAAATGCTTCTCAGATTCAATTCATTTCAAGCCTTGCAAGCACAAAAGTCCTTTCACAAGCATATTTAATCCAAATTCTCAAAGTGATGTACTCTCATGGAAAGAACCTATCAATACTCCCATGCACAATGCAACCTATATGATTCAACTAGACTCAATCCTAAAAATGTGAAATGCAACTAGAATGAACATTTTTTGTGAAAATTTTTGATTTTTTGATTTTTTTAGTTTTTATATGCACTTAGATGCAGACTCAAGATGCAAATCAAAATAAGAATAAGAGAAAACATGATTAGTAAACACAAAACCCCTCCCCCACACTTAAATAACACAGTCCCCTGTGTTATAAAAGCATGAGAAAGAGGAAAAATCAAATTCAAAATGCAAATGACAAATGAAAAATGCTGAATGCTCATTTACAAGTGTTTGGAGTGATACCTGGTGTGGTTTTTATGCAAAGGTGGAGTGAGTATCTGGTGTTTGTTGAAGTTGTTGTACTCATTGAACTTGTTCTGATTCCCAATGAAGTGCAACTCCTCTTGAATGAGACCATCTTCATTGATATTGGTAAAGCATCCGTTCTCCTCACTCACATAGTTTATAGGCTTTTGAATGGCAACTAGTGCTTTGTCAAGCTTGATATGCAGCGCTTTGATATTCTCTTCCACGCTTTGTTGTGTACTAGAGGCCTCACATCTGTTAGCTCTGTCAAAGTCCTCTCCATAGGTGTCTTGGCTCATTGCTAAGTTCTCAACAAGTTCCATATCTGCATTGATTTCTTTTGCCAAGAAATTCCCATTTGATGCTGTGTCCAACTTAGTCCTGATCTTGGGAACAGCTCCTCTATACAAAGTGCTAAGGAGAGAGGCTTATGAAAAGGCATGATGTGGACACTGATTTGTGTAGCTTCTAAACCTGTCCCAAGCTTCTCCAAAGGTTTCATTAGAAATCTGAGTGAAGCTTGAAATCTGGTTCCTTAGCTTGGCAGTCCTTGAAGTGGAGAAGAACTTGGTTGCCTGGTTGCATTGTTCCCAAGTGTGGATTGAACCTGGAGGTAGTTTCTTCTCCCACTGGTGAGCTTTGTCTCCCAAGCTAAAAGGAAACAGCCTTAGCTTGAAACCATCTTCAGAGACTCCATTTATCTTAGTTAAGTTGCACACCCTATCAAACTGCTCTAGATGATCAAGAGGATCTTCCATGGGGAGTCCATGAAATTTAGAGTTTTGAACCATGGTGAGGAGGGATGCCTTAACCTCAAAGTTGTTGGCTTCAACCGGTGGAACACGGCCACGAATTTTCCTTTTGTACCCTTCCTCTGGACCTCGCTTTTGTTCATCTCATGAGCAGGAACAGTTTGTTCGCCGGTCATCTGCAAAGGAGATTCTCGAGGAAACCGTTAGAATCAAGTATATCGATAAGCACGTGTATCTAAAGATAGCAAGTACATAGCTTTTTCTCTAACAAGACTAGGTTTATAGCTTCTTAAAACATCCAAGAGATTAACAACAAGCTAAAACAACCGGAGAGAAACAAGATATCTAGACAGTTCGGCTCAACAACTCAGTTCACCATTAAAGCCGATTCCAAGCGCATTTTCTCAAGAATTTTAAAAACTCAAGAACAAGTGATTTTCAGTGCAAAGACCAGTTTTTCATGTGTTGTCTATCCTGATGGAATTTTTAAAATTGTTCCCAAAGGCCGATATGTTCTAAAAGAATCGATTCCACATTTTACAAACATTTAAGCTCGCAAAGAATGAAGGAAAAAGATGAATTCTTTAAGATGCAAATACCTTTGGGAATCTAGGATTCAAGCTCAGTGAGATGCTTATGCAGAATAGACAACACCCTAACAAGTCTAGAGCGCTTGGAATCACGTGAAATGAATGAGAAATGAGAGAGTTGTGTTCGCGAAATGCAGAGAAAAGAGTGAAGAAGGCAAACTCTGCGTTTTGGCTCGGTATGGAGGCTGGTATGGGCTGGAGTGCGCTTTCCAGCTGGCATTTGGACTGTTGTGGGACTGGTCCCCCCCTCTGCTCCTGCTCCAACCGTTGACCGTGCCAAAAACCATCTTGACCGGGCGTTTAAATTCAAAATACCGTGCAAAGCCTCTTCGGACGCGGTATGGGAATTACGTGGGCCGTACGGTCTAAACCAATTTTTTTCTCGTGTTAACATGAGCGGCCTCGGCTTGTTCCACCACGAGGGCACCAAGCCGAGTGGTTTGAGCTCATGCTAATGAGTAAATCTCCGTGGCCCTTAAATCTTTTCCTTAGGCCGCGCAAAGCCTCTTCTTCGATCTAAGTGTTCCAAGTGTTCTTGTTTTTAATCGTTCTTGAAACCGGGTACCTCGGCACGCTCCACCACAAGGGTATCATGCCGAGGTCACTTGTTTTAACAAAGAACACTTGGTGCTTGGTGGTTTAAACGGGCTGGCCTTGGTGTAAACTTGTCGCGGCCTCGGATTGAGGTTTTTGACCGTTTTAAGTAAACATTGCTCCTCGGTATAATTATACCGAGGTTTTTACACCGTGAGCCTCCCCCACACTTAGTCATTTCACCACTTCTCTTCACATACACGGCCATGATGGAAATAAGTCGAGGAGTTTAGCTGAGGTTCTCAAGCTTTCACTCGGTAAAAGGTGACCGCGGTATGAATATACCGAGGGTCGATACCGAGGCTATGAATACTCTGTGACTTAAATCATCAGGCCGTGTGTTTTTCAAGCTTTTCTCTCAAGGCTCACTTTCTAACTCCTGAAACACTTAACAAACCCTTCAAAAAGCTTCAAATAAAAAGAAAAAGAAGATGAAAAACGAAATATGTACAATGATAAGCTTGGGGTGTCTCCCAAGAGCACTTTGTTTAACGTCTCTAAGTTTGACTTTTCATACCTTTTCAGGCTGATTCCGGTTCAAGAAGAGGAACTGAGGTAGCTCCCTCTCTTGTTTCTGATGCCAAATAATGCTTTACCCTCTGACCGTTTACCACAAAACCTTGGCCATCTTTTCCTTTTAACACGACGGCTCCATAAGGCCTTACTTCAAGAATTGTGAACGGACCGGACCACCTAGACCTCAGCTTCCCAGGGAATAGCTTAAGTCTTGAGTTAAACAACAGGACTTGGTCCCCCTCTTTGAACTCTCTCTTGTGTATCTTCTTGTCATGGAGCGCCTTGGTCCTTTCCTTGTAGATTTTAGAGCTCTCAAAAGCATCTAAACGGATCTCTTCAAGCTCGTGAAGCTGTAAAACCCTTTTTTCTTGTGCGGTCTTGATGTCAAAGTTCAGAAGTTTTACTGCCCACAAGGCCTTGTATTCTAATTCAACCGGTAAATGACAGCTTTTCCCATAGAGCAAGTTAAACGGTGAGGTTCCAATGGGGGTTTTGTACGCGGTTCTATAGGCCCACAAAGCATCATCAAGTTTCCTGCTCCAATCTTTCCTAGATGAGCTCACGGTTCTTTCCAAAATGGCCTTTATCTGACGGTTAGAGACCTCTACTTGGCCACTGGTTTGCGGATGATAAGGGCTGGCCACCTTGTGCTTCACCCCGTGCTTCTTCAAAAGACTCTCAGGAGTCTTATTGATAAAATGGCTTCCCCCATCACTGATTACTACCCTTGGGACTCCGAACCGTGGGAAAATGATACCCTTGAAGAGTTTCACCACCACTTTTGAATCGTTGGTTGGAGATGCAACCGCTTCAACCCATTTACTCACATAGTCCACCGCGACAAGGCTATACTGATTCCCATATGAGCTTACAAAGGGACCCATGAAGTCAATGCCCCAACAATCGAAGACCTCTACTTCAAAGATTGGGTTTTGGGGCATCTCATTCCTCTTGGATATGTTACCGTGCCTTTGACAAGCCTCACACCTCGATACTACATCTTGAGCATCCTTGAACATAGTCGGCCACCAGAAACCGCTTTGTAAAACCTTGGCAACCGTCTTGAATGCACCAAAGTGACCGCCATATGATGAACCGTGGCATTCTTGTAGCACCGGATGGATCTCTTCTTCGGCTAAGCATCGCCTGTAGAGATGGTCCTTGTTAAGCACGTAAAGATACGTCTCGTCCCAATGATATCTCATCACATCTCTAAAGAACTTCTTCCTCTGATAAGTATCAAGATCTGGTGGCTCTAAACCGCATGACAAGTAGTTCACTAGATCCGCGAACCATGGGAGGCTTCTTTCCTTGATCGTGTTGGCTTCCTCCACTTCTAAGTAAGACCTGACTAGCATGAGGGTTTCTTCTGGTAAAGCATCGTCTATGGGGACCTGTTCTTCAATCCTCAGCCTAGAGAGATGATCTGCGGCTCCGTTTTCAATGCCCTTCTTATCAAGTATCTCCATGTCAAATTATTGGAGTAATAAGACCCATCTCAACAGCCTCGGCTTAACGTCCTTTTTAGCCATCAGATATCTCAAGGCTGCGTGATCTATGTAAACCGTGACCTTTGATCCCACTAGATAACTCCTGAATTTATCAAATGCAAACACAATGGCAAGCATTTCCTTCTTGGTAGTGGCATACTTTTCTTGAGCCGAGTCCAAGGTGCGGCTTGCGTAGTAGATCACATGGAGCTTTTTATCTTTCTTTTGCCCCAAAACAGCTCCCACGGCATAGTCTGATGCATCAGTCATCACTTCGAATGGTAGGGACCAATCAGGGGCTTGTACAATCGGTGCACTAATCAAAGCCTCCTTGATTCTCTTAAACGCTTCTTCACACTCTTCATCGAAGACAAACTCCACTTCTTTGCACAATAGCCTAGTCAAGGGTCTAGCTATCTTGGAGAAGTCTTTAATAAATCGCCTTTAGAACCCTGCGTGGCCAAGGAAACTTCTTATCCCTTTAACAGAATTGGGAGCTTGTAGGTTCACCATCACCTCGATCTTAGCCTTGTCCACTTCAATGCCCTTCTCTGATACCTTGTGTCCCAAGACAATGCCTTCTTGGACCATGAAATGGCACTTCTCCCAATTCAAGACAAGCCTATGCTCCTCACATCGCTTTAGAACCTGAGATAGATTAGCAAGACATTCGGAGAAAGAGGAGCCGTATACAAAGAAATCATCCATAAACACCTCAAATTCCTCTTCAATTAGATCAGAGAAAATGTGCATCATACATCTTTGAAAAGTGGCTGGTGCATTACATAAACCAAAAGGCATTCTCCTATAGGCATAAGTGCCATAAGGGCAGGTGAATGTCGTTTTCTCTTGATCTCGGGGGTCTATAGGTATTTGAAAGAACCCCGAGTATCCATCAAGAAAACAAAAATAAGGATGATTAGCTAGACGTTCAAGCATTTGATCAATGAATAGTAAAGGAAAATGATATTTTCTTGATGCAGAATTCAATTTCCTATAGTCAATGCACATGCGATGGCCGGTTATAGTTCTTTGGGCCATGAGTTCATCCTTATCGTTTTTCACCACCGTGATCCCACCTTTCTTCGGCACAACGTGTACAGGAGATACCCACCAAGAGTCAGAGATTGGATATATTATCCCTGCCTCAAGGAGCTTTAGTATCTCCTTCTTAACCACCTCTTTAAGGTTGGTGCTCAATAGAGGACATAGCTTGGTCCTCTAGGTGGATCCTGTGGGTGCATATGTCAGGAGAGATCCCTCTAATATCAGCCAAAGAATATCCTATGGCTCTCCTGAACTTTCTTATTTCACTAAGCAATGCACGTTCTTCATGTTCAAGTAAGCTATCGTTTATGATCACAGGAAAAGTAGAGTTTAGACCCAAGAACGCATATCTGAGCCCTGTTGGTAGAGGCTTGAGCTCAACAGGGGGTGCATCAGCCTCATTCCAATCGGCATCAAAGCTGCATTGACCCGGAACAGCTTCCTCGGCCTTTTCTTTGTTCTCGCGCGGTTCACCATCGGCCTCGCCACAAGCTGTCATGGCCATGATATCCCGAGGTGTCTCCTCTGTACCCTTGGACTCCTCGCTGTCTAAAAAGTCGAGGCCACTCTTCTTGAGTTCTAGAAACCTCGCATCAGCTCCAAGTTCCTTCGGTTGGTCCAAAAGACGCTTGTACACCTCGCTTTCCTCGTTCAAGTACCCGTGCTCGCTTTGTTCCCGTGTCAAGACTACTTGTAATGGGTCTTCTGCGTTTAACTTCTCTAGGAGCTCATCAGCTAGCTCCTCCATAACCTCCACATAGAAAACCTGACCATCATTTCCTTCACGTTGAACTTCATAGTCTCGGAACCGATGTGTAGTTCAATCATACCCCCTCTCACATCGATTATGGCTCCTGCGGTTGCTAAGAACGGTCGGCCCAAGATAATGGGGTCTAGTGGTTCCTCGTCCATCTCAAGAACTATGAAGTCCATGGGGGATTTCTATTTCACCGATTCTCAAAGGCAAATCCTCAAGCAACCCCACCGGTAGTCTAACCGATCTATCAGCTAATACAAGAGAGATCTTGGCCGGCTTGTAACTTTTGTATCCCAATCTCTTGGCTACCATGTAAGGCATCAAGCTCACAGAAGCTCCTAGGTCACATAAGCAATTTGAGAACTTCAAGTGACCTAAAGCACACGGTAAAGTAAAGCTACCCGGATCGGATAGCTTTCTTGGTATAGATCTTCTTTGTATTATAGCGCTGCACTCATGGCTCAGTATTACCATACCCTGGAGCTCCTTTGTCTTGTTGAGGATCGCGTCCTTTAGAAACTTTCCAAGCTGAGGTATAGCTAAGAAAGCATCTATGATGGGTAAGGTAAGTTGCGTGTTCTCCAAGTGTTTCTCAAAGACCGCCTTGGCTTCGTCTAGGATTTTCTTTTTGAAACGCCCTGGGAATGGTATCTTGGGTTGGTAAGGTGGTGGTGGGACGTAGGGCTTTTCAAGCTCAGTTGTCTTCTCCACCTCCTTCCCTTTGTCTTTAACCGGTTCCTTCTCAAAAACTTCTTCTTTACGCGCATCATCTGAGGCTGCCTCCCCCTCTAATTGCTCATTGGCCACAATGAGCTTTGTATTAGGCACTGGAGCTTGTAGTTCTTTACCACTTATTAATGTGATGGCGTTCACATACTCCTTGGGATTTGGCTCCGGTTTACCTGGTAAAGCCGGGCCTCTTGATGATGTAGAGGCTTGATTTTGCTTAAGCTCTCTGATATCCTGCTGCATTGTTGCGTGTTGGCTCTCAACTCTCTGCTGACCCTGTAACAGTTGCTGTAAAATCCCACAGACATCGGTTCCCATCTGATTCTGACCTGTTCCCTGAATCTGTTGCTGATTACCCATCGGCTGCGGATTGAACCCTGGTGGAAACTTGTGTTGCTGCAGTTGGCTGTTAAAGTTGTTACCCTGAGGCGCTTGATTCTGCTGAGTGTAGCTTTGCTGTTGTCCACTGAATTGTTGCTTGGGCTGAAAGTTATTCTGAAAGGGGGCTTTTTGAGCATAGCTTTGTTGTTGTTGTTGAGCAGGGTACACTTGGTCTTGAGGGTTAGCTACATTTGGGTTTCGGTATGAGAGGTTTGGGTTATTGTTGTAGTTGTTAAACCGCTGATACCTCTGCTGATTCCCTATGTAGTTTAGCTCCTCTTGAGTTAGTCCATCTTCATTAACATTGTCAAAACTTGGCCCTTGCTCATCTAACTCGCCTACAAAGTGTATTGGCTTTTGAGTCGCCATTAAAACTTTGGCAAGCTTGCTCTGAAGCTCTCTTATATCCTTCTTCATGCGCTGTTCATCACTAGATCCCTCTGAACGGTTTGCTCTATCAAAGTCCTCTCCATACGTGTCATTAGACATGGCTAGGTTTTCTACTAGTTCCATTGCCGCATTGATCTCTTTCCCAAGAAAATTTCCGTTTGAAGCTGTATCGAGTTGGTTTCTGATCTTGGGGAGTGCACCTCGGTATAAAGTACTCAAGAGGGATGCCTCTGAGAAGCCGTGGTGTGGGCATTGGTTAGTATAGCTTCGAAACCATTCCCAAGCTTCACTAAAGCTCTCGTTGTTGTGCTGCGTGAAACTTGAGATCTGATTCCTGAGCTTAGCCGTGCGTGATGTGGAAAAGAACTTTGATAAGAACGCCAATTTACATTGTTCCCATGTTTGTATAGAACCCCTCGGGAGGTTCTTTTCCCACTGGTGAGCTTTATCACCGAGGCTGAAAGGGAACAAGCGTAGCTTGAAGCTATCTTCTGAGACGCCATTAATCTTTGTTAAGTCGCAAACCCGATCAAACTGATCTAGATGCTCAAGAGGGTCCTCTCCGGCTAGACCATGAAACTTTGAGTTCTGCACCATATTGAGCAGGGAAGCTTTAACTTCAAAGTTGTTATTTTGAACCGGTGGTGCTTGAATCCCGGCTCTATATTGGTGCACATTAGCTCGGTCGTTTTCTCCAACAAAGACCGGAGGAGGTTGTCTCTGAGCTTGTGGCGGTGGCGGATGAACATAGGACATATTTTCCTTCATTTTTACTACAATTTGTTGTCCTAGATGGCCAGTTCATCTTTAGCTGGTACCATACCCTTAACCCAACCTCATGCGTTCTCTATTTAGTTTTAATCAGCAAATATGTGCAAAAACGCCGGAGAGGGAGGATCAACACAGTTTTCAGTCACTCGAGAGAAGGACTGGATAGAATTGGGAAAGAAGAGTATCAGCAATCTTATTAAGCTTAATGGTGCCTCAGAAAGCTCATTCTTACTGGTAAATTTCGTGCTCACTAGGACTCTATATCTAAAAGTGTTAAAAAATTGAAAAAAGGAGAGAGAAAATAAAAAGAAAAAGAATGAAAGGAAAGGAAACAAAAGCCTAAAGATTCTTAGATGTCCGAAATTATTTGGAGATATAATGCTTGTTGGGGTTGGATTTCACCCATCGAGTTTAACCTCCGAAAAATGGCTAAGTACTAAATGAAGGCCTTTTTGGGCCAAATCTCTTGTCGACAAGCCGAGCGAAGTGTGGCCGACCCATGGACCAACACGAGTTAGGCCGAGCCGCACCACAACACGCTCAGTTGGGCCGAGCCGCACTACAACATGCCTTGTTGGGCCGAGCCGTGCAAGTAGTGTCAGCCAGAGCCGGAATGCTCCTCATTACGGTTATGGGCCGAGCTAGTCGTGTAAAATTGGTTGGGTCGAGCCCAATAAATAAGATGATGGTCCGTACTGGAAAACAAGCAATAGCAGTGAACCGTCAAGACCTACAAAATATCAAGTTGGACTGAGCCTAGTGACAGGTCAATGGGTCGAGCCGGAGGATGTTTGATGGTTGGCAAGCCTAGCTGTGAAGGGTGAAGCCCATACAAAACCCTAAGCCAAAAGCTGAGGCGGTGACCGCACGAGAAGATAAGGAAATAGTAGATGTATCTCTCCCGAGATTTAGCTAGGCGATTTATCTTCATATATTTCTGGGATCTGCATGGAACTGGAATAGACATGTGTATGATTAACCAAATCTCGCCATCTTAATTAACTAATCACTCAAATCTGACAATTAACTCTCGCTCTCATGCCAGAATTAAGATCATGCATTAGCTATTGAATTCATCTGATCACAACTTCTCTACAGGTAGCTCTCGACTCCTGTAGCGACTATGTTCTTCTGAAGCTAGGTATGGATGATGTGATACAGCACTCTCCTGGCTCTGATCGATCCTAGGCTCAGAGAATAGGTCATGAATCTACTCTCATGCAATATGAACAACTTAGAAGAGATGAGATCCAAAATATGGTTTAGAAACTTAGAAATCCTAATCGAACATATATGCCTATCGATGACTCTATAGAAAACTTGACTCTCTGGGACAAATCTACATGATGCAAGGAATGATAAAAGACATGAAAGAATGCAAAAGATGAAACAGAAAAGTTAATTAGATACAAAGGAGAAAGAACAATGCATCCAGGGAAGAATCCCCTTCTCCATCGCCTAACCCTAGAAAAACAGAGTTTGGTGGCTCAAAGTGACTGCTAAGAAATGTATATTTAGGTCATAAGGTCTTCCAGGTCTCATTTAGGGCTTCTTATAAGAGGAATGGCGAAATGGGCTTTGATGTTGGGTCTTGTGGCTCGTAAATGGTCCACCGGGGGTAAGAGTCTTCCGGGACTGGTGAATTTGGTCAACTTGTTCTCCATGTATCTTTTGATTGCACTGTTGGATCTTTCTGATGTAAACTGCTATAGAAAGCTGGTTGTCTCCTCTTGAATGTTTCCATGTTTGGGCTGGATCAGACAGTGAGAAAGACTTCATTTAAGGCTGAACTTCTGACGGTCTGACTCTGAGCTAAAAATGTGGATTTCTTCCATTTTGCCATATTTTCCGTAAGTTTCCTGAAAAGATCCTTGAAACTACAAATATAGAAAAATCATAATAAAAGTTCCCAAAACTGATTAAAACCTTTGAAAAAGCATTTGAAATCAATGGAAAAAATAGGTACAAATATGGTGTTATCATAATTTTTAGGTTTTTCAATACTTTGCTTTTAGGGAGATAAAGATCCACCTCTTGAACCCTCTTTGTTCTTCTATCATATTGATTTCTACTCAGCTTTTTAATACAATGTTTTTGCTTTTCGATTGGGGCTATAAATGTTCGATGAGGATTCCATTAGCTATTGAAGCCGAATCCTAGAACTTTTTCTTCTAAACTTATTCATAATGCATGAGAGTAGCGTCATGAACTACAATCTGATCTAGGTCTTGGGTGTTGCGAAAGTTTTCATTCGGGGCCAGATCTAGTTCGAGAAGAGCAGATCGACCATAGGAGTGGAAACCTACCTATGGGAGAGTTGTGAATATTGATGAGTCTTAAGAATATCACATCTATTCTCTTCCAGGGCCAGAGTGGAAACCTACTGGTCAGGGTTGAGAGAGATAGTTGGTTATGATCACGACAGTGGCGTATTCATACGTTGGTGACTCGAGTTCTAAAAGTTTTAGTTATGATCTTTTTAATTTACTCTTTAGAAATGTTTTGAATCATTCATCCCCCGGAGATAATTTCCCTGAAAACCCAGCGCCTCTTTACACCGATTTTCATTATTGTATTTAGTCAAGTATTTAATTTACTTACCCGATTTTCATTCAAGCAATTAGGTCTAGCCGTTTTCTTGTTTCTAGTTAATTTATGTAAATTTAGTTATTAGGTCATTTTAATTCCCGCATTTTCCCATTAAGATTAGTTTTTACGTTTTAAAGACACCACCAAAACCCCTACAAAAATCGCCTGGTTCTAGACCTTCTTACTTGACATTTCTTTCAAAAGCTTTTGCAGGAAAGATCCTCCTTCCATGTGGATTCAATCCCTAAGTACTACAATCGATCAGCTATGCACTTACGGCTACTGATTTCATTTAGGGTAAAACTTAACAACCCGTACTCCGACACCGCATCAAGTTTTTGGCACCGTTGCCGGGGAATCGCACGCGTTTTATTTTCCACAAAACCCTAAGAAAGGTTGGTAAATCGACTCTAGAACCCTTTTTCTGCATATTTCCATTTTTCGGTTCTTTTTGTTTCAGTTCCCAAAGCAATGAACCCTATAAATCCAAATCCCTACTACGAGAGAGGTGATGTGTTGGTGGTGCGAGGGTTATCAAGTTTTACCCTAATTGAAATCAATAGCCGCAAGTGCACAACTGATCGATTGTAGTAGTTAGGGATCGAATCCACAGGGAAGGAGGATCTTTTCCTGCAAAAAGCCTTTGAAATAAGTATAAAGTAAGGAAGTCTAGAACCAAAACGGTTTTTTGGGGGTTTGGTAGTGTGTTTAAAATGTAAAAACGAAATATTAAAAGAGAATACGGGAATTAAATGACGTAATAACTAAACTTAACGAAAATAACTAAAAATGTAAAAAACGGATATCTAATTGCTTAAATGAAAATGAACTAAAAAGGAAAGACAATATTGAACTAAGGCTGAAAGAAAATCGGTGTAAATCAATGGGAAAGAAGGCGTTGGGCTTCAGGGAAGTTTTCTCAGGGGTACGAACGATTCAAAACATTGCTAGAGAGTAAATGTGATAAGATCTTAGCTTAATATTTTCGAACTGGAGTCACGGACGTATGATTACGCCACTGTCGTGATCATAGACAACTATCTCTCTCAACCCTGACCAGTAGGTTTCCACTCTGGCCCTAGAAGAGAAGAGATGCATTTTGTTTAAGACTCATCCTAATTCACAAATCGCCCATAGGTAGGTTTCCACTCCTATGTTTGTTTTGCTCTCCCAAACTAGATCTGATACCTGATGAACACTTTCGTGTCACCAAGCATCTGGGTCAGATTGTAGTTCATGACGCTACTCTCATGCAGTAAAAACGAATTCAGAAGAAAAAGTTCTAAGATTCGGCTCAAAAGCTCATGGAATCCTCATCGAACATATAAATCCCAATCGAAAATCCCTTAATCCCAACAATAAAACTACTCAGACATAATGAACGAAATCATAAACATAGTATTAATAAGTAGAATAGAAACCGAAATTGAAAAAGAAAGAACAAGGGTTCAAGAGAACAAATCTCTCTCTCCCTAAAAGCTAAAGCAAAAACAATAAAAGTATGAAGTAACTATTTCGGTGGTGATAGGTTACACCATATTCTTTCGTTTAGGGTTCCTAAGACATGTATTTATAGTGCTCAAGACCTCTCTGGACGTCACTTAGGGTTCTCCAAATTTGGGCTTCAGAAATGGGCTTTTTGGGCTCGGAGGTTGATGGCCGCGGTCGGGAGTGCTCTGACCGTGGGGAATAAGTGGTTTGCCGCGGTCGGGATGCTCCTGACCGCGGGAAATTGCTTGTTGGCGGCGGGTGGAAGTGCTTGCTGGCTGGTTTACGGGACATCTTGCTCTTCGCGTATCTTTTGATTGAACCTTTGAATTGCAAGCTGTAACGTGCACTGGAAAGCTGATACTTCCATCTTTAAGGTCTCCAAATTTGAGCTGGATCAGACGGGGAGAAGGCCTTCAATCAGGGGTGAACTTCTGACGGTTTGACTCTGAGCTGAAATCTGGTTTTCTATCCATTTTGTTAAGCTTTTCCCTAAGTTACCTGAAAAGAGTCTTGGAACTACAAATACTAGAAAAACATAATAAAAGTACTTAAAAGCAATTAAAAACATAGAAAAAGTATTTCAAAACGATCCATAAAAGTGGTCAAAATACGGTGTTATCAACTCCCCCAGACTTAAACCTTTGTTTGTCCTCAAACAAAGCAAAAACATAAACTGGTTAAGTGACAACAAAAATAGGGAATGCACAAATCTCATAGACATGATCTCCTAAACTAGGACCAAAGATAGTGCATCAATCCACAACTTAGTCTAGAAAATTCTCACCAATGCACAAGAGATATTAGTCCACTTTTTCCGTCATGCAAAACTTAAAAAATCTAAATCTTGATTCCAATCAACTAGCTCTCTACATTCATTAAGTTCAATAGTGAGTTCTCATTAAAGACATCATCCAGGGTAGACGACGTTTGGCATTAAAGGGCTATTTAAGTGGTGGAGTTAAAGTGTTTCGGGTTACCTGAAGATCTGGAGGATGCAAGATAATATGCAAAACAGCAAGAGAGATAAGGACCTGTTGATGACCACAGTTTTCAGTCACTTCTTCTTGCCAAATGTTGTTGCATAATCCTTCCTCCTTTGTTGTAAACAGCTGTTCCCCCAGACTTGAAATGAAAAACGAGGTGAAGAAGGAGATCCGATGGTGCCCCTATCGGTGGCTCTTCTTTGTGGGCGGCTACTGTCTAATACTCTTGGTGAAAATTGGCAGAATTGGGCACACCCTCTCTGAATGACCTAAAAGAGGTATATAAAGTGTTTGGAGTCTTCGAGAATGACTAGGATTTGCGGGAATAAAGACAGGAATGTATTGGGGTTTAAAATGGGCTTCTGAGGCTGGCAAATAGGCTCTCCATAGTATAAGGTCTCGGCCGTGGTGGAAGGTCTTCCGGGTGGGAACATCCTCGGCTTTTGGACTGTGTTGATTGGCCTTCAATGCAATGAGCATATCTGGAGATCGAATCGTTGGATTGCTTTGATTCCAAGTGCATTGGATAGCTGATTGACTCCTATATCGTGTGTTCAAATATGGGGATGATCAGACGGTGGGAATGTCCTCATTTGTTGCCAAAATACCGACGGCCTAAATTTATCCAAAATTGTACTTTTGCTCCAAATGTATTCCTTTTGTTCAAATATCCTGAAAACTCTTTTGAAAATCTAAAACATTGAAATCACTTAAAAAATGTTGAAAAATAAGTTTAAACACCTGAATAAAATCTTAAAGTCATCCATAAAAGTGGTCAAAATACGGTGTTATCATATCATAACCCATGTGCTGCTCATTATCAACCCTCTTCGTGCAGCTTCCACAAGAACTCAAACTCTGAGATACTAGACGCAGTCATGAGTATTGTTGATTTCTTATCCCTGACTTTGATGCAACTTGTCTCAAAGAGGATGTGGGTCAAGAAGACTGCAAGCACCATGACCCCTATTCTGCTCGCGAATCTCAAAGAATCATCTATGAACCTTTCACTAGTGAAGAGATACCAACTGTTTCCCAGACCGAGATAAACAGTATTCTTCAAGAGCTGAATGAATCCACGCCTAGATATTGGGTGTTGGGTAGTTCATAAATTTAATGGAGAACCCTCCATCAAATTTGTTAAGAAGATCATGTCCAATGAAAGTCTCTTGGATCCTAATTCTTGCATCATCAAATCCAATCACCAAGGAAGAGAAGAACCTGTTTCTACTCCTAGTAATGACCTCATCAATACAAAATCATTCGACTGCAGCCTGGAAAAAGATAAAGAGGATCACAATCCTCATTTTCTTGACGAGTCAAAGCCTTCTTGTGCCTCAACTTCTCACAGCTTTGAGTGTGAGAAAAATCTCATGAAGGATACACTAATGGTGAAGTCCCTGATTGAAGCTGTTGAAGAAGAGCAAGGAATAGATGTTCATGATTCTCTTTGTGATACCAGATCTGATGTGAATCAATTACCAAAGCCCGCTGCAGTGGGAACAGATGCAAAGAGACCCTTGATCTTCAAAATTTCTACAAAGAACTCTCATTGCCTGACCATGTGCAGTGGAGACATACCAGTTTTCGACCCTGGAGGAGCTACAAAGGATGTTAAAAAGGTCCTAGAAGTAGGTCCACCTATCACACTTCATAAAAACATCAACCAAATAAGTTCAATGTGCAAAACGATTTCTTTTGATGCACATTTGATCCTTGCTCATATGGGACGTGATGGAGACTCAACTAGAGCCAACGTGAAGCATAGATGGCCCTCAAGGTTCTTTCCTCAAGAATTGTCACAAAGAAAAAGCATTGAAGATTCATATCCCAAAGAATTTCCAAGACTAGTTTTTGATCCCGGACGAGACAATTCACTTCTAGGTATGGTTTCTTTAGTTTTTCTTTCTTTATCTATTAATGCTTCTTTTTCTTAGTTTCAGGTTTTCATTAAAAAGAAAAAATTGGATCCCTGACCCGCGGCCAGTTTCAGCCACACTCCAGCCGCGACCGGATGCACTCAGCTAGACTTGGCTAATTCACCTTCCACATTGGCTAAATCAATCCCCATTCACCCAAGATCACTTCTACCTAAACCATAACCCATAATCCACCACCATATCCCCTACATAACCATTCTACAATCCATCCATTTCCCTTTAACACATTCCCGCATCGATCCGGTTTGTTCCCGCCAACATCTCTGTTTGAAGCTCATGCATCATACATCTACCTAAGCATCATTTACATCAACACCATCATCCCCAAATGCATTCCACCATCATTTGCATCATCCATTGCATTCTACATCCAGGTAAGCTCCCTTTATCTTATATTTTCCATACATTCATATCATATTCTCATCCAAGCTCGATTTATTTCACACAGAGGACAGTGTGATTTAAGTCTGGGGGAGGATGTCATCCCTCACAAAACAGCTTTTCTTTCATGAGTCTTTGCATTCTGCATATTTCTTTAAAAATTTTCAAAGTGTTTTCAAAGTAGAAATACTTTTTGAGGGAGTGATGATAAAACTAGGATTATTTAAACCTGTATGTTTCTACACTATACATGATAGCTCTTTTGTGGTTTAGTACTAGACTAGACGGTAGCTAGAGTACTTGCACTACAAATTCCCACCAAAGGACTTCTATTCATGGAGATTCTTTCTGACAGGATATACTAGCTCATTTTATTTGGACTTAATATTGACATCTAATTTTTCATTATTGATTTTAGGTAGGCATCATGATATTCATCTAGGACATATTTTCCTTCATTTTTACTACAATTTGTTGTACTAGATGGCCAGTTCATCTTTAGCTGGTACCATACCCTTAACCCAACCTCATGCGTTCTCTATTTAGTTTTAATCAGCAGATATGTGCAAAAACGCCGGAGAGGGAGGATCAACACAGTTTTCAGTCACTCGAGAGAAGGACTGGATAGAATTGGGAAAGAAGAGTATCAGCAATCTTATTAAGCTTAATGGTGCCTCAGAAAGCTCATTCTTACTGGTAAATTTCGTGCTCACTAGGACTCTATATCTAAAGGTGTTAAAAAATTGAAAAAAGGAGAGAGAAAATAAAAAGAAAAAGAATGAAAGGAAAGGAAACAAAAGCCTAAAGAGTCTTAGATGTCCGAAATTATTTGGAGATATAATGCTTGTTGGGGTTGGATTTCACCCATCGAGTTTAACCTCCGAAAAATGGCTAAGTACTAAATGAAGGCCTTTTTGGGCCAAATCTCTTGTCGACAAGCCGAGCGAAGTGTGGCCGACCCATGGACCAACACGAGTTAGGCCGAGCCGCACCACAACACGCCCAGTTGGGCCGAGCCGCACTACAACATGCCTTGTTGGGCCGAGCCGTGCAAGTAGTGTCAGCCAGAGCCGGAATGCTCCTCATTACGGTTATGGGCCGAGCTAGTCGTGTAAAATTGGTTGGGTCGAGCCCAATAAATAAGATGATGGTCCGTACTGGAAAACAAGCAATAGCAGTGAACCGTCAAGACCTACAAAATATCAAGTTGGACTGAGCCTAGTGACAGGTCGATGGGCCGAGCCGGAGGATGTTTGATGGTTGGCAAGCCTAGCTGTGAAGGGTGAAGCCCATACAAAACCCTAAGCCAAAAGCTGAGGCGGTGACCGCACGAGAAGATAAGGAAATAGTAGATGTATCTCTCCCAAGATTTAGCTAGGCGATTTATCTTCATATATTTCTTGGATCTGCATGGAACTGGAATAGACATGTGTATGATTAACCAACTCTCGCCATCTTAATTAACTAATCACTCAAATCTGACAATTAACTCTCGCTCTCATGCCAGAATTAAGATCATGCATTAGCTATTGAATTCATCTGATCACAACTTCTCTACAGGTAGCTCTCGACTCCTGTAGCGACTATGTTCTTCTGAAGCTAGGTATGGATGATGTGATACAGCACTCTCGTGGCTCTGATCAATCCTAGGCTCAGAGAATAGGTCATGAATCTACTCTCATGCAATATGAACAACTTAGAAGAGATGAGATCCAAAATATGCCTATCGATGACTTTATAGAAAACTTGACTTTCTGGGACAAATCTACATGATGCAAGGAATGATAAAAGACATGAAAGAATGCAAAAGATGAAACATAAAAGTTAATTAGATACAAAGGAGAAAGAACAATGCATCGAGGGAAGAATCCCCTTCTCCATCGCCTAACCCTAGAAAAACAGAGTTTGGTGGCTCAAAGTCTCATTACAGGAGCACACACCCGGTTAGGACTGCTAAGAAATGTATATTTAGGTCATAAAGTCTTCCAGGTCTCATTTAGGGCTTCTTATAAGAGGAATGGCGAAATGGGCTTCGACGTTGGGTCTTGTGGCTCGGAAATGGTCCACCGGGGGTGAGAGTCTTCCGGGGCAGGTAAAATGCTTGTTTTCGGCGGGTAAGAGTCTTCCGGGACTGGTGAATTTGGTCAACTTGTTCTCCATGTATCTATTGATTGCACTGTTGGATCTTTCTGATGTAAACTGCTATAGAAAGCTGGTTGTCTCCTCTTGAATGTTTCCATGTTTGGGCTGGATCAGACAGTGAGAAAGACTTCATTTAAGGCTGAACTTCTGACGGTCTGACTTTGAGCTAAAAATGTGGATTTCTTCCATTTTGCCATATTTTCCGTAAGTTTCCTGAAAAGATCCTTGAAACTACAAATATAGAAAAATCATAATAAAAGTTCCCAAAACTGATTAAAACCTTTGAAAAAGAATTTGAAATCAATGGAAAAAATGGGTACAAATATGGTGTTATCATAACCCAACCTCTTACAAACCACATACACTCTTGTTTTCTATTGTCCTATATGCAGATATGTGCAAAAACGTCAGAGCGAAAGAGGAACGACGTAGTTTTCAGTCACTAAAATGAAGAATTGTGATTTTTCCAGAACTTTACTGGAAGGATTCAACAAAGGAGAAAACTCATCTTGCCTTAGAAAAACAAGCCAAACATTGGTATATTTTCGTCCCTTAGACTCTCTCTCTAAAAAAAGGTTATTTCCCTTTTCAAAAAAAATACGAAAAAGAAAAGAAAAATAAGAAAGGAAAGGAAATAAAACCTTAGAGGGTCCAAGAGGATGAATTTCATCCTTGAGGCAAGCTAGAGTTCTATTATATGGAGTTTCAGAGATCATCTTTCTGATTCCCGGAAAAGATCTAAGTCTGGGGAAACAGCTGTTCACAACAAAGGAGGAAGGGTTATGCAATAACATTTGGCAAGAAGAAGTACCTGAAAATTTGATAACACCGTATTTTAACCACTTATATGGATCGTTTTAAAATACTTTTTCTATGTTTTAAATTGTTTTCAAGTATTTTTATTATGTTTTTCAAGTATTTTTAGTTTCAAGATTCTTTTCAAAATGGATAGAAGACCAGATTTCAGCTAAGAATCAAACCAAAAGAAGTTCACCCCATAATGAAGACCATCTTACCGTCTGATCCAGCTGAATTTTGTAGACCTAAAACATGGAACTATTAGCTTTCCAGCACACTTTACAGTTTGGCAATCCAACGGTTCAATCAAAAGTTACGCGAAGAGATAGATTTCCCGTAAACCAGCCAATAAGCATTCCTACCCGCAACCAACAACCTATTCCCCACGGTCTCGGCCTTCCCGACCGCGTAGAATGGTCTGTCCGACCCTGAAGCCCATTTTAAAGCCCAAAATGATTCTCTCATTTGGAGAAATCTTAAGTGACGTCCAGAAATGTCTTGAGCACTATAAATACATGTTTTTGGAACCCTAAGTCGTATCATCTTTTCTGCTTTTTAAGTTTTATAATAATTTTTAGGTTTTTCAATACTTTGCTTTTAGGGAGATAAAGATCCACCTCTTGAACCCTCTTTGTTCTTCTATCATATTGATTTCTACTCAGCTTTTTAATACAATGTTTTTGCTTTTCGATTGGGGCTATAAATGTTCGATGAGGATTCCATTAGCTATTGAAGCCGAATCCTAGAACTTTTTCTTCTAAACTTATTCATAATGCATGAGAGTGGCGTCATGAACTACAATCTGATCTAGGTCTTGGGTGTTGCGAAAGTTTTCATTCGGGGCCAGATCTAGTTCGAGAAGAGCAGATCGACCATAGGAGTGGAAACCTACCTATGGGAGAGTTGTGAATATTGATGAGTCTTAAGAATATCACATCTATTCTCTTCCAGGGCCAGAATGGAAACCTACTGGTCAGGGTTGAGAGAGATAGTTGGTTATGATCACGACAGTGGCGTATTCATACGTTGGTGACTCGAGTTCTAAAAGTTTTAGTTATGATCTTTTTAATTTACTCTTTAGAAATGTTTTGAATCATTCATCCCCCGGAGATAATTTCCCTGAAAACCCAGCGCCTCTTTACACCGATTTTCATTATTGTATTTAGTCAAGTATTTAATTTACTTACCCGATTTTCATTCAAGCAATTAGGTCTAGCCGTTTTCTTGTTTCTAGTTAATTTATGTAAATTTAGTTATTAGGTCATTTTAATTCCCGCATTTTCCCATTAAGATTAGTTTTTACGTTTTAAAGACACCACCAAAACCCCTACAAAAATCGCCTGGTTGTAGACCTCCTTACTTGACATTTCTTTCAAAAGCTTTTGCAGGAAAGATCCTCCTTCCATGTGGATTCAATCCCTAAGTACTACAATCGATCAGCTATGCACTTGCGGCTACTGAT